>NC_141784.1:11287527-11636370 GCF_054643075.1 Acanthaster planci
GCTAAACTATCCTCAGGATTTGATCGGCCCTGCCCTTGCCAGATCACGTTTGTCCTGTTCACTGTTGTCTGCGTTTTGTCAGTCATTCCTGTATTTGCTTGTTTATTCTGTCATCCACTAACATTGTTGTTTTGACAAGTGACTCTCGTTTTAGTCCTTTTGTTTTTCCTGCAGATACTGACTGGACGTGCGACTGCCTGGCTGACTGGATGTGCGACTGCCCGGTGTCCAAGTTGAGTAGTTTTTACTTCTTGTGCGGGTAGCAGGGGTAGCTATACTATCCTCAGGATTTGATCGGCCCTGCCCTTGCCAGATCACGTTTGTCCTGTTCACTGTTGTCTGCGTTTTGTCAGTCATTCCTGTATTTGCTTGTTTATTCTGTCATCCACTAACATTGTTGTTTTGACAAGTGACTCTCGTTTTAGTCCTTTTGTTTTTCCTGCAGATACTGACTGGACGTGCGACTGCCTGGCTGACTGGATGTGCGACTGCCCGGTGTCCAAGTTGAGTAGTTTTTACTTCTTGTGCGGGTAGCAGGGGTAGCTATACTATCCTCAGGATTTGATCGGCCCTGCCCTTGCCAGATCACGTTTGTCCTGTTCACTGTTGTCTGCGTTTTGTCAGTCATTCCTGTATTTGCTTGTTTATTCTGTCATCCACTAACATTGTTGTTTTGACAAGTGACTCTCGTTTTAGTCCTTTTGTTTTTTCCTGCAGATACTGACTGGACGTGCGACTGCCTGGCTGACTGGATGTGCGACTGCCCGGTGTCCAAGTTGAGTAGTTTTTACTTCTTGTGCGGGTAGCAGGGGTAGCTATACTATCCTCAGGATTTGATCGGCCCTGCCCTTGCCAGATCACGTTTGTCCTGTTCACTGTTGTCTGCGTTTTGTCAGTCATTCCTGTATTTGCTTGTTTATTCTGTCATCCACTAACATTGTTGTTTTGACAAGTGACTCTCGTTTTAGTCCTTTTGTTTTTCCTGCAGATACTGACTGGACGTGCGACTGCCTGGCTGACTGGATGTGCGACTGCCCGGTGTCCAAGTTGAGTAGTTTTTACTTCTTGTGCGGGTAGCAGGGGTAGCTATACTATCCTCAGGATTTGATCGGCCCTGCCCTTGCCAGATCACGTTTGTCCTGTTCACTGTTGTCTGCGTTTTGTCAGTCATTCCTGTATTTGCTTGTTTATTCTGTCATCCACTAACATTGTTGTTTTGACAAGTGACTCTCGTTTTAGTCCTTTTGTTTTTCCTGCAGATACTGACTGGACGTGCGACTGCCTGGCTGACTGGATGTGCGACTGCCCGGTGTCCAAGTTGAGTAGTTTTTACTTCTTGTGCGGGTAGCAGGGGTAGCTATACTATCCTCAGGATTTGATCGGCCCTGCCCTTGCCAGATCACGTTTGTCCTGTTCACTGTTGTCTGCGTTTTGTCAGTCATTCCTGTATTTGCTTGTTTATTCTGTCATTCACTAACATTGTTGTTTTGACAAGTGACTCTCGTTTTAGTCCTTTTGTTTTTCCTGCAGATACTGACTGGACGTGCGACTGCCTGGCTGACTGGATGTGCGACTGCCCGGTGTCCAAGTTGAGTAGTTTTTACTTCTTGTGCGGGTAGCAGGGGTAGCTATACTATCCTCAGGATTTGATCGGCCCTGCCCTTGCCAGATCACGTTTGTCCTGTTCACTGTTGTCTGCGTTTTGTCAGTCATTCCTGTATTTGCTTGTTTATTCTGTCATTCACTAACATTGTTGTTTTGACAAGTGACTCTCGTTTTAGTCCTTTTGTTTTTCCTGCAGATACTGACTGGACGTGCGACTGCCTGGCTGACTGGATGTGCGACTGCCCGGTGTCCAAGTTGAGTAGTTTTTACTTCTTGTGCGGGTAGCAGGGGTAGCTATACTATCCTCAGGATTTGATCGGCCCTGCCCTTGCCAGATCACGTTTGTCCTGTTCACTGTTGTCTGCGTTTTGTCAGTCATTCCTGTATTTGCTTGTTTATTCTGTCATTCACTAACATTGTTGTTTTGACAAGTGACTCTCGTTTTAGTCCTTTTGTTTTTCCTGCAGATACTGACTGGACGTGCGACTGCCTGGCTGACTGGATGTGCGACTGCCCGGTGTCCAAGTTGAGTAGTTTTTACTTCTTGTGCGGGTAGCAGGGGTAGCTATACTATCCTCAGGATTTGATCGGCCCTGCCCTTGCCAGATCACGTTTGTCCTGTTCACTGTTGTCTGCGTTTTGTCAGTCATTCCTGTATTTGCTTGTTTATTCTGTCATTCACTAACATTGTTGTTTTGACAAGTGACTCTCGTTTTAGTCCTTTTGTTTTTCCTGCAGATACTGACTGGACGTGCGACTGCCTGGCTGACTGGATGTGCGACTGCCCGGTGTCCAAGTTGAGTAGTTTTTACTTCTTGTGCGGGTAGCAGGGGTAGCTATACTATCCTCAGGATTTGATCGGCCCTGCCCTTGCCAGATCACGTTTGTCCTGTTCACTGTTGTCTGCGTTTTGTCAGTCATTCCTGTATTTGCTTGTTTATTCTGTCATTCACTAACATTGTTGTTTTGACAAGTGACTCTCGTTTTAGTCCTTTTGTTTTTCCTGCAGATACTGACTGGACGTGCGACTGCCTGGCTGACTGGATGTGCGACTGCCCGGTGTCCAAGTTGAGTAGTTTTTACTTCTTGTGCGGGTAGCAGGGGTAGCTATACTATCCTCAGGATTTGATCGGCCCTGCCCTTGCCAGATCACGTTTGTCCTGTTCACTGTTGTCTGCGTTTTGTCAGTCATTCCTGTATTTGCTTGTTTATTCTGTCATTCACTAACATTGTTGTTTTGACAAGTGACTCTCGTTTTAGTCCTTTTGTTTTTCCTGCAGATACTGACTGGACGTGCGACTGCCTGGCTGACTGGATGTGCGACTGCCCGGTGTCCAAGTTGAGTAGTTTTTACTTCTTGTGCGGGTAGCAGGGGTAGCTATACTATCCTCAGGATTTGATCGGCCCTGCCCTTGCCAGATCACGTTTGTCCTGTTCACTGTTGTCTGCGTTTTGTCAGTCATTCCTGTATTTGCTTGTTTATTCTGTCATTCACTAACATTGTTGTTTTGACAAGTGACTCTCGTTTTAGTCCTTTTGTTTTTCCTGCAGATACTGACTGGACGTGCGACTGCCTGGCTGACTGGATGTGCGACTGCCCGGTGTCCAAGTTGAGTAGTTTTTACTTCTTGTGCGGGTAGCAGGGGTAGCTATACTATCCTCAGGATTTGATCGGCCCTGCCCTTGCCAGATCACGTTTGTCCTGTTCACTGTTGTCTGCGTTTTGTCAGTCATTCCTGTATTTGCTTGTTTATTCTGTCATTCACTAACATTGTTGTTTTGACAAGTGACTCTCGTTTTAGTCCTTTTGTTTTTCCTGCAGATACTGACTGGACGTGCGACTGCCTGGCTGACTGGATGTGCGACTGCCCGGTGTCCAAGTTGAGTAGTTTTTACTTCTTGTGCGGGTAGCAGGGGTAGCTATACTATCCTCAGGATTTGATCGGCCCTGCCCTTGCCAGATCACGTTTGTCCTGTTCACTGTTGTCTGCGTTTTGTCAGTCATTCCTGTATTTGCTTGTTTATTCTGTCATTCACTAACATTGTTGTTTTGACAAGTGACTCTCGTTTTAGTCCTTTTGTTTTTCCTGCAGATACTGACTGGACGTGCGACTGCCTGGCTGACTGGATGTGCGACTGCCCGGTGTCCAAGTTGAGTAGTTTTTACTTCTTGTGCGGGTAGCAGGGGTAGCTATACTATCCTCAGGATTTGATCGGCCCTGCCCTTGCCAGATCACGTTTGTCCTGTTCACTGTTGTCTGCGTTTTGTCAGTCATTCCTGTATTTGCTTGTTTATTCTGTCATTCACTAACATTGTTGTTTTGACAAGTGACTCTCGTTTTAGTCCTTTTGTTTTTCCTGCAGATACTGACTGGACGTGCGACTGCCTGGCTGACTGGATGTGCGACTGCCCGGTGTCCAAGTTGAGTAGTTTTTACTTCTTGTGCGGGTAGCAGGGGTAGCTATACTATCCTCAGGATTTGATCGGCCCTGCCCTTGCCAGATCACGTTTGTCCTGTTCACTGTTGTCTGCGTTTTGTCAGTCATTCCTGTATTTGCTTGTTTATTCTGTCATTCACTAACATTGTTGTTTTGACAAGTGACTCTCGTTTTAGTCCTTTTGTTTTTCCTGCAGATACTGACTGGACGTGCGACTGCCTGGCTGACTGGATGTGCGACTGCCCGGTGTCCAAGTTGAGTAGTTTTTACTTCTTGTGCGGGTAGCAGGGGTAGCTATACTATCCTCAGGATTTGATCGGCCCTGCCCTTGCCAGATCACGTTTGTCCTGTTCACTGTTGTCTGCGTTTTGTCAGTCATTCCTGTATTTGCTTGTTTATTCTGTCATTCACTAACATTGTTGTTTTGACAAGTGACTCTCGTTTTAGTCCTTTTGTTTTTCCTGCAGATACTGACTGGACGTGCGACTGCCTGGCTGACTGGATGTGCGACTGCCCGGTGTCCAAGTTGAGTAGTTTTTACTTCTTGTGCGGGTAGCAGGGGTAGCTATACTATCCTCAGGATTTGATCGGCCCTGCCCTTGCCAGATCACGTTTGTCCTGTTCACTGTTGTCTGCGTTTTGTCAGTCATTCCTGTATTTGCTTGTTTATTCTGTCATTCACTAACATTGTTGTTTTGACAAGTGACTCTCGTTTTAGTCCTTTTGTTTTTCCTGCAGATACTGACTGGACGTGCGACTGCCTGGCTGACTGGATGTGCGACTGCCCGGTGTCCAAGTTGAGTAGTTTTTACTTCTTGTGCGGGTAGCAGGGGTAGCTATACTATCCTCAGGATTTGATCGGTCCCTGCCCTTGCCAGATCACGTTCGTCCTGTTCACTGTTGTCTGCGTTTTGTCAGTCATTCCTGTATTTGCTTGTTTATTCTGTCATTCACTAACATTGTTGTTTTGACAAGTGACTCTCGTTTTAGTCCTTTTGTTTTTCCTGCAGATACTGACTGGACGTGCGACTGCCTGGCTGACTGGATGTGCGACTGCCCGGTGTCCAAGTTGAGTAGTTTTTACTTCTTGTGCGGGTAGCAGGGGTAGCTATACTATCCTCAGGATTTGATCGGCCCTGCCCTTGCCAGATCACGTTTGTCCTGTTCACTGTTGTCTGCGTTTTGTCAGTCATTCCTGTATTTGCTTGTTTATTCTGTCATTCACTAACATTGTTGTTTTGACAAGTGACTCTCGTTTTAGTCCTTTTGTTTTTCCTGCAGATACTGACTGGACGTGCGACTGCCTGGCTGACTGGATGTGCGACTGCCCGGTGTCCAAGTTGAGTAGTTTTTACTTCTTGTGCGGGTAGCAGGGGTAGCTATACTATCCTCAGGATTTGATCGGCCCTGCCCTTGCCAGATCACGTTTGTCCTGTTCACTGTTGTCTGCGTTTTGTCAGTCATTCCTGTATTTGCTTGTTTATTCTGTCATTCACTAACATTGTTGTTTTGACAAGTGACTCTCGTTTTAGTCCTTTTGTTTTTCCTGCAGATACTGACTGGACGTGCGACTGCCTGGCTGACTGGATGTGCGACTGCCCGGTGTCCAAGTTGAGTAGTTTTTACTTCTTGTGCGGGTAGCAGGGGTAGCTATACTATCCTCAGGATTTGATCGGCCCTGCCCTTGCCAGATCACGTTTGTCCTGTTCACTGTTGTCTGCGTTTTGTCAGTCATTCCTGTATTTGCTTGTTTATTCTGTCATTCACTAACATTGTTGTTTTGACAAGTGACTCTCGTTTTAGTCCTTTTGTTTTTCCTGCAGATACTGACTGGACGTGCGACTGCCTGGCTGACTGGATGTGCGACTGCCCGGTGTCCAAGTTGAGTAGTTTTTACTTCTTGTGCGGGTAGCAGGGGTAGCTATACTATCCTCAGGATTTGATCGGCCCTGCCCTTGCCAGATCACGTTTGTCCTGTTCACTGTTGTCTGCGTTTTGTCAGTCATTCCTGTATTTGCTTGTTTATTCTGTCATTCACTAACATTGTTGTTTTGACAAGTGACTCTCGTTTTAGTCCTTTTGTTTTTCCTGCAGATACTGACTGGACGTGCGACTGCCTGGCTGACTGGATGTGCGACTGCCCGGTGTCCAAGTTGAGTAGTTTTTACTTCTTGTGCGGGTAGCAGGGGTAGCTATACTATCCTCAGGATTTGATCGGCCCTGCCCTTGCCAGATCACGTTTGTCCTGTTCACTGTTGTCTGCGTTTTGTCAGTCATTCCTGTATTTGCTTGTTTATTCTGTCATTCACTAACATTGTTGTTTTGACAAGTGACTCTCGTTTTAGTCCTTTTGTTTTTCCTGCAGATACTGACTGGACGTGCGACTGCCTGGCTGACTGGATGTGCGACTGCCCGGTGTCCAAGTTGAGTAGTTTTTACTTCTTGTGCGGGTAGCAGGGGTAGCTATACTATCCTCAGGATTTGATCGGCCCTGCCCTTGCCAGATCACGTTTGTCCTGTTCACTGTTGTCTGCGTTTTGTCAGTCATTCCTGTATTTGCTTGTTTATTCTGTCATTCACTAACATTGTTGTTTTGACAAGTGACTCTCGTTTTAGTCCTTTTGTTTTTCCTGCAGATACTGACTGGACGTGCGACTGCCTGGCTGACTGGATGTGCGACTGCCCGGTGTCCAAGTTGAGTAGTTTTTACTTCTTGTGCGGGTAGCAGGGGTAGCTATACTATCCTCAGGATTTGATCGGCCCTGCCCTTGCCAGATCACGTTTGTCCTGTTCACTGTTGTCTGCGTTTTGTCAGTCATTCCTGTATTTGCTTGTTTATTCTGTCATTCACTAACATTGTTGTTTTGACAAGTGACTCTCGTTTTAGTCCTTATGTTTTTCCTGCAGATACTGACTGGACGTGCGACTGCCTGGCTGACTGGATGTGCGACTGCCCGGTGTCCAAGTTGAGTAGTTTTTACTTCTTGTGCGGGTAGCAGGGGTAGCTATACTATCCTCAGGATTTGATCGGCCCTGCCCTTGCCAGATCACGTTTGTCCTGTTCACTGTTGTCTGCGTTTTGTCAGTCATTCCTGTATTTGCTTGTTTATTCTGTCATTCACTAACATTGTTGTTTTGACAAGTGACTCTCGTTTTAGTCCTTATGTTTTTCCTGCAGATACTGACTGGACGTGCGACTGCCTGGCTGACTGGATGTGCGACTGCCCGGTGTCCAAGTTGAGTAGTTTTTACTTCTTGTGCGGGTAGCAGGGGTAGCTATACTATCCTCAGGATTTGATCGGCCCTGCCCTTGCCAGATCACGTTTGTCCTGTTCACTGTTGTCTGCGTTTTGTCAGTCATTCCTGTATTTGCTTGTTTATTCTGTCATTCACTAAAATTGTTGTTTTGACAAGTGACTCTCGTTTTAGTCCTTTTGTTTTTCCTGCAGATACTGACTGGACGTGCGACTGCCTGGCTGACTGGATGTGCGACTGCCCGGTGTCCAAGTTGAGTAGTTTTTACTTCTTGTGCGGGTAGCAGGGGTAGCTATACTATCCTCAGGATTTGATCGGCCCTGCCCTCGCCAGATCACGTTTGTCCTGTTCACTGTTGTCTGCGTTTTGTCAGTCATTCCTGTATTTGCTTGTTTATTCTGTCATTCACTAACATTGTTGTTTTGACAAGTGACTCTCGTTTTAGTCCTTTTGTTTTTCCTGCAGATACTGACTGGACGTGCGACTGCCTGGCTGACTGGATGTGCGACTGCCCGGTGTCCAAGTTGAGTAGTTTTTACTTCTTGTGCGGGTAGCAGGGGTAGCTATACTATCCTCAGGATTTGATCGGCCCTGCCCTCGCCAGATCACGTTTGTCCTGTTCACTGTTGTCTGCGTTTTGTCAGTCATTCCTGTATTTGCTTGTTTATTCTGTCATTCACTAACATTGTTGTTTTGACAAGTGACTCTCGTTTTAGTCCTTTTGTTTTTCCTGCAGATACTGACTGGACGTGCGACTGCCTGGCTGACTGGATGTGCGACTGCCCGGTGTCCAAGTTGAGTAGTTTTTACTTCTTGTGCGGGTAGCAGGGGTAGCTATACTATCCTCAGGATTTGATCGGCCCTGCCCTCGCCAGATCACGTTTGTCCTGTTCACTGTTGTCTGCGTTTTGTCAGTCATTCCTGTATTTGCTTGTTTATTCTGTCATTCACTAACATTGTTGTTTTGACAAGTGACTCTCGTTTTAGTCCTTTTGTTTTTCCTGCAGATACTGACTGGACGTGCGACTGCCTGGCTGACTGGAT
Source organism: Acanthaster planci (assembly GCF_054643075.1). Lineage (NCBI taxonomy): Eukaryota > Metazoa > Echinodermata > Asteroidea > Valvatida > Acanthasteridae > Acanthaster > Acanthaster planci. Next base: position 11,295,871 of record NC_141784.1, read on the forward strand.
GTGCGACTGCCCGGTGTCCAAGTTGAGTAGTTTTTACTTCTTGTGCGGGTAGCAGGGGTAGCTATACTATCCTCAGGATTTGATCGGCCCTGCCCTCGCCAGATCACGTTTGTCCTGTTCACTGTTGTCTGCGTTTTGTCAGTCATTCCTGTATTTGCTTGTTTATTCTGTCATTCACTAAAATTGTTGTTTTGACAAGTGACTCTCGTTTTAGTCCTTTTGTTTTTCCTGCAGATACTGACTGGACGTGCGACTGCCTGGCTGACTGGATGTGCGACTGCCCGGTGTCCAAGTTGAGTAGTTTTTACTTCTTGTGCGGGTAGCAGGGGTAGCTATACTATCCTCAGGATTTGATCGGCCCTGCCCTCGCCAGATCACGTTTGTCCTGTTCACTGTTGTCTGCGTTTTGTCAGTCATTCCTGTATTTGCTTGTTTATTCTGTCATTCACTAAAATTGTTGTTTTGACAAGTGACTCTCGTTTTAGTCCTTTTGTTTTTCCTGCAGATACTGACTGGACGTGCGACTGCCTGGCTGACTGGATGTGCGACTGCCCGGTGTCCAAGTTGAGTAGTTTTTACTTCTTGTGCGGGTAGCAGGGGTAGCTATACTATCCTCAGGATTTGATCGGCCCTGCCCTCGCCAGATCACGTTTGTCCTGTTCACTGTTGTCTGCGTTTTGTCAGTCATTCCTGTATTTGCTTGTTTATTCTGTCATTCACTAAAATTGTTGTTTTGACAAGTGACTCTCGTTTTAGTCCTTTTGTTTTTCCTGCAGATACTGACTGGACGTGCGACTGCCTGGCTGACTGGATGTGCGACTGCCCGGTGTCCAAGTTGAGTAGTTTTTACTTCTTGTGCGGGTAGCAGGGGTAGCTATACTATCCTCAGGATTTGATCGGCCCTGCCCTCGCCAGATCACGTTTGTCCTGTTCACTGTTGTCTGCGTTTTGTCAGTCATTCCTGTATTTGCTTGTTTATTCTGTCATTCACTAAAATTGTTGTTTTGACAAGTGACTCTCGTTTTAGTCCTTTTGTTTTTCCTGCAGATACTGACTGGACGTGCGACTGCCTGGCTGACTGGATGTGCGACTGCCCGGTGTCCAAGTTGAGTAGTTTTTACTTCTTGTGCGGGTAGCAGGGGTAGCTATACTATCCTCAGGATTTGATCGGCCCTGCCCTCGCCAGATCACGTTTGTCCTGTTCACTGTTGTCTGCGTTTTGTCAGTCATTCCTGTATTTGCTTGTTTATTCTGTCATTCACTAAAATTGTTGTTTTGACAAGTGACTCTCGTTTTAGTCCTTTTGTTTTTCCTGCAGATACTGACTGGACGTGCGACTGCCTGGCTGACTGGATGTGCGACTGCCCGGTGTCCAAGTTGAGTAGTTTTTACTTCTTGTGCGGGTAGCAGGGGTAGCTATACTATCCTCAGGATTTGATCGGCCCTGCCCTCGCCAGATCACGTTTGTCCTGTTCACTGTTGTCTGCGTTTTGTCAGTCATTCCTGTATTTGCTTGTTTATTCTGTCATTCACTAAAATTGTTGTTTTGACAAGTGACTCTCGTTTTAGTCCTTTTGTTTTTCCTGCAGATACTGACTGGACGTGCGACTGCCTGGCTGACTGGATGTGCGACTGCCCGGTGTCCAAGTTGAGTAGTTTTTACTTCTTGTGCGGGTAGCAGGGGTAGCTATACTATCCTCAGGATTTGATCGGCCCTGCCCTCGCCAGATCACGTTTGTCCTGTTCACTGTTGTCTGCGTTTTGTCAGTCATTCCTGTATTTGCTTGTTTATTCTGTCATTCACTAAAATTGTTGTTTTGACAAGTGACTCTCGTTTTAGTCCTTTTGTTTTTCCTGCAGATACTGACTGGACGTGCGACTGCCTGGCTGACTGGATGTGCGACTGCCCGGTGTCCAAGTTGAGTAGTTTTTACTTCTTGTGCGGGTAGCAGGGGTAGCTATACTATCCTCAGGATTTGATCGGCCCTGCCCTCGCCAGATCACGTTTGTCCTGTTCACTGTTGTCTGCGTTTTGTCAGTCATTCCTGTATTTGCTTGTTTATTCTGTCATTCACTAAAATTGTTGTTTTGACAAGTGACTCTCGTTTTAGTCCTTTTGTTTTTCCTGCAGATACTGACTGGACGTGCGACTGCCTGGCTGACTGGATGTGCGACTGCCCGGTGTCCAAGTTGAGTAGTTTTTACTTCTTGTGCGGGTAGCAGGGGTAGCTATACTATCCTCAGGATTTGATCGGCCCTGCCCTCGCCAGATCACGTTTGTCCTGTTCACTGTTGTCTGCGTTTTGTCAGTCATTCCTGTATTTGCTTGTTTATTCTGTCATTCACTAACATTGTTGTTTTGACAAGTGACTCTCGTTTTAGTCCTTTTGTTTTTCCTGCAGATACTGACTGGACGTGCGACTGCCTGGCTGACTGGATGTGCGACTGCCCGGTGTCCAAGTTGAGTAGTTTTTACTTCTTGTGCGGGTAGCAGGGGTAGCTATACTATCCTCAGGATTTGATCGGCCCTGCCCTCGCCAGATCACGTTTGTCCTGTTCACTGTTGTCTGCGTTTTGTCAGTCATTCCTGTATTTGCTTGTTTATTCTGTCATTCACTAACATTGTTGTTTTGACAAGTGACTCTCGTTTTAGTCCTTTTGTTTTTCCTGCAGATACTGACTGGACGTGCGACTGCCTGGCTGACTGGATGTGCGACTGCCCGGTGTCCAAGTTGAGTAGTTTTTACTTCTTGTGCGGGTAGCAGGGGTAGCTATACTATCCTCAGGATTTGATCGGCCCTGCCCTCGCCAGATCACGTTTGTCCTGTTCACTGTTGTCTGCGTTTTGTCAGTCATTCCTGTATTTGCTTGTTTATTCTGTCATTCACTAACATTGTTGTTTTGACAAGTGACTCTCGTTTTAGTCCTTTTGTTTTTCCTGCAGATACTGACTGGACGTGCGACTGCCTGGCTGACTGGATGTGCGACTGCCCGGTGTCCAAGTTGAGTAGTTTTTACTTCTTGTGCGGGTAGCAGGGGTAGCTATACTATCCTCAGGATTTGATCGGCCCTGCCCTCGCCAGATCACGTTTGTCCTGTTCACTGTTGTCTGCGTTTTGTCAGTCATTCCTGTATTTGCTTGTTTATTCTGTCATTCACTAACATTGTTGTTTTGACAAGTGACTCTCGTTTTAGTCCTTTTGTTTTTCCTGCAGATACTGACTGGACGTGCGACTGCCTGGCTGACTGGATGTGCGACTGCCCGGTGTCCAAGTTGAGTAGTTTTTACTTCTTGTGCGGGTAGCAGGGGTAGCTATACTATCCTCAGGATTTGATCGGCCCTGCCCTTGCCAGATCACGTTTGTCCTGTTCACTGTTGTCTGCGTTTTGTCAGTCATTCCTGTATTTGCTTGTTTATTCTGTCATTCACTAACATTGTTGTTTTGACAAGTGACTCTCGTTTTAGTCCTTTTGTTTTTCCTGCAGATACTGACTGGACGTGCGACTGCCTGGCTGACTGGATGTGCGACTGCCCGGTGTCCAAGTTGAGTAGTTTTTACTTCTTGTGCGGGTAGCAGGGGTAGCTATACTATCCTCAGGATTTGATCGGCCCTGCCCTTGCCAGATCACGTTTGTCCTGTTCACTGTTGTCTGCGTTTTGTCAGTCATTCCTGTATTTGCTTGTTTATTCTGTCATTCACTAAAATTGTTGTTTTGACAAGTGACTCTCGTTTTAGTCCTTTTGTTTTTCCTGCAGATACTGACTGGACGTGCGACTGCCTGGCTGACTGGATGTGCGACTGCCCGGTGTCCAAGTTGAGTAGTTTTTACTTCTTGTGCGGGTAGCAGGGGTAGCTATACTATCCTCAGGATTTGATCGGCCCTGCCCTTGCCAGATCACGTTTGTCCTGTTCACTGTTGTCTGCGTTTTGTCAGTCATTCCTGTATTTGCTTGTTTATTCTGTCATTCACTAAAATTGTTGTTTTGACAAGTGACTCTCGTTTTAGTCCTTTTGTTTTTCCTGCAGATACTGACTGGACGTGCGACTGCCTGGCTGACTGGATGTGCGACTGCCCGGTGTCCAAGTTGAGTAGTTTTTACTTCTTGTGCGGGTAGCAGGGGTAGCTATACTATCCTCAGGATTTGATCGGCCCTGCCCTTGCCAGATCACGTTTGTCCTGTTCACTGTTGTCTGCGTTTTGTCAGTCATTCCTGTATTTGCTTGTTTATTCTGTCATTCACTAAAATTGTTGTTTTGACAAGTGACTCTCGTTTTAGTCTTTTTGTTTTTCCTGCAGATACTGACTGGACGTGCGACTGCCTGGCTGACTGGATGTGCGACTGCCCGGTGTCCAAGTTGAGTAGTTTTTACTTCTTGTGCGGGTAGCAGGGGTAGCTATACTATCCTCAGGATTTGATCGGCCCTGCCCTTGCCAGATCACGTTTGTCCTGTTCACTGTTGTCTGCGTTTTGTCAGTCATTCCTGTATTTGCTTGTTTATTCTGTCATTCACTAAAATTGTTGTTTTGACAAGTGACTCTCGTTTTAGTCTTTTTGTTTTTCCTGCAGATACTGACTGGACGTGCGACTGCCTGGCTGACTGGATGTGCGACTGCCCGGTGTCCAAGTTGAGTAGTTTTTACTTCTTGTGCGGGTAGCAGGGGTAGCTATACTATCCTCAGGATTTGATCGGCCCTGCCCTTGCCAGATCACGTTTGTCCTGTTCACTGTTGTCTGCGTTTTGTCAGTCATTCCTGTATTTGCTTGTTTATTCTGTCATTCACTAAAATTGTTGTTTTGACAAGTGACTCTCGTTTTAGTCTTTTTGTTTTTCCTGCAGATACTGACTGGACGTGCGACTGCCTGGCTGACTGGATGTGCGACTGCCCGGTGTCCAAGTTGAGTAGTTTTTACTTCTTGTGCGGGTAGCAGGGGTAGCTATACTATCCTCAGGATTTGATCGGCCCTGCCCTTGCCAGATCACGTTTGTCCTGTTCACTGTTGTCTGCGTTTTGTCAGTCATTCCTGTATTTGCTTGTTTATTCTGTCATTCACTAAAATTGTTGTTTTGACAAGTGACTCTCGTTTTAGTCTTTTTGTTTTTCCTGCAGATACTGACTGGACGTGCGACTGCCTGGCTGACTGGATGTGCGACTGCCCGGTGTCCAAGTTGAGTAGTTTTTACTTCTTGTGCGGGTAGCAGGGGTAGCTATACTATCCTCAGGATTTGATCGGCCCTGCCCTTGCCAGATCACGTTTGTCCTGTTCACTGTTGTCTGCGTTTTGTCAGTCATTCCTGTATTTGCTTGTTTATTCTGTCATTCACTAAAATTGTTGTTTTGACAAGTGACTCTCGTTTTAGTCTTTTTGTTTTTCCTGCAGATACTGACTGGACGTGCGACTGCCTGGCTGACTGGATGTGCGACTGCCCGGTGTCCAAGTTGAGTAGTTTTTACTTCTTGTGCGGGTAGCAGGGGTAGCTATACTATCCTCAGGATTTGATCGGCCCTGCCCTTGCCAGATCACGTTTGTCCTGTTCACTGTTGTCTGCGTTTTGTCAGTCATTCCTGTATTTGCTTGTTTATTCTGTCATTCACTAAAATTGTTGTTTTGACAAGTGACTCTCGTTTTAGTCTTTTTGTTTTTCCTGCAGATACTGACTGGACGTGCGACTGCCTGGCTGACTGGATGTGCGACTGCCCGGTGTCCAAGTTGAGTAGTTTTTACTTCTTGTGCGGGTAGCAGGGGTAGCTATACTATCCTCAGGATTTGATCGGCCCTGCCCTTGCCAGATCACGTTTGTCCTGTTCACTGTTGTCTGCGTTTTGTCAGTCATTCCTGTATTTGCTTGTTTATTCTGTCATTCACTAAAATTGTTGTTTTGACAAGTGACTCTCGTTTTAGTCTTTTTGTTTTTCCTGCAGATACTGACTGGACGTGCGACTGCCTGGCTGACTGGATGTGCGACTGCCCGGTGTCCAAGTTGAGTAGTTTTTACTTCTTGTGCGGGTAGCAGGGGTAGCTATAATATCCTCAGGATTTGATCGGCCCTGCCCTTGCCAGATCACGTTTGTCCTGTTCACTGTTGTCTGCGTTTTGTCAGTCATTCCTGTATTTGCTTGTTTATTCTGTCATTCACTAAAATTGTTATTTTGACAAGTGACTCTCGTTTTAGTCTTTTTGTTTTTCCTGCAGATACTGACTGGACGTGCGACTGCCTGGCTGACTGGATGTGCGACTGCCCGGTGTCCAAGTTGAGTAGTTTTTACTTCTTGTGCGGGTAGCAGGGGTAGCTATACTATCCTCAGGATTTGATCGGCCCTGCCCTTGCCAGATCACGTTTGTCCTGTTCACTGTTGTCTGCGTTTTGTCAGTCATTCCTGTATTTGCTTGTTTATTCTGTCATTCACTAAAATTGTTGTTTTGACAAGTGACTCTCGTTTTAGTCTTTTTGTTTTTCCTGCAGATACTGACTGGACGTGCGACTGCCTGGCTGACTGGATGTGCGACTGCCCGGTGTCCAAGTTGAGTAGTTTTTACTTCTTGTGCGGGTAGCAGGGGTAGCTATACTATCCTCAGGATTTGATCGGCCCTGCCCTTGCCAGATCACGTTTGTCCTGTTCACTGTTGTCTGCGTTTTGTCAGTCATTCCTGTATTTGCTTGTTTATTCTGTCATTCACTAAAATTGTTGTTTTGACAAGTGACTCTCGTTTTAGTCTTTTTGTTTTTCCTGCAGATACTGACTGGACGTGCGACTGCCTGGCTGACTGGATGTGCGACTGCCCGGTGTCCAAGTTGAGTAGTTTTTACTTCTTGTGCGGGTAGCAGGGGTAGCTATACTATCCTCAGGATTTGATCGGCCCTGCCCTTGCCAGATCACGTTTGTCCTGTTCACTGTTGTCTGCGTTTTGTCAGTCATTCCTGTATTTGCTTGTTTATTCTGTCATTCACTAAAATTGTTGTTTTGAGAAGTGACTCTCGTTTTAGTCTTTTTGTTTTTCCTGCAGATACTGACTGGACGTGCGACTGCCTGGCTGACTGGATGTGCGACTGCCCGGTGTCCAAGTTGAGTAGTTTTTACTTCTTGTGCGGGTAGCAGGGGTAGCTATACTATCCTCAGGATTTGATCGGCCCTGCCCTTGCCAGATCACGTTTGTCCTGTTCACTGTTGTCTGCGTTTTGTCAGTCATTCCTGTATTTGCTTGTTTATTCTGTCATTCACTAAAATTGTTGTTTTGACAAGTGACTCTCGTTTTAGTCTTTTTGTTTTTCCTGCAGATACTGACTGGACGTGCGACTGCCTGGCTGACTGGATGTGCGACTGCCCGGTGTCCAAGTTGAGTAGTTTTTACTTCTTGTGCGGGTAGCAGGGGTAGCTATACTATCCTCAGGATTTGATCGGCCCTGCCCTCGCCAGATCACGTTTGTCCTGTTCACTGTTGTCTGCGTTTTGTCAGTCATTCCTGTATTTGCTTGTTTATTCTGTCATTCACTAAAATTGTTGTTTTGACAAGTGACTCTCGTTTTAGTCTTTTTGTTTTTCCTGCAGATACTGACTGGACGTGCGACTGCCTGGCTGACTGGATGTGCGACTGCCCGGTGTCCAAGTTGAGTAGTTTTTACTTCTTGTGCGGGTAGCAGGGGTAGCTATACTATCCTCAGGATTTGTTCGGCCCTGCCCTCGCCAGATCACGTTTGTCCTGTTCACTGTTGTCTGCGTTTTGTCAGTCATTCCTGTATTTGCTTGTTTATTCTGTCATTCACTAAAATTGTTGTTTTGACAAGTGACTCTCGTTTTAGTCTTTTTGTTTTTCCTGCAGATACTGACTGGACGTGCGACTGCCTGGCTGACTGGATGTGCGACTGCCCGGTGTCCAAGTTGAGTAGTTTTTACTTCTTGTGCGGGTAGCAGGGGTAGCTATACTATCCTCAGGATTTGATCGGCCCTGCCCTTGCCAGATCACGTTTGTCCTGTTCACTGTTGTCTGCGTTTTGTCAGTCATTCCTGTATTTGCTTGTTTATTCTGTCATTCACTAAAATTGTTGTTTTGACAAGTGACTCTCGTTTTAGTCTTTTTGTTTTTCCTGCAGATACTGACTGGACGTGCGACTGCCTGGCTGACTGGATGTGCGACTGCCCGGTGTCCAAGTTGAGTAGTTTTTACTTCTTGTGCGGGTAGCAGGGGTAGCTATACTATCCTCAGGATTTGATCGGCCCTGCCCTTGCCAGATCACGTTTGTCCTGTTCACTGTTGTCTGCGTTTTGTCAGTCATTCCTGTATTTGCTTGTTTATTCTGTCATTCACTAAAATTGTTGTTTTGACAAGTGACTCTCGTTTTAGTCTTTTTGTTTTTCCTGCAGATACTGACTGGACGTGCGACTGCCTGGCTGACTGGATGTGCGACTGCCCGGTGTCCAAGTTGAGTAGTTTTTACTTCTTGTGCGGGTAGCAGGGGTAGCTATACTATCCTCAGGATTTGATCGGCCCTGCCCTTGCCAGATCACGTTTGTCCTGTTCACTGTTGTCTGCGTTTTGTCAGTCATTCCTGTATTTGCTTGTTTATTCTGTCATTCACTAAAATTGTTGTTTTGACAAGTGACTCTCGTTTTAGTCTTTTTGTTTTTCCGCAGACACTGACTGGATGTGCGACTGCCTGGCAGACTGGATGTGGGACTTCCCAGCCTACTTGAAGTGGAACTGCCCGGCTGACTGGATGTAGGACTGCCTGGCTGAGCAGAAGTCTTTCTGGCTGATGGGACATGGGACTGCTTGGCAGTTTGTTACCGATGGTATAACTGCTTAGCTGACTTCATGTGGGACCGACACCCTAACATCACGTGTCGGGCTGAATGTGGAAATGTGTGTTTCTCGGGATTATCAAATGGACTGCACTCGGGACTGTCAGGCGGAATGGGTTACTCTCTTGACCACTTCACGTTTGGCTGACAGGGTGTATGACTTCCTGAATGGAGTTTTGACTAGGGTGAAACATATTTCAAACAACCTACCTCCAAGATATGTCCAACACACCAGTCCTGATAAAGGCACCACTTCTTCAACTACTCGTGCTTTCCATCTCAACTGCTTCTGGAACAAGTGCCACCATCTGCTGCTCCGAACTTGTTTTATGTATCACTGTACTTGGAAGTCCCTCCCTGTAACCTGGCCATAACCAAGGGTGAAGTGGCCTTGCAACACCTGCATGCACTGAGAAATAATGTACAGCTGTTGTAACACCAAGCATCAGGCTGCCGCGGACATCTCACAGTTTAGATGAAGAGAATGAGATAATGTGCTTCTTGTACATTGTGTCATTTTACATTTGAAATACATGTACCTGTCGAATTTCGTAATCATTATATTCAGTTTGCACTAAAATTTATTGCAGCATTTTCTAAAATTATCATACTTGCGCTTTACAAGCAAAATTTCTTGGCTTTTAAAATTCAAATTTCTACTTTGTTTTTGTAACAATGTGTTATTATAGTAAAAGGTTACTCACAAAACATGCAAGAGACATCCAATGTACGTTTAACACTTGTATGCAACATATCATCTGGACCTTTGGTATACAAGAAAGATCACTTTCTGAAAATACATACAGATACTAGGCGATAGCTTGGATGTAGTTTGTACTCATTCTTCATATTTATGACAAGTTATCTGTTTGCATAAAACATCCATGAAAAATTGTCAGCTTACTCATATGCGTTAGATATGTGTTTCATTTACCATTGTGTAACTCCAACCAAATATTCCAGACCAGACACAGTATGATTGACTCCGTCAGGTGGACCCCAACAGTAATCGATCAACTTTAAGCTCAGAAAAAGTTGTTTGCCCTTCATTTCCATACCGAATAGTATTTAAACACTAAAAAGTTCCATTTGCTAACTTGCACATGATAAAAATCAATTTTCTGCCAAATTTTTGCCTGTCTTTCTTACGAACCTCGTAAGTCAGAAGTTGGAAATGAAGCCAACATTTTAGAGGGGAAATTTTTATGTTCGATACTAGGATCCGTGGTTGACATTTCAGATACAGTGTTCAACTGTACACAGGGCTCATTCTAGACAGTATTGCATGCATTCTTTAAAACCTGGCTCTACAAGTTGGCCAAGCAAAAAAAAGCTAAAGCTGAAATTTATGTCTCTCATAAATGAGTTAAGTTACATGCAAGTTGAATTTTGTACATACAAAATACGCTGTTTATTGGGTCTCGTATGACTTATTCAGCTTAATAATTTTAACCTTGAACATAAACTTGGCTTGTACATGTATCTCATACTCGGTTACGTCAAATGAGAGAGGAAAATTACTATTTCTGTCATGCAGCTTTGTACTGCACTAAAACATAATGTCTTTCTAAAAACATTACCGGGTAATTACTACCTGTATGCACTTTGACAAACTTTAAAATGCAAGATATCTTACAGCTCAGATGCCAAGTTTCTTCAAAGACAATGCACTTCTATTTTTGATGTGAACATTTTGAAAAATAACATTAAAATGATGAGTTATGGAAGCATTTATGTTATAACTAGGTATGTAAGAATCTATATATGTAAGAACAGAATTCAGTTGTCCCAATTTGATGAAATAGCTTGTATGCAGTAATATGAACTATATGCACTTATAAGTAATACTAGTATATATATTTTTTGTAGAAATGCTGATTTTTTGTATGAGTTTCAACCTTTCTAAATATCCAAATTAATTTTGTTTTGTACCGTTGCATGATTGATCATTGTTGCAAGTCGCGTAATACAGATTTTGAAATAGTTTATTATTTTTGAAGATCTGCTTTGACATTTTACTGCAAGTAACTGAACCAAAGACAAAACTTGCAGAATGTAGTTACTTGCTAAGTACAGTATTTCTCACTCATGCTTTGCTGTCATTTTTTAAAGAACTGTAGTTGCAGGTTAACTTGCATGAAAACTGTTTCCTTGCGCTTAAAGTTGTAGGAAATCTATTTTTCTGCTAGATTAAAAGACCCTTAACAGCTTTCTTCAGAAACTAATTTCTTGTCAATTTATTTGCAATTGCAAGGGTGTAGGCTGGGGGTGCCCCCCACCAGCAGAAGGGAATTCTGCTTGAGGTGTTCACATTTTTATTTTTTAAAATTAAATAGCAGTACGCTATTTTATTAAGATGAGAGTACATGGGATTTTGATGACAGAAAATTAGAATAGCAAATACATGTATCTGGGGCAATCTGCTTTTCACATGCACACTTGCCTTCCTCGTAAAAATGCTGGTAGTTTGTAACTATTTTGGGTTCCATCCCTCATTTAAGTTTTCTTTAAATGTGGTTAAAACATATAGATCTAAAGACAAATTTTACATTCTTCAGTGGCATAACTGACACAAACTTGCAGTGAAGTATTATTTCGTGCCAAAATAAAGTTAAGCCCACTATCAATTCAATATGGCTGACTTGTACAGCAAATTTGCTAAGATTTTACACGTTCAACACTAGTACTACCTTTGTTTTTGGAGTACCATCTTGAATTGAACATGCAAAATCTTTGCAAGGTCAGATTTTGATTTTAATGCATGTTTAGAATTTGTTTTAACAAGGATGTTTATTACTTGGGAGGTTTTCTGTATGGTGACTAGAATTTGCTCAAAGCGGACATGACGCACACAGTTTTTAATTTCACAGAATTATGGAACATAAGAATAATTGTTTTGCTACATTAACTTTTAAACTTGCAGGCAGAGACAATAAAACGGGACTTCAACTGTTAAATTTGTGAATCTTTCCCAAAAGATGTTTGGATCAACTGTTTGTCCATGTAAATTAGTGCGATAAACAAAATTATTTCACACTAGAATGTAACTAGGGTTAAAATGGCCAACTGGGATCCAGTGGGAACATATGAAACAGCCCCACTTAAAAACCAGGTGGCCCCAGTGTCAGCCATCCATTTATCACTATTGCTACACTCCTAATTTCAAACCCCAATAACGGGAAATTAATATACAGGGCCCACTATACAAACCACAATTTCCATGGCTTTCCATGCCCCCTTGAAAATTAATTGCACTACAAACTGTATTAAGAGCAGAGGAACTTCCAAGTTCATTCAGGAGATAAACAAGATAATATGCATAATTTTTCCAGTTTCAATGAACTGGCAAATTTTACAGTAAATTGAAATTATTTGGCAGGAGTCTCCTACGGCAGCTCATAAAATTATACAAAATGAAACTTCTGTTTTGAGAACACAAAGTATATTTATCGCCTTGTAGCAAGTAACAAATCAGGCTTTTCCTTGCTTTCGGTAATCAAAGTGACATTATCAAATGTATTTTCAAAGTGTCAAGTTCGTCTTAATGAAATTGGACTCTAAAAGTAGAATGCTGTATCATCAAATGGAATTGTAGATCATTGCCTTCTGGTGTTCTTTTAAAGTCAGTGAACAAAAAGTTTGGTACTGTGGTTTCACTTGTCTTTCATTAATGGTTTATTTAGCCTTCAGTGACTTCAGTCAACAAATTAGATTAATTTCATGTCCTAGTCTCAATATTACATTTTAGATGAATCCTTAAGGGGAGGGGTTTGTTGTTTGTCCAGATAGGCAAAGACAAGCCGCACCATTTCAGTGGATTGAAAGAAGTCAGCTTGGTCACAAACCAGCAACCAATTCCTAATGTTGAATAGTCTGAAAAAATTTCTTCATACATACATGTACAAAACAAAAAGAGAATGTGCACTGCAGCTCTGTGTTTGACCCCAAGATACCGTCACACTTCTGTTCTTCTGCATATGCCATGAATTGTGTGTTTAAAGATTCTAGTGCACAAAAAGCTGGGAAATGTCAGGGTCAGCTTGGGCTTGCGCTGGTTCTCAACACCATCAGTAGATCGCCCTCTGGAAGTGTGGTGACGGGTGCAGTAGTTGACATTGGAGGAAGGGTGCGAACAGCTAGTGAGGCAGCATCCGTATGGGCCACAAATGACGACGTCAAGTCAGGATGGCCAGCTGCCTACAAGTAATGTTTGCCACTTTTGGTGACATATTTCTACGCTCTGTAGTAGTGATGAAGGGATGAAACATGAACAGAAAGATCGTAACGAGATGCCAACAAAATTCCAAACTCTGAGCCAGCGCTGTAACTTGTCCAGTTGGACAGCCATGCGGTAATGCAGTCCACCGTCTTGAAACCAATGTGAGTAAGCCCACATAACCAACCATGCAGTTCTGCATGCTGCAAAAACATCCAGGATCTTCTCTGCAAAGGCGTTACATGAAGACACCACATCTGCAGAAGCATGGCTGTATGTGATAAGATACTTAATGAAGCCTTTGTGCATCTAGCTGTGACATGGTGGCCGTCTCTTTCCTCCAACAACAAACAACAAACCCCAAAATGTCACCCCGCCAGTCAAAGGACATTTTATATGGATAGCGTGAGACACAAGATTTGCATTCACAATGGACCTAATCTCCGCAGTACACCCACGGTTATCATCCCAAGCCCCTCAAAAAAACATCAAAACAAAAACAAAAGAACACAGTCAAGAAAGCTACAGATGCACATGGTTATCATGGTTGATAGGAATGAGCATTTTTTTAAACATTTAGGCCTATTCTCACTTTGGAAATGTAGTTAATGGTCCAAAGCAGCAGACTCTCCTCCGAGAGAGGGACTTGGTCAAGAGGCGAGTTTGCTGGGGGGGGGCGAGTTAGTAAGGGGGCCAAGTCAGCCAGGGGGCAACTTAGCTAGGGGGTGGAATGGTAATGGGCGAGTCGGTCAGGGGGCGAGTTGGCGAGGGGGTGAGTCAGTAAGGGGCGAGTTGATCTACAATCCTTAGAAGTGGGTGTTATAAAATTGTCATGTTCTGAAAAGTATATGTCTCCAAAAAAATGTCACTGCTGTTACAATTTCAAAATCTGGTTTTGCACCTTACAGTGTTTTGTCTAAACCTTTTCATCGAGATGAAAATTGTTAATTCTTCCCCTTCAGCTTCACCAATCATCATTACATATTTTGTGGTGATAATCTCCGCACCTGAACGTGTTAAAATCCTAGCTAAGTCCTTTGATATTTGTCCAAGATTCATCTTGGTGTCATTTTGAAGTAGCCTACCATTTCAACTCTAGGCCGGGTTCGTCAGCCATCGAGCTTCCATGGACAAAGAACCCCGGAGTTCTAGGTAATTTTTGAAGCTGATTTCTTGCTCTTGACGGAATAACAATTAATCTGTTGATGGATGTTTAAAAGAAACTTATATTCTTTGTCAAATAGGCCTACTTAACTTTCCCTGACTCCCATCAGTTAACAGCGCAACGCAATCCGACATAGGCCCTACCCACTGTACATGATCAGACCTCTGCAGGACCTGCAAACTGAGTTTCGACTTGTCATTTTTCCTTTCAGGAAGATTCTGATGGGATTTCAGTGTCAAACCTTTACCTTTTTAACGTTTCTACATTTTTAAAAAAGTTGTATTGTAGGCTTACGTTTGGCGTTGTACCAAGGCTGCAATGCCACTGCACTAGTCACCACGCGGTCGACCGCGCCCACTTTCCCCGCTCTCGTGGCGTGGCTCTCTCCTTCATAGAGGGCGCTATTTATGAGGTCGTGCTGGGGCCGGAAGAGGGCGTGATGAGCTGAGGGGTGCATTCCACCAAATGGTTGTATTTCTGCGCGCAAGATCATTAATATTTTGTGATCCCACCGGGTTTTTACAATAGGACAGGCCATAATCAGGAGGCACCATAGAAATATTTCTGTAAATCTCGAATTTAGGGCTGATGATCTTCAGTACTGGGTATTTCTTTCACAAAAAGCCCGAAATTGCGGACATATCTTGGAGCGGGTGGTTACATTCAGAAATAAGCGCTTAGTTTTATTGCTATTTTGGGGGTATCTTCATTCAAAGGCGAATAAAAAATTTTTCGTGGCTAACCCCTACGAAACTGAAAAGAAAAGTGATCTTCTGGCCGTAATCTTGAATTTCCAGTGAAAAAAAACGGAGGCCAACCTCTTCCCGAGAGTCAACAGGCGGCGCTATTTCGGTCCGATTTTGCACTGTTTTCTATGGGCGCGTACAATTACAATTGATGTAGTGCAACCTGAGCTGGCCTACGGACGTGTATAATAAAATCTGGACTCGCAATGCCCTTAATCAGCTTATAGAGTCATTGAATCCACTCGCAGCCATTTTACCGAGCCGAATACAAAGCTTTCCTGGTAATCCCGCCTTTGTTCTTCCTGACGTCAATAGTAGGGAGCCAACCCACGCCTTTGTATTCGGCTCGGTAAAATGGCTGCTGGTTGGCTTCTTTTTCATACAAAGGCGTTGCAAGTCCAGGTTTTTTTTATATACGTCCGTGAGCTGGCCAGCTAGCTAGTCTGGTTCCCTGCCCAAAGATTCCCTCTGCACTGATCTCTGCTATACTGACAGTGGATTCCCTGACGACACTTGACATTTGCTCTTGACAAAAATCGACAAAGTAGTAGGAGATTCTTGGTCTGGGAACCAGACTAGCCAGCTAGCTAGACTGTCACAGCTCGAGATGGCCGGTGTTGTGCGACCGAGGTGAAGTGTTTTTCCTTTTTTTCTTTTACATGTACAGTGTGTTTCCTTTGAAACTCTTTTATCCATATTTAACGCAAATGACTAGCCAAAGTCATTTCCAAAGATATTTTTCTGCCTGATACCCATGTTTTCCTAGCTTGGGAAACCACGAGAGCAAATTTGCATGATTCGGCATGCGCATGTTACGCCCCAACTATAGCATAAGTCCCAACTATAGTTGGGACAGTCCTAACTGCAGTGCTGCAGTTGGGCTGGCCCAACTATTGTTGACCAAGGTCTGTGGGAAATGTCTCAACATTATCCAAGTCAGTGTGTCTCACACTTGACACAAGTCATCTAAAATGTGGCACTTCATCTCTTCATCTAGCCCTATGACCAATGACATGACATTTGTAAACAATATGCACATGCTGGGCACATCATGCACACAGGACCTCTCTGCTATAGGTGGGCCGGCCCAACTGTAACACTCTAGTTGGGACGGGCCTAACTATAGTTGGGACGGGGCCAACTATAGTTGGGACTGATGCTATAGTTGGGGCGTAACACGCACACTAGGGCCTATACTTATCTGCTTATACTATAGGCCTAGGCCTTAGTCCAACTTTAATGGTTTGCTCACATAGGCCTAGGCCTATGGGAGGAAAAGAGAAATTTCCCCTTCAAACGGAAATGCTCTTGTCGACGAGCTCAAACTCAAAGATGCCATCTTTCCTCAAATAGCCCCTTATATTGTTTATATCAGTACATGTATATGTTTATGTCCTGTTGACAACGTCATGGCACGCCAGCCTAGCGAACCATTCACAGACAGCATGCTGTGTTAGCACATGTGCACCGACGACTGTTTCCTGAGAAGTGTAATGTTTAGTGTACAGTTTTGATTAGTTCAAGTAACTTGAACCGTACAAATTGCCTTTTTTTACCATTTGGACTAGCCCAGGTGGACTCCCTGACTGTACTACGTTACGTTATGGAGGGAGTTCAGCGGGGTTCTCCCACGTACAAACTTGCGTATCCGATCTGATATGCAATTATTTCTGCCTGATACACAAAAAACAGGCTGATACCCATTTTTCATCCCCAATACGCACAATGTTATTATGATAGTATGGCTCGGAATTATCTTACAAAATGCAGATTGCATGTCTGGAAAATCTAGACGAAAAAGCAGTTAATAGTCCTGCATTTTTCAGTGTACATATACATACGATAGGTAGCCTAAATAGTATACGCATTGTGCACCATGCGTCGGCAGCCACACTGCACACCGTACATGTACATTGGCACCGAACATTCCTTGTGGGAAGTGTCGCATGAAATCTGAACTTCCGTCATGGGCGTCGTACATGCACCCGCGCACATGTGTGTTTTCTCTGTGCCGTGTGCTCAATACGCCAGTGGGGCTGCATTTACGAAGGTCAACATTTTATACTACACCATTCACAGAACTTACAACGTTGGCAGCAGTAGCCCTGTGTAACAGTATTAACCCTAAGCTTTCCCAACCACACAGAATTAAACAGTAATAAAGTGTTTAATTCTGTAGGGATTGGTCTGGTAGGCCCATAACAGTTGGCTTTTGCATTGGGTTTGGCATACCTCAGAAAATCAAAGTCCAACAGCCTCTGTGCACAAAGTCCCATATGGGTGTTTAACTCTGTGAATGGGGAAGGTTTGGGCCAGCAACCCTTGGGGGTTAGGGTTAATGGCATCCACGACGGGGAGGTATTTCCGCGCCAGGGCTTCGCAAAATGTTGGTAAACCACAATGGAAATCCCCCACAGTTTTGAAAAATCCTGGGGAGAACCCAGTCTAGGACATAAAGGGTCAAAAATTGGGCGGCAAATTTTATAACTTAAATTTTCAACACTTCCATCTTTTCCAAGGAGCCAATGTCACATCTGTAACTCCTGTACCCCCAGAACTGTAGGGTGCAACATCTACCCTGCTCCCACAAACTCTACAGAAAACGCACTTTTTTCACCAAGAGTTCTATGTATGTTAGCTTACATACCTTCCTACTTTGTACCAAGACAAAAACGGGCCAAAACCATGCCGATTTTCAAAAAAAGGTGCAAATATTTCCAGATCAGCTTCCGAGAATCATGTGGTTCACATGTGTACTTGTGAAAACGAGCCGTGACCAAATGGTTGACTATGGCTGCTATCAGTACACAGGACATGGAAATTGGCTGCAGCCGCTTTCCGTACAGAAAGGGGGAATGGAGCAGCATTTCTATGGGTACATAACCAGAATAAACCATTGCACGTTCGTGCCCTGTTAAACGTCATGTAGAGCCTATGGCACTTATGATTACAGAGGACAAACAACTACGCGTGAAAGTTTCCAGATGGTTGATGTACATGTAGGCCTACGGGAGGCTGAGGGTTTAAGAAAGCATCTGCTTTCCCCAACCCCCAAACCGTATGGATTAGGAGATTTTTTTTTTTAAGTCGACACAGTGTAGGTATATGTCAGTTGCTCTAAAAATTAACTCGTCACTGCCAATTACAAATTAAGTCTGCTTTATTATATGTTCAGTTTACGAATGAAAAAAAGGAAATGCCAATCAACGGCACAATTTGTGCGTGATTGCTACTTACAGCACGTGCGCGCGCCAGCACTGCCTCTGCATACTATGTTCCCGATCAGTATAGCATCGTTCATCATGATCATCATGCCCGCAATGCAATCCTCTGTTTTTATTCCTCAATTATCAAGATAAGTAACTGGTTCATTTTAATAAAAATCAGATCTCTACAATATTGTGTATTTATACATCTTCAATCAATAAAAATCTACTAACAAATTAAACATGTTCAACACTTCAAAGAGAGATCGTTGATGGACATATTCCCATACAAGAACCCTGCATATTATAAAGCCGGCTATGCTGACCGAAGTTATTGTTGTAAAATAGCAGGTTGTTTTGCAAATTAACTCTATTAATGTTTATAAACCCAAATATAAAGCAGAACAAACTATGAATATTTAGGGCCAACCAATAGGGGATTAATCGGTCAGTCTGAAGCCGCCGATCTGACAAAATGGGAACTGCATTTTTTTATATCGGCAATTTGGTTAAAGCCAGGTACCAGTCACAACCTCCGTGTAGCAGGAACGTGCAACAGACCATCACTGGAAATCGCGCAAGCGTAGTGCGTGCACACAGCTCCGGGTTAATTTTATAGAAAGAGGGCAGGGTTTTGATTTTTTACCGAAAATTATAGGGTAAAAATTATAACACCGACACAGACTTTTTCAGGGCGGCCCTTATTTGTAAAAGTAACTAAAAAACATGGTCCCAACATTTACAATAGACCGTCATTCAAAAATTCTGTTCTTTCAATAAAATCTTCCCCCAAAAGCTGTCTAAACTGATCCATTTCTCTCTTAAACTTATGACCTGGGGTTTAAGACCGTGCACCTGACTATTTTGAGAAGAAGTGAGGGTTAGTGAGTTTTACTCATTACCCTCTCATTCTGACAATAACAGTCCAAACACACCACATACTTTGTAGGCATTATACACTGCACTTGTGTCTGGTAATGGCCGACCATTGTACAGCATACCAGCTTGACCAGCTTCAGAGGTGGGGGATAGAAACTTGTTCTCAGTGCTCGTCCGACCAGTACAACTGTAAACAAACAGGTTCTAAATCTGCCTTCATGTACAAAGATTGTGTTATTGCAACATTTCAGAGTTTGTGGATAAACCTTCAAGAATATCCCTTCCCTCCACAGCTTTACTGTGTAGTGGACAGTGCATACCTGCCACATCAACCCGAAGACACACAAGGGAAAATAAAATTACATCCCCCCTCCCCACCTCCGAAAATTGCCCTGTTGAGCTACTTGAGTACTTCAGTTGAAATCAGTGCTGTATTACACTTCAGCTGTTCCATCGATTTCAAATGTTATTTTGTAATGCTGTTAAAGGAAAATACATGTATCATGGTTTCGGTAAAGAAAGCCACTTCGTAAACATAAATAAGAAAATGTTTTAATTGATTAATGGTAAATGTGAAAAACAGAGAAATGTGCATGTTATCTTTTACCTTGGACAGCATTAATTTTCTCTGTTCACCACTAGCGGAAGGTTTCACAGAGAAGATTTTTATACTCTCTAAGGCCAGCAATGTTCATGCATGTGTATCGTCCATTTATTTACAGTGTTAAGATAGGCGCTGGTGCAGTGGTTTGTGTGGAGGCCGAAATTCGTGGTGATGTTACAATAGGTGAGTACCGTTGTGTTAATCTACTGTTTTATGCCAGTTTCCATCTATGGATTAGATGACACAAATCAAACAAGCTGTACCAACTCTTCAAAGAGGATGCTGATGTCTAAAGAACCATAGGTGTTAGCTCAACGTTTTGGTTGGCTGTATGCTGATTGCCTGCCAAAAGAATGATAGTTGCCAGAGCCTATTGATCAAAAAAGACCAAATTATGAACCAGTTAACCAGCAATAGGTTTGCTAATTAGGATGAATCATCCTCAAAGGCTGGTCATACTTCAGGTGAACGCAAAAGTGCACCGAAGTTGATGTTGTGAAATATTTGCAGCGAAGTTTGCTCGAGTTGAAATGCATTGTGCATTTGCAAATGTGCAGCAAGAGTATTTGATCCAATGTCACTGTTTAGCATTTGTGTCCAAGTGTGAACCAGTCTTAACTTTGTTCGCATGTTTGTCATTCAAACCCCAAGGTGCCCGGACGGTGGTGCATCCGAAGGCCAGAATCATAGCTGAGGGGGGACCCATAGTGATTGGCGAGAGTAACCTGATTGAGGAACAAGTTCTTATCATTAACAGGTGCGTTTAGACTGGACCACAGTGCTCTCCACAAATGGTTTGAAGAAGATAGGCCACCCTGTTTATGAATATTATGTGGCTTGAGTTGTGTTATCCTGGAAATGCTATTCCGTTCCAGGTCTTCCAAAGTCTGCCAGGAGGTTTTGAAGTGTTTTTTGGGGCCTTCTTTTTGCACAAGGTGCATTCCTTGATGTGGTTGTTTTATTGTGACACAGTGAAGGATTTTGGAAGATGCAGGAAAGTTCCTATAAAAACTGATCAATCTTAATTAATGCCCTTGGCATTATTGCTAGGATGCAACCTGAATCTTTCAAAATCGTCCAAGTGTCTCGATGTAAAAATATGGATACGCCCCCAGTCCTCCAAAATCTTTTTGTCTTGAATGCATTCCTTGGATGTGTGCCCGCAGCCTCAATCCTTCAAAATCCTCTGGCATTTCCTGTCATTACGTTGAGGCAGTGCAAATGGTAATAGTATCCTGTTGTAGTGTGGATGATTTCACATATACATGTATACTCTGGGCTTGAATTTATGAAAGGCTGAGCATAAACAGCACAAGGTCTTACCCAAGACCTTGACACGATGCACCCTTGACAATCAGCCAAGCCTCTTTGCCGTACAGTCTCAATCTTACGAAATCCTCTGGAACTGTTCTGAGAATTTTGAAGGATTTGGGAAGGTTAGGGTTCCATTGCCATTCTACCAAATCCTGACCTTCCTAGTACTGTTTACATCTCGTTTTGTCTCATTTTACCTGCCAACCAAGAAGGCTACCAGACTTTGTGCATTCCTGATTGATGAAAGGCACATTAACTTCGTTACATGTCGTTCTGTACAGGCAAGCTGATGATTCGCCAACAAAAGAAGGTGGACAGAAGATGGTGATAGGTGCCAACAATGTCTTTGAAGTTGGCTGCCGTATCCTTTCACAAAGATGTGTCTAAACAAAGAAGGGCATAAGTTGTTAACAGTGAGCCAGTGCATCTGTTAGACTCTGCTATGAATCTGTGCCAGTGTTTGCTCCGAGTTTGTTTGTCCTTTAAACAGCAAGCGTTCCATCTGCTTTGTCTTTGTTAAGTTCCTTGATGCATTTCCCTGATAGGTTGTGAAGCGCTCCGCGTCGGTGACAACAATGTCATAGAGGCTAAAGGTGAGAAAAGCCCAACCCTAAAGTCTGTCAAGTGCAACAATATCCAACTTTGGTTAATGCTGTTAGATTATGCTTGAATAACGAGTCAGCAGAATTGGCAAGGTACACGTGGAAGGAAGTTAGCGACGGAGCCAGATTGTCGGCAGTAGTTAGGTAGTAGTAGGTAGTTTCCTCATCTTCCACCTCTGTCGCCTTGGTTCAAATCCCACCCAGGCCATTGTGGATTCAGTTTGTAGTTCCTGTCTCATTCTGTAGGGTTTTTTGGTCTGAAATGTCCTTCTGGGACATTTTTCTTGGTTTTCCTCCTCAAGGGGTATAGTGTCTGCACGTTTTTGAGGAACCCTTTTTTTTTTTTTTTTTTACCATAAGGAATTCAAACAGGATAACCATAGAATACAGCAAAACCCACTTGTGCATGTTTTTTTCATTCAGCAGTATTCTCATTTCAGATTTACATGTAGCTAGTTGCCTGTAGAAACCCTGATGAGGGTTTCTCAACAGCTTATCTTGTTCCCAAAATGGGCAGTTTTCGATTTGGTTAATTTTGGGTTACCACAGTTCCCAGAAGTTTGGACATCCTGTAAAGTTCCAGATAAATTAAGCCTTTTCATGGCACTTTTAATTTTCCCCCAAACACAACCTTAAGCTTCCCCTTAAAAGCAATCAGAAAACACTAAGCAATCAGTAACTTGTCAAATTATGTCAGTGGAAGGTAAATCCCAGTATTAAAAGTCTGAATGTATGTCAGTGTCACAGCAAAAACCTGTAATTAAAACAAGAAATGAACATCTCCCCGATGCAAAGAACATCTTGGAAAAAAGTCTAACAGTGTTGTGGGAATCTGAAATATGTCAGTTCCATTTGCTTTTTAACCCAGTGCCCGCCGTGGGGCAGGTCAACTGTCTGATATCTAACCCACCCCCAAGGAGCTGGTAAAATTTCTGGTATCTTGTACTTTTTGTTGAGACTTCACTACACTCTTCATTCTCTCTTCAGCTGTGGTGGGGCGAGATATTGAGCTAACCAGTGGCTGTGTCATTGGGGCCTTCTGTCCAATTACCAGCAACGAGACCTTGCCCGAGAACACGGTCATCTACGGTGAAAAGTGTGTGCGGAGGGTTCAGGCTGAGAGACCACAGGTAAAGAAAGAAACTGCAGTCCCATCACAATCCAACATAGCTGAGGAGACTTGTATTGGTCTCTTGCCTCTTTGGCATGACACAACTGAGAATGTTCCCCCTTAGGCATCATCCCCAAATTGACTACCTGTTCAAAGACGCAGACATTCTGCAGATTCTGCACAAGCACGCTCACCTGTGCCAAATAAAAGAGCCCTTGACAACCTGGCCAGTCTGCGTACAGTTCACAATATGTAAGGGTCATGTTAATTAGCAACTCATGAATACGGCCGAGATTCTGCAGATTATCTGCCGGCTGCATTGTAGGAGTATTAGTAATTTGAATATGAATGAAAGAGTTGCAGATGCCCACCAATTGGCAGTAAAGTGTTAAAGTGAAGTGTTAAAGAAATCACTACATTGTGATCAGATCCCGACTGTAATGAGTGCAATGATAAAAGTGTTTCATTGACAAACACAAAATAGGAGACAAATGTACGACGGTTTTATCTACATAGGGGCCAGCTTGTCAGTGTTGTTGGAACTCAGATGGACGGACAATTTCATCCTGACAAAGTCTTCTATGGCTGATGTTGTGTAACAAGACTTTATCGACCAGGATGTATAGACTGGTTACCACATTTCCATCGCGTGCTCTTTTGCATGGGCGTGGCACGATGGGAACCAGTACAGCATTCCTGTAATGCATTGAGTTTTGCACATGTGTTTTCAACACGGCAATAGTGAAACGTGAATGGAATTAATGAAAATAAATTCCTTTTCAAAAGTCACTAATTTATTTACTGAAACATATAAAACCAAGCATTTTAACGTTAACAAGATTGTTCAGAGGTGTTTTGCAAAGACAAAAAAGGCAACAGAATTTATTATTTTATCTTTTTTTTTTCTAAACTTGCTGATATAATAATGAAAAAAAAAAAGAAAAAATTTCTTTATTTCCATAGCCAACTACCATGATTACATGTACGGCTGGATCATGTAGGACGACATTAGGGGAATATCACTGTCTTTTAATAGGGGCTTGTTGGCAGGGGTATTAAAATAAAAATAAACTAGACACAGGTACCACCTTTGTTTTCATTCGCAGGAATCTCTTTTTTTAAACTGGGGGGCTCTGAAAAGAGTCGTTGGGTTTTATGCTTGGATGATGTGATACACGTCGTGGGACTCTTCATGTTTACTTCTTGTTCTTGGTTATTTTTCATGAAACTGATTCAACTAGTAAACTATTGTATTTGATATATTTGAAGAACCTTGGTCTCTAGTCAGCATTCTTTCCAAGGACGGTGCCCACGGCCATGTGGCCAAAGGGGAAATTTTCCATCAGTCTTTTTTTCGAATGGATATCGGCATTTTGATTTTTGAGATTTGCAAACACTTCACAGATCTGGCAAAATTCTGTCACAACGTATACATAGTCGAATTTGACCAAATGAAAGACAATTTTAGTCGGCCACCGCGAGCGCTAAATCCAGAGAGCACTGCCCTGCCCGGCAAAATCTTTTTTCCACCAGGGTTGCCTTCAATCATGCTTCGATTAGCACGAGTCCGACTACTATCAGAATCCAATCAAATTTCATTCTGCACAGCCATTTATAACGTCATTGACTGAATATGGAGCATAGGGGCGCGGCTATTGGAGATTAGCGTACAAAATTTCTGTCTGAATATACACATTGGATGTAGTGAGAATTTAGGATTATTTGCAGTAGGCATACCGTACCTTGCATGTACCTTGCATGTGCTTGCTTGGTTGTTGCTTAATTCTCACCACGTGCAAGTTACAACCATTGTGTGAAGCAGGGCCACTGTAAGTTTACTGTACATGTGTTTATGTTCATGCACATACATCTGTCTAGCCCCGCAGGTGCGGCCTACCTTGTTTACCATTTCTCGTTGTATTTGCTTTTTATCAAGTTTTCTAGCGTGCATTACGTTTGCTATCAATTCTGTGCCATATTAAAGCCAAACATCCGAACCAACCAGTTCGGTTCTAAAGAGCCATGTTCGATGATTTTTAGTTCAGTTTGGCGGTCAGACTGCAGCGCTTGTCTAAAGTAAAAAAAAGAGTGACTCCAGTCCGAATCAGCGACTCGTCAACACACATAATTTCGCGGATGATAAGGGACTAGTAATAAAAATCACCTTAAGAAACCGATTGAAAGGAAGCTCCATTCCATGGAGTGCGCTGCTCCCAAACAGTTGCTTTTCAAAGAATTCCAGCTGCCTTGTATAACATCCCTCTACTTTAAAGAGACGCTTCAGCTATGCTGGTTCGCAACAAGCTTGGTGTTAGAAAATTGAGTCCTTAAATACAGTTGCCTCTGACAGGATTTTTGTTTTTGAGGCGCAAACAGGTGAGGGCAGAATTGTAAACCCTCATAAAATTGAGCAAAACTCCTCAAGTTTCCCAGTGGAACTAGTGCCACTAGATATTTTTATTTTCTTTATCTTTATTTCAGTTAAGAAAACTGCAATACAGACATTTGAAATTTTACAGTGATTGGCTTACGACATACATGTAAAAATTTTTAAAAATGAAATTCCCCAGTTAAATTGAAATAAAAATTACAGTAAAACAGTCATAAAAATTATTTAAAAAGTAATCAAACAGATTAATAAAGTTAATGACATGAACAGTTAATGGGATGGTGATTTTTGGTATCTGCTTGTACGCCAATAAGGAATCACAAGACAAACTTTCTGCAAGTTCGAATGATAGGTTGTGAGGTTCAAAAAAGGGGTGACATTACTCATTATGAAAATACCTACGATGAATGTCCTTTCGGCTTGTTGCACCCAGAAAATGTGCATCATTACAAGTTTGCAGAGTTGCTTTAGGCATAGCCAATTCATCTTGGATTTGTGTGTTTGGCTCCCCTCCCTGATCACTGCAATCTTCAATGCAGGCACAAACTCTCCAGCTTGACTTCCTGATGAAGATCCTGCCCAACTATCACCATCTGAAGAAATCAACTCGACCCAAGAACCCGGAGAAATGAACAACCCCAAACCGGTTCTTCCAGTTGAGGAGTGCGACAGTTGCTTGAAGGATACACAGGAACACGTGCACATTCAAGGTGGACCATTCCTTCAATTTTGTTATTGTTTTACTTTGTTTGGGGGGGCTCTTGTTTCGTTTGGAGCTTTGGACATTTTGAGCATATCCCAGGTTTTGTTGTGTTGCAAATTCTTATTTGGTGTATACATGCAGTTGCAACTCTGCTGATTTTTCTGGTTTCTGCTTATTTGCTGTGTTCCGGAAGTTTTTACGATATTCAAATTGGGGAAGGAAAATATGTATAATGCTGGAAAGCTTGATCTACATTTTGTCTTTGTGAACTTGTTGACTGTACTGCTCGCAACTTGCTCGCCATTTGCATGACGTTGATTCCTGAACAAATCTGTTGATTCTTGTGGCAAAACACTTGCAAACAAAAACCATCAGACTTTGCTTCTGAATTTCACGCCCAACGTTGGTTTTTGCCACGGATCGAGATGATATTGAAACTGCTTTGATACTGTCAGCCTTCTCTGCTTAATCAACGGGAGCCATATGTGCGGTATGATTTTGTGCAATGCCAAGAAATTTACGTGCATGTGAAATGGAAGTAAGGTAAGGCCATAGGACATCTGAGATTAATACTGCATCAATGCATCCACTGCCCGAATAAAGACAATCTCACCTTGTGGATAACGACTTTGGGAAGACGTCGTCTATTGACACGGGCACCGCACAGTTATAAACCACTACTCACTGGCTCGACTTCTGCTCCTAGTGACCTCAGACATCAGTCGCTTTGTGTCACGCCAGTCCTTGTGGAAAGGAAAGCTGTCACTTTATAATCTTACTGTGTCCATCTAAGATTCCAAAAGATGTCTAGCCTGAGGGTTTGCCAAGAATTAGAATTTATAGTAGTTGTTTTTGCCCTTCGATAAGGAAAACTAAGGTTTCAATGTGCAATTTAAGTTCTATTTGCGGAGATACTGTTCAAACGAAGCCTCCTGTGTTTCCAAGTTTTAAATTCTTATGTTGTTTTTGCGGAAATAATTGAATTGTTGTTTCATGTCATTGAGTATATTATGTCATTTAGTTATTTCGGCGAGCATTTTTGGTGAGAGAGAGGTTAGTATTGGCAAGTTTTCAAGAAATCCAGACATAGTAAGACTTAGTCTTTTGAAGCACTTTTAATTGGGTACATTGCTGAAGAGGCAAAATTTGGTCTCTAACATTTTAAAATGATTGAAGGGTTTTGTTCGCTCTGTGTGTCTACTCTACACTGATGATGGCTTTGTACCTAATTCTGTGAGTATTTATGTCTGGCTTGCATGCCAGCATTTGATTGGACCGTATTTAGGGAATATTACATGTACCATCATTTTGAAGCAAAATGTAAAGCGCACTGCTGCTAACAAAATTGTGCTGTTCTCGTGTGTTATCTTGAAGCAAGGTTATTGTTTCATTAGACCATTTATTGTTATTGACTGTGCTTTTTGAGTGGTTTATTTTGGAGTTGGGGATATAGTGTTTGCCACACCCATGGGAAGCATGGCACCAGTGCAAAGGCCAAGCGTGCCATGCTTTCATACGGGTTTTTAAAAAATCCATATCCCACTCCACTGCAGTCAACAGTACTTAACAAATAATCTTGGGAAATGCAAAATGTAGTAAATGCGCCGAGTATGTGTGTGCAGCACTGCAAATCTGACAGACAGTTTCCCTATTCAGTTATGCGCAACGTGACCATGTATTAACATTTGATAATGTCTGCTGCGATTTGATAATGCCCACTGCATATAAACTCGCTGACACCTGGATATGAGACAGTTTAGTTTATTCCTATTGGTCAAAGAGTCTGTGTGCCCCATGGCACACGGAACTTGCCATGCACGCACGAAGTTCATATAAGGAAATTCTCCTGTACTACTTGCACAAGGAATATACCATGAAATTGACAGGGGTGTTCAGGAAGATAAAAGTAGTAGCCTTGAACAAAATCCTTGGAAATGTATTGTATACTTACTTCTTTTGACTCTCTGACTAAAAAGGTATTTATAAGTGGGAATAAATATGTGCTTGGTTGGTCTTAAACTAACGTTGGCATTAGTTGTGTCAATTCTCCTGAGCCAGTCTTGAAGGCATGTTTAAGACCAGCCAAGCACATATTTATTCCCTTGTTATAAGCATCAGTAGACCACACTAGACTGAATTGGAATGTCTTGTGTGCTTCTTTTGGGGGAAAGGGAATGGCCCCATTGGCCCCCCAGGATACGCCCCTGATTTCATGAGGATATTGCGTTCACTGTGCAGTTCGCTAATATCAAGTTAAGAACACATCATTGAGCATCATTCCAATAGTAAAGACATCATGTCAGTAGAGTTGTATTAGTCTGTTTGAAAATAAGTAGATTTACCCTGCCACTGTTTAGTGCTTTTTTTTCCCCTTCAACTCATCCTGTTTCAACTCGTCCTGTTCATCTGTAATCAGCACATCATATATCATCAGGGTAAACACATACGTGCATGATGATCAAACATTAAAAAAAACAGAATCCTGTAACTTGAAAGTTGTCCAAAGCGCTGGATTTTTCTTTCTTTTTTTTTCCCCTCTTTTTTTGCCTCATGTTCCCCAGAGACAGTGGTTAAGGTCAACAAGAATAGGCCGGAAATTCAAGAGTCCATCTAATTTATCCCTTTGGGCTTCAATTTCTCTCGTCCAAAAAAATGGAGGAGAAGAATAGCAGTGACGTGGTCAAGCGCAGCATTTCACACTGGTCCGTTATTAGGTTTAATTGACACTCCCAGGTCTGCCATTGCTCTGAGAGTGCATTATCATGGTCCAGTAGTGACACTTTTCGATTGCAAATTGCGATATGCCATCTAGACCAGTGAACAAGTAAGCTGCCCTTCCACTAACACCGACACATCAAAAGGTTTGCCTAACCCCACGTTCACACCGTGGCTCTTGATGTGAAGAATTTCTTCCCGCCAGCATTGAAAAAATTGTCATAATTTAAAATAAGTACTGTTACTCTAGAACTACAGATGTAAAATTATAACAGAAATAAGGGACCTTCCAAAGTTTACATTCTGAAATGTGTGGCAAGAGCATACCAGAACTATACTCAGAATGTGGTCCCCTGTAGAGACTTCCGTAAATCAGCCGATTTCCCTTTTTTGTTTTTAAACTTCTTATCTCAGCCATTCATTGATTTGAATATATTGTTCAAATTGTGCAACTTGATTTTCCTTTCCCCCCAACTACCTAGTTTCATGTTTGCTCGATTGGGAAACCCAACATCTGAGCTTATCTGTGACTTTTTAATCAACCTGCCATACCTTTGACTTTGCTTTGGGTCACTGCAGTGTAAGGCAGAATCCAGCATTTGCAGTCATGAATTAGATTTTGAATGGTCTCGTTTATTGTCAAGAGGAAAGTTCCCCGGGAGAAAACAGATTTTTCATTTCTTTTTCTTGGGAAATGCTAATAAAGCAGTACTGATCAAACTTGTTCCTTGCCAAATGAATTTATTTTTGTGTCTGTTTTTCCATTATTTGTTTATTGTGTATGAGAGGGGTTTGGTCGTTTTAACCGTGAAATTCAAGACAAGATGAATACGGCTATCACAGCACATTATAGAGTTGGGGGCCATTTTATGATCTGCTCATTAGCTACAAGTACGAGCCAAGTGTTTACTCCTGATACTGATTTGTTGGCAGTTGAGTTTCAGTAGGCAGTTGAGTTTCAGTTTTGTAAAGGGATCGCAGGAGGGAATTCAGAGGATAGCCACAACAAACAGTGAAATCCAGTTTCTCAGTAAAGCCCCAAAAGATTAGATATTTTGCAACTTCCTGCTTCTCAACATAATACATTTCAAAATTTCAACATGTCTGGCTTTGCAGCAATGGCAAGCATGCAAGGATGTAGAATATCAAGTTTTGGGGGGGGTTCCTAAACAGTAACTGTGGACTGGTACCTTGGTATGTTAGCACAGTGTGTGGTCTTACATTAACGAAAGCAGATGCCATGCCACCCAGCCACTGTGAATATGCAGTAGTACTTCGCTGATTCACTAAGTCATTTCACCCTTATGAGGTTTTCACAGTGAGGAAAACTCAGACCATCAGAGCATCACCAACATCAGCGTTTTTGGTCAACCTTGTCTGATGATGATAGTTGTTCCAATGTGGCATCTTCTGCTGTGGTGTACTTTGGGGTTGGGGGGGTTAAGGTGTTCAAAAAAGGGGGGAAAGGAACAGGGTTGAAAATAAAATTCACAGAAACATCAGAGTTAGAGCTGAAATGTGGCTTCATGTGTACACTCAGTTATGACCAAATAGTATCCATCAAGTCCCCCTTCCTCCTTGAACCGTACGTTTTGCCTTTGGGGTGTAACTGGGATACACATTGTGGGGAGGGGGTACTTTGGGCTCTCATTTCTGAAGAGGATCACTCTATGGGTTGAAATATTGACCAAGGTAGAAAGGCATACTATCAACAGATTACATTTCCTTCCCTAATTTCTGAGTGGGGCAGGGAGGGGTTTAGGCCTGGGGGGATTTCCCTGTCCCTATGTCCCCTTTAGTTATGGTAAGTCTGGGTTTGGTTACCTACCTGGGTTTAGTTACCTTTCAACTCCAGTGTGGAGATTTAGTCTCTTCAGAAGTGACAGTTCCATGTGTTTGGGGCATTGGAGTATTGTGAGGGGTGGGGATACAATTACCATGTTCATTATGACAATTGTGTGGTGTGAAATTGTGCAGCTTGAAGTGTGAATATGTCTTGTTGCCATTCTTGTTCCAGTATGGGTGTAGGCTGTTGTTGGGGATTAACCTTCGCACGTGAACATTTCATGAACCTTCAGAGTCAAAATTTGTAATGTATTGACTTGAATAGCACAGTAAAAAGTGTGCTACTTTATCGTTCGTTACCTGTGCAGTTTGTTGGAATTTTATATTTTTTATGTTTAAATGCTTTGAGAGAATTTAGAAATCGCAGTGTTGACACAACTGTAAGCTTTATTTAGGTTTTTGCCAGTTTCTGTTTTCAAATTCACTATTTTCCTTTCCAACCTTTCATTTTTGTTTTCAGTTCATTGTTATCTTTCTCTGGAAAAAAAAAGGTTGGAAATCTTTAATATGCAAGGTATGGAATGTCAGAATAACTTTACTTTCCTTTTGGAATACTTGTGTGTTGGGAAATGTTTTCAGAGTGACAGAGAGACCTCTTTTTGTTTTTCATTCTCTTGGTTCCATATCAGGCCAAGTTTTGACAACATGGAATTTTCAAGCTGTTGTGGTATTTCAAAACAGTGCCATATTTATCTCGGAGATAAGGGAAGGAAATTTCCAGTCGATTGTTGTCCTGAGAGAACATTCCTTTGTGGGGTGAGGAGTTCTCGCAATGTGGTGTGGTCAGGTGTAGGATTTTGAGTTTTCCCCTTTGTCTTGAAATTCATTTTGGCAATTTCTTGTGAATGCCTGGAATCAGATACCACATTAGGCTATTGTTGTCATTGCAAAATTAGTCAAATACTAGGAGAAAAAGCATGCCACATTTTGATAGGTAGTTGCTTACTGCTTTGGGAAATGTCATTATCATCTCTTGCACAAATCAGTGTGAAATTTAGCAATAATGTTGTGAATGCACAAGTGCCATTACATTTAATAGGAAATGTGATAAACCTCAGCTTAGTGTGGCAGTGTTGAATACGGCCGTTTCACAATAGTGTGCCACCAAGTGTTCCCAACGCATTGGCCAATCACAATGTGCAAAATTTGTTGACCCAATGCGCATTTGGAAAGGGTCGACAAATTTTGCACGTTATGATTGGCCAATGTGTTGAAAACTCTTGGTGGCGCACTATTGTGAATCGCCCGTATTGTTCCTGGATCAAGCTGGTGCTGAATGAGAAGATAATTGGGGATGCCAGCTTTCAAAAGATAGTCATATTCCTAAAAAAAAGTAAATTAAAAAAAAAGGCATCCAGAATAAAAAGTTTCATAAAAATGTATTCCTTAATTCTTTTGTTTTCTAACTTTTGTAGGGAATTCAGCTCAAGTATCCTTTCATACACTGTTGTTTTAGAAAATACAAAAAGACCGATTCTTGTAGTATGTACGCCTTGAGGGCACCACACATGTTAATTTCATGTGCTCCAGTCTCAGTGGAGAGTGGTGATATTTAAGCTTGGAAAGTGAGGAAATGTCTACATCATCATAACAAGGTAAGTTGCTTAGGTCATCAAATGTCCATCAGCCCACACCCGATGCAACCATCCGCGAGAAAGGTTGAATTCTGTGGTGAACAAACTTTGTGTCATTGAGACCTGTACCTGTCTCTGGTTGCCATGGCAACAAATAGCTGAAGATACACTGAGCAACAACCCCCCCGGAAAGCGAGAGATTAAGCTATCCAGTGTGTCATGCCGTTCAGTCAGTTGGCAATTCTTGGGTTGTGTTTAACTCGGCCGAAGGCATCTATACATTGTTGGATTTGGTTCAACGTGAGAGATTGATTCACTGCAACTCCTCATGACAGCCATGTGGCAGTGACTTGTGAGAACCACATAAATATTCATGAGATTGAAATGATTTTGTGTGCATATTCAGAGAAAATTATCTGAAGTTCCAATAACGTGCATGAGAACATTAATGCAGGTGCCATCTTAATCCTGATCAAAAATCTCCCAAATGGGAGATAGCTTCAGAAAGCTTGAACGTAGCCGGAAAAGCATATGCTCACTGAGCACTGAAAACAATTGCTAAGAAAGGTAGCTAGGTTAATTGAAGTTAGTGAACAATCAAGGTGTTAATTGTTTGTGTTGAGTATTTGACATCTTCTGTTGCTGCTGCATGAATGAGGTGTCTACAACTTTAATATGAAAAGTCTGTGACACCAATCTAGTAGAATATACACACAGTTTTCAGGGTGGCAGACCCTTTATCCTTCTTAAGCGCGACCCAGCATTCCTAAATCCAAGTGAAAGTGAGCAATTTTGATGTTTACAATCACCTACTGTCAATTTTCACCATCCAGGATAATCCAAAATAAAAGAATAACGAATCAACTGCAGAATGCCTTGCTAGTAATGGGAAATGAAAGTTGTGGAATTGTATTTTTTAGGTTTCCGTGAAATGCAAGTTGCCACTACTTGTTTATTTGAAGCAAAGCAGTAAATGGTTGACTTCGCGTCGGAAAAAGATTTGGCTGCTGCGGTTTGCTATCTATTGCCATCCTGAAGGTTCATAATCAGATGGAGGTCAGTGATACCTACATTCCCACACCCCCACTTCAGAAAACGATCTGTTGCTAGGAAACCAGCCCAATTTGCTTCCCAGTTTACGGGCACCTGGGATCTTGCAGAACTTCAAAGCGTGCAGCCACTTCTTCATTGATAGTCAACCCCTAATTCCTCCACCCCTTTAATTTTTTTCTTTTTAAAGATGGTCAAATTTAATCTCAGAGTGTTGACCGAGTGGATTATATTTACTGAAACCATATTTGCATTTCCCTGGAAGTCTTTGGCCAATGTGGGCCCTGCTGGTTCTGGTCTGTGCCTGATATTTATTGTAGGGCAAGATCAAGTTTGTAAAGGGTCATTTTGAGTCACAAAGTGTGTAAAATTTCATGCATAAACATCGGCCTGAAGAGTGTAATTTGGTAAGTAAGTTGGTCTTCTAATTACATGAAATTCATGTGAAGGTCTGTGGTTCATAACCAACAGTTTTATTTTATATGTATGTTGTGGTTCTAGACAAACATGGGGAAGGTGTTACATAAAAATTGACCAATTATTTGTGGTTATTTATTGATCTTTAAATTTTTAACCAGACAGATTTTGAAGAATTAAACAATCTCAGGTTAATATCAGTTTTTTAAATAATTTATTTATTCTTTAAATTTTTTGGGCATTAAGGGTCCTATCCACCCCAAGTAAAATATTTGTTTTTCTTTGTGAAGTCACAGGCACTAACAAAATGCCCATGGCAGTTAGGGGCCATCCAGACTTTTCAACATTTTCACAGTTGTACAAAGCATACAAAGGGTGGAGGGGGTCGTAGGCTGCATACGACTTTTCAGGTCCTGTAAAATGTTGATTCTTCAGTAGTATTTTTCATTTGTACAAAAAACATGAAAAATCAAGACAAAACAAGCATTACATGTAATCACCAGTCATGCAATGAGAGCTGGCTCCGATGGAGAGTAAATCCGCAAGGTTCACATGCATTGTGCATGTACATGTACTGTCCATGTACCACACTTTCCAACAATGTAGTGCCTTCAGGAGTTAGTCGATATTTCAGGATACCGATAGAAAAATGTTGATACGCTGTAAATACTGCCTTGGGTGAGGGAGGCGGCCTTGAAAAATAGTACTCTGGGTACCACTGTGAAAATGTTGAAAACTTGGGACGACCCCTTACCTACAGAATGGTTCATGTTCACAGCCACATGTCACGAAGAATGGAGAAATTTATGCAGGCTGTTTTATAGTAGGATTTGATGTTAAGGTTGGCAAGACTGCTCCTATGGGACTTAGTAGTCGGCAGATTAAACCCCAAGTGCTTAGAACTCATAGCCACTTACCTAACCCAATTCTTTATGACATTAAATGTTGTGCAAACCTGCCCTCCAGTCAGGTTCCCGTAAAATTGTCTCCAACTACATAATGTGTTTTCAACGTGTGTACTGTGGTTATAGCACAAGATACCTAAACATGTGGAACTCCCTCTCTGTCCATCCACCTGCTACTTCATGTGGAATCAGTTGTTGAAGTTCCTTGTTTAATAGCCACATGTCAAGTTGGGGCACTTAGACCGTAACCCTCTAGGGTGTATGTAAAACAGTATTGAAATCAGAGGATTTGGGACTGTTAGGGATTTATAAGACAGAATTGTTCATGTAGTACAAGTACTCGGAATGAAGTCTGAAGTATCACACTTCTTTGCATGTTATCATATCTTTGTGCTCTGTGTTCCATCCAAGCTGAACCATTTGTCAGTTTCGTGGACCTGCCGAACACAGAGGCATGCTTTATCACAGACGATATCTGCTTGGTTGTTACAACACAAGTCAGAATATCCAGCCATTTCTTTTGCTTCTTCATGAGATTTGTTCCTTGCAGATATTTGAAATTTGGTCCTTGTTGTAATGGTGGCTATTAATTAACCCTTTGTGTTTTCAATGTTCATGGCTATAAGCATGGAGGAAGGAAGACATAAGGATGCCTTTCAGACACAGAATATCAGGGTAAAATTTATGTGCATTTGCCCACAAGCCCTTTGGGGATGAGGCAGAGAAATTGCTCCATCCATTACCATTTTGAGGCCTGGAGCTTTTCAAGAGCCTTGAAATTTGCACGCCACCAAGGGAGCAAGGGGTTGTTAATAATGTTACCGTGCGTTTATAATCAAAATATTGACTTCTCAAGCTGTACTCTCTGAGAAATTATGCAGTTTTTTTATTGCCAACAGAGGGCTCAGTAGGCTGGTTTTGATGCTTGCCCTTGACACTGAAGTGGAAATTGAACTGGTTCATATAGCCTTGCAGGAGCACTACCTCTCATGTTGGACAGTGTGAACAACTGAAAAAAAATGAAAAGAACAACTAAGAAAATTAACTAATGAGAAGGTCTGCTGTTGAACTGAAGTTATTGACTGAGCACAGGCTGTAGAATCATCGCCTGAGTTATGCCATTCTTCCTTCATCACTTAACGTAACTACAGAGGGGGGCGGGGTGCTGGGGGGTGCCCATGCTCCCTTGGGTGCTCCCCCCCCCCATTTGAAATGTGTGAATAATCTCCAATGAGTTTATGTAGGCCAGTTTTAGTTTTTGGATTAGGAAGTGAGCATTTTATCTGTTTTGATGGCTTTTCTTTACAGTCAGTATGTGCTTTGTGGACGATCCTTGAGCAACAGAGACCAAGTCGATTACCTCCCCAGCTTTCTTTAGTTTGTTAATCTTGTGATAGTTGCCACAGCAACGGCTGCTCAAGCCAGATTATTGGCTATGTAATTGTATTCTTCAGCAGCACCACGAGTTGCCTTCGGGGCCCAAATCGAAGTCGTGGGAAATTAAGGTCAGCCTCTTCTCTCTTTTTTTTTGTGAGGGAAAGGAGGACTGTGGAGGAGACGCCTGGCAATCTTGGAGGCAAAAAACAATTTGACGAGGGTTTTCCCGTCTTCCATCTGGAAGAGCCTGTGTGATTTTGGGCGATAGAAATTCTGCCCTGATTAGATGATGTGCCAGGCTTCTGGCCCGCTCTTACGCTCCGATGGGAAGGAGGCAACCTTGAGTGCAAAATGGAGAGAAAAAAAGATGCAGATAAAGGGGAGAAGTTCTATTTATCCAGCCACGCCGACAAAATGTGAGGCACCCTGTAATGTTCGCCTCCAAGGTCCGAATGACTCATTTTAAATATCTTTTCTCCTCTTTTCCCCTACTTTTTAGAGACCTCAGTGCTTTGAAGCAGAAATCAGAAGAGCAAAGAATGTTTACATAGCTCAAATCAGTTATGTGGTTAGGATGTCACAGAAATGTTATCTGATGTGTCATTTTGGTTTTAGATTTCCCCGAACATTCAGCACATAAGTTTAAAGTGTAGTCAATTCTGCGGCAGGAGAAGTCCAAGAGTTTGTTCCATGGAAGAAATATTTTTGTTTGCCCATCGCAGCCAACACTGGAGTCATAGCCTAAAGGTAGCCCAGGGATGGCTAGACCAGGCTGAAAAAGGTTGGCCCAAGCCCTGCTTGCCACAGCTGGCTCAACTCTAGCCAACTTTGGGCCGACTGCTGCAGGAACTGGTCCAGGTCAGTTATGGCTCACCCGGGCCAGATCTCGGACAGATGTAGTATGTCAGTTGTGGCCCAGAGCTGGCAGCTGGTTGGCCCAGAGCTGGTTCATATCATTTCATCTTAGTTACTTAAGAGTGCCGACAATATGAAGAGGCAACAGAATTTCTCAATGTTTGGCCTTCTAACATTTCTTGCAGATCTATGTCCACCCAATTCAAACACTATTTCAGTAGCCATTGATGATTGCTTTAAGTAACTTTGGTTTGCTTGGACACTGATCCCAAATCGCGAAAAGAAGACAATTTTAGACCTGAAATAATGTTTACTCTGTGAAATGAAAACATAAATGTGGTACAATTTTAGGTGGTGATTCCTAAGTTTTATGGTCATATAGCTCCATTTTTTAAAGGGTAGGGAGATGATTCCACCCCCCTTCCATCCCTTTCTTACCGTCTACTTATGCCTGGAGTGGACTGGCCCAACCCTGACCCAAAGCTGGTACCAGCTTATATGGTATATTAAACGATGCCAGCAGTGGGTCATCAATGGTCCAGGGCACAGCTGAGCCAACCCCTGCTGGATCATCCCAACTCTGGGCTATGCCTGGGCCGACAGTTTGGTGTTTGCTGGGTTGTGTGTGTTATAAAAATACAGAATTGGGTTTGGAGGTTTGTAAATGTCAG
The DNA here is from genome assembly GCF_054643075.1 of Acanthaster planci. NCBI lineage: Eukaryota > Metazoa > Echinodermata > Asteroidea > Valvatida > Acanthasteridae > Acanthaster > Acanthaster planci. Next base: position 11,333,017 of record NC_141784.1, read on the forward strand.
TGTTAGCTGAGGATGTCAAGGCACGTCTTTGTGTGTTCTCCTTTTAGTGAACTGAAGAGGGTGAGATTTCATTACTTAATATGTAATGCCTAGATATGTTTCTTTTGTTCGTGAAATAATTTCTAATATCGGAACTGCCCCAAACCACTCCTGAGATAAGAATTCAGCAGACATAATTTTTGACTGTCGTCTTCAAGAGAAAAGGGAGTATAGCCCTAGTTTCTGAAATTGACCTAAGAGGCATGTAAACTTTTTCATTATATTTTTCAGTCAAATTTAACATGAAAAACAAATCTCCAGACAGTGTCTCCCAATGTATGCCTGGTCAGTACACATTTGACATTTTGTAAACTGAGCCATCCGCACGTGCTGGTTTGAATCAAACCGGTCCCATGTAGTCAGTGGATAGTCACGACACTCATGGAAGTTATCATCTAGCTGTACGTCATCTTGAGTTCATTGTAGGTGAAAAGATGGCTACCCATTGGTTGAACTGAATGAGGGACCTTCTGCACATGCACACATACGTCTACTTTGGTTGTTTTTGTGTGCCATTTAAAATACTGTGTGCCATTTTTTCTTTTTTTTAAAAACTCTTTTCTAAGGGTTGAGTTTCATTTGAAGTTGTGAAAATAATATCAGACTTGGGGTGAAAGATGTTCTTCTGACAAACAGATACCGTTAATCATGACACCAGATTAACATATTACTCGGGCAGATATAACTTACATTGAAAAAAAATCTGTTTAAAAAGTTCCTTTTTTGCGCAGTGCAAAGCCCGTTGGAAACCTTAGAGATTAGTTGAACAAATTGTCACAACAGCTCGTCTCAAAGTCCCCAGAGAAAGGTGATTAGTTAGGAGTCTTTCAATCTTGCGAGTGTGGTTTTGTCAATGCTGTGGTAATATGACAGCCCAGACACGCAAATCTTCCACGTGTCTGGAGTGACCAATGAAGCAGCGACTCCAAGCCATCTCGTTTGACAGTAAAACTGCCGCCTCATCTCCCTAAAATACTAAATGACATCGTATTCCGCCCCTTCCTCTCTAACTGCCTCTCCCTTCTCTGGTCCTTTTTTTTCTTAACCTTTCTCCATTTTTGCCTTCAGCTTGTACTTCAACCATCCAGAAAGATAAAAAAAAAAACCACAACCTGAACGCAAGGGTAGGGCGAACCGGTGCGGGTTAAAGTCGCAGAAAATGCCTCGATTGCATGCTCGGTTGGGCAACCGAAGAATAGCAATGGGGGGCCCTGGGGAGAAGCAATTTGTACATTGCTTTTGATTGACTTGTCGATAATTGGAAACGGGGGAATAGTTGGAAAGTGCAGGACCGCATGTAGTTGGGAGAGAGCGCAGAGGGAGGGGAGGTGAGTTGGGAAAGACAAGGGAAGAGATGCACAGACAGAAGGACACAGGGACATGGTAACAGACCGAACGACAGACTAGGTGGGGCCGAAAGCACTTTCACAGTATGTAGAGCCATATTGATTTCAATGGGGATTAAAAATTCTGTAGCTCTGATACTTTCAGTAAACATTTTAGTAATGATAGAACAGTGATTTATGTGTTCATTTGCCTTGGGGGATGGATACTGTTAGGGTTTGTAGAAACACACCGTGTCCAAATTAGTAGATATCCATAGTAAAAAGCTGCACACAGTGGCGTACCAAGGATTATCAACAGGGGGATTCAAAATGCATTTTTTTTTATATATGAGTTTATGATTTTGTAAGTATTTATTGGTAAAGACAGATGTATCTTTTTGTTTGTTTTTTGCTGTCTGCAGTTGATGTTACTCTGTTTTAGCACAAAAAGACAATGTTGAAAATGTTGCTTAAACATTGAGATTGAAATAGAATTCACAAAGGAGAGAAGATAAAGTCGCACTTGGAGAAGCAAGAAAAATCACAGAGGAAAGAGATGGGGCACCAGCCTGAAAAGCAATGTAGTTGGATTGCAAGGAACAAGACAAATGGCAAAAAGAAAAGCATTGCAGTGGATGAGGTAATCAAAAAGTTCAATTCAACTCAAATGAAAGTGGCTTGAAATTAAAGAGAATGAGAAAATTATAAGGACTGAAAAGAAAGAAGAAAAACATGAGACTGGAGGAAGAGGCTAAGATGCTGGAACTTGATGGGTTGGGAAGAAATAAGAGTGCACAGCGTCCTGTAAAGGAGCAAGACACAATGGCGGGAACAAGAAGGTCAAAAGGAAAAACAACACCAAATCAACTCGCGGGAGGAAATCAGACAGGAGTGAGGACAGTTGGCATCAGCAGAAAAGGAGTTAGTACAATGAACACCAATCAGCAAAAACAGCAGGAGTGAGACCAAGACAAGATGAAGAGAGTAGGAGCCTGTAGTAGTGATAACAAATGATGAAAGAACAGCAGGAGGCCTGCGTTTTGGTTTTGCCTTCACTGTTGTCTTTTCGTCTTGGCTGTTGTTTGCATTTTACATTCTTCTTGCCTTTTTCATCTGAATTATCTCTGTATTCCCCTAACCTGGGAAAATGAAGGAAGAGACAAGAAGTTAATGAAGGAAGAAAAAAGATTTAAGCAAAGAATGGAAAGTACTAGCTGTAAATTACCTTGTTTCTTTAAATGAAACTTCAAAACGTGATCTTTATTTTAAATCATGTATTATTGCAATGATCGGTCTTTATTTCTGATGAACTCAGAAGTGCCTCTTTTGCTCAAGAAGATACTCCTAAAATCTCTGCGGCCCCTTCCAGATGCCAAGGTGATTGGAAATAGGAAAATCTAATATTTTCACCATGAGTGGCTTCCTTGCGTAAACACAGCTGGATTGAATAAAACATGAGCAAAATAAAACGGCTGGAAAAAGAAAAACTTGCATGAAAAAAAAATTCAAGCACGGTTGAGTTGATGCCCTCTTGCGGCCCTTTAGTCAAATGGGCTGGGTAGGTCGCATGGCAGGATCTTGACCGGCAGTGAAGGTCTTACCATCTCAAAGATTTGATCATGGTTGGGAGGGAGGTGACAACATGAAGGAGTCGACAGGACAGATCTGGACGTGCAGCGTAGGGGTTTTGCTTGGTCTCTCTCTCTCCCTCTCTAAAGTGATGCTACTGACTGGATCGCATCGGATTATGGTAATTGAGGCTCCGTCTTCCCTTGGCAATGACTTTCCAAGAGGTATGCCGACCTTGACAAGCCTCGAGATGCGATCAGGCAGGGATGCAGGATCGTTGAAGCCCCCCGTCTAAGTGGCAGGCACGTATCCGGTCTTTGTCAGTCTGGACAGGCACGATCATAATTGCCATCCTGTGCCACTCTACTGTTTCCCCTTTTTTTTGTTAAGTGTGTGTCCATCAGCTATGTACATGTATAAACCTTTTTGAAATAATCACATACTTGTGCAGAATGAATTCATTCTTTCAGTCTTCATCTGCATTTTCATATCATGGTCAGTCTCACCTGTGATGTTTTCCTTTTGTTTCTTTACTTGTGAAAAAAAAGAGCTATTGGAAAGTCTGTATAAAGTCAGATATGCTGATATTTTATTGGCTAATTACTTCTTGCATCACAAGCCTCAGGTTTAATACCTGTCCTGCAACAAGATGTACATGCACAATTATATGTACCAGAAAATCATTTGATACACCCCAGCAATAGTGTGTTCTCATATCTAAAAGTTGAGTTAAAATGTACCAAATATTTCAAAAAAAAAAATCACTGCATCTGTTCCAACTGATTTTAGCTTGCATTGGGTGTACACATAGGACCCTTTTGGATGAATCATTGCACGCTGACTCTGGAACAAATTTTGGAACAGATTTTTCTCCTTGCCTCCCCCCACATGATTGCAAGGGTTTTATTGGTGGATACAAAGGGCCCCCCAAAAATAAAAATTTATTTTGTTATAATGATTAAAAAAAAATTGGGGGTTGGACTGTATCACGGCTCTTCTTCCCGATCACATGTGAAAAGCCCAAAGATATAACCTCACACCACAGAAAGGCTGGAAAAGGTTACATAAAAATATATATATATTTTTTTTTTGGCTTCACCCCACCTAACACTTGGTTCTGGATCCACTCTTGCACATTTTTTAAGGTTCAGCTCATGTGAATACATGACTACATCATTGTTCACAGATGTATTTTTTTTTTCATTGTTATATTCGACATTATATCTTCAGCGCCTTCTCCCCAGTGCACAGAATGCCCTCCTCAGGAAGGAACAAAATTGCCCCTTCCCCAAGAAACGATGGGTAATATGCATGATTTCCATCCGATTGGATGTGAAGTCAGTAACCTCTACGACATGTGAGACTTAACCGCATGATTGATCCAAAACTGTAGAATAGCTGAGGAAGAAAAGGCCTGATTGGTCATTCTTACACCCAAATAGGACCTACCACATCAGCTTGGGTCATTCCACAGAGTCATCCTCTTTAGAGTTTCCACCAAGGGAACTCAAACCTCCAAAGGATACATTCCCCAGCATTCAATACAGTGAACTCAATGGCTGTAACCCCCGTTTTGAAATTCAGTTCCATTGGAAATGCATTTTGTAGGGGAGTGAAGTTGGTTCAGTGGTTACTTCTCTTGCCTTTCACCTCTGCAACCTGCGTTTGAATCCTTCCAACAGCAGATGTGTGGATTGGGTTTTCAGATTTTATATTCCCTGAATACTTCTTTTACATCCCTAAAACTGAGCATTTTTAGGGCCTCCTCTCTTTCAGTTTGTCCTTCCTCTTTTACCAATGAACTGCGCTGGAAAAAACAGTGAGAAAATACGTGTGGGCTATCCATGATGAATGTAAAATAAGTACTATAGTAGAAACAATTTCCTTAACTTCAGAGAGATCTGTCTAGGGGTCCCTTTTGATAGCAAGTTTATTCCATCTTTAGGTTTTTATTCATAGAGATGATCCTTAAAAAGTAATGTGTTATGAAGAAAGTCATATTTGAAGTAATTAATCATTCATCATAGCAAAAGAATCCAGCTCCACCTAAACAGTATAATGAGGGAAAAAAGCGTGAACATGCCATGAGATATTTCACCTCGAAACCCTGAAGCTCCTGGTCTTTAATTCCCCCTCCCTTTCATGAGTCCATCCTTCACACTGCCTTCACTTACGTTTGTGATGCATTCTCTCCCCTGGAAAGTATCACAGTGAAAATCTCTTTTTTTTTTTGGGCTCAAATGAATTGTTTGCAAAGCCTGCCTGCACCGGATGTTATCCCTTCTTTCTGAGATGGCAAGGTCACATGTCTTGGCTGCCTTGACTTTTTGCACTTTATTGGGTGAAACAGTCGGCCGTCGAACCCTTGATAAGTGCAGTTTCATCAGTACAAAACAGGAAAAAAATTACAGTTATGTTGACTGATCAGTGTGGCATACGTGTATGTGTGTAGGACTTGGTTACTGATACGAAAGTACATTCATGTGAAAATTCTCAGTACGGTTGATTTTCCTTCATTTGTTTTTTTATATTTACTTCAATTAATTCTACCATGTTTAATGCACTTTCTCCAGAAAAGGGATGTGAGTAACCTTTTGTACTTCCAGTATGTCACAACATAGACATCGGGAGGGGGGCTTCACTACACCCACAGAAACAACTGACAAATTAAAACATGGGGAGAATAGAAATGAAAAGTGACTGAAATAACAGGAAACCGTGATAAAAATCACTAAAATGCTCAAACAGTCCCGTAAAGTTCTCCCTTTTGGTACTGATGAGAGCCTGCTCCCTGGAAAATATTCTGGCAATGCCAATGCTTAGACGCATCCTCACTGCAGACATCTTGGGATAGTCTTTGACTTCTCATCACTTAATTGTTATCAGACTTTCTACTTTTCTTGTAGCCCATTCAGGTAGCTTAATCCCCCCCCCTCATTTGACTACGTGTTGTGATAAATGTTGTATGGTGCTAAAAACTGGATCTCATCCTCGAAATGGATAGGGTTGTAGTTATGTCAGTCTGATTAAGTCCCAGCGTAAGTCACTGCCAGTCCATCACAAGTAATCTGGTCTCAAGTTAGATCACAAGTTACTGAACTTTGGCACAAGTATTCCGTTGTTGTCACTTATCCTGTCACTTGTAAAAGGACTTGTGGCTGGACTTGTGTGATAGACAATGGTGCTGCAAAATGCCCTTAGATTACAAGTCTATAAGATTTTGGATGCATTCTGTAATCCCCATGACATGTCCCTCTTGTTTCAAGGAGGGGAGGGGGAAGATAACTATTATAGGGTCGTAATGAGAGTCAGTATTGATTCAGTGTTGTTACCAACTTTATTCAAAAGAACAACCGAGAAGGTTGCAATAGAATTGTAAGCTACTGTTGACTGAATTGGAGAATGAAAAGCAGACTATTATAATAATACTTGAAACCGAGGATCTGTACAGTGATGCAGGACTTATACACAGTTAGAAACAGGAAGTACAGTAGTTAAAAATGAAGATTCTGAATGCTAAATTCACTAAAAGAAATAAATGCAAAATAATTCAAGTGATTGTGCAGAAAAGGCGACACTACCCTGGCATCTTTCCAGGGCTTGCCAGCTGATAATTCCAACCCCTATGTATAGCTTTAAGCCCCACAATTGACTAGCAATATTTTTATCCCCTTAGAAGATATTGATGCTTTTTCAGGAGCTACATGTATATATAGATAAAGATGGAGTGATTTCAAGAAGCTTCCTCTTCTTTGAAAGTCAATTATTGACCTGTTCTTTAAAAAGTGCAGTTTCGATTGGAATAGATTGGGTGCACTGACCTTAACACTCAGACTGTCCAATATGTGTACATCTTGCATTGAAGCAGACAGAGCGTATGTTTAAGCAATTTGTTAAACAGAGAGGTAAAAATTAGTGCAAGCACCAAACAAATGACTTGCTTGTTTACATGTCAAGTGTTAAAACTATAGACTGCTTGTTTGCTTGGTGCATGTGTACATTACCAGCGGAGTTACTACTTGATGATAACAAAATCTTACAGTTTTTGTAAAAGTACGGGGCAACTTGAGGTGTTAACCTTATTTTTTAAAAATCGAATATAAGTGTACAGTGTCAAAATGACATGTATGGGACATGTAGAAGGAAAGATGCAAAATTGAAAGACTGAAAATAGTTAAACAGGCTGAAAAGTGTGTTGGAAATGGGACAACAAATGTGCAAAGAGGCAGATTTTTCAGTTAAAATATGTATGTGGTGCACACACATGGGGTACTTTGGTGGGCTGTTTCTTTTTTTTTTACCTGTAATTGGCAATGCATTGTCAGTGCATTTGGCATGGTTTGGGGAAAATAAAGCAATAACAACGGTCAAACGATAGATCACAGTGATTGCAAAAATTGTTTATGACAAGTGAGTCGGGAGAATTGTGCCAGTGCATGGTACCTTTGAAAAGGGGCTAGGGAGGAGGGCTGGTCATCGAATCTAAACAACAGTGCTTTCATGGTGAGTACATAACCTGGCTACTTATTTTAGGAGCTTTTGTTGGCCACTGTTGAATGTTAATATATCCATGTATATGAAAAGATTGCTGTGGGTCATCCACTCTGTGTTCTCCCCTTTGTTCCTCTCTCCTCATTTGTCTCCTGTTCCATGGGGGAGGTGATTTTTAGTGGGGAGTGGTTGAGGGATATGCTTGTTAGCTCCTGACCAGCAAAATAAGGGGGAAGAAATGTCTCCCCCCCCACCAGAACCCGCATTGAGGAAATAATGAGGCAAGTGATTAGACTCATTATAGTTCTAAAACGAATGGCTCCTCGGCCTCCAATGTCAGATAGGCTCCAGTGCATAATTGCAGTTGTTATGCAGTGAGATGACAACAAGATGAGATTTCTTTGTCATTTTGACTTGTCAGTAGGAATAGATCCGATTATCCCAGCAGGTATTGACATCTCCCCATTTATTGTCCAAATAATGAGGGTATGGTCTTTCTCCCAGTTTTGATTTAGATGAAAGGGTTTCTTCAAATTGTTCTGAATCATTGGAAGTTATTTTTTTAAGTGTGAGGATGTACAATATGCCTTTTGCCACCCAGATAATGTTGTCATTACTTCGCTCTCAAACATATCCGCAAATGAATATTTTTGAAGGGGATTAATTGATTTTTGCATTGATTTAGTTTTTGGAATTTTCTTTTGTTTCATGGGCTTTGTGAGTGGTGTTTTCTAAAACTAGATATATATATATAAAAAACATGTTTTGAAGGTGGTATGAAGGGAAAAGATTAAAGTAAAATTTGTCACATGGAAAGGTTGACAAAAAAAAGAAAGAAAGTGATACACTTTTTATTTGCAGACAGTACATGGCAAGAGACATTATTCTGCCACTCACAGCAGTTCCCACGAGGAGCAAGATTACACACATTAGCTCACCTATTGTGTCTGACAAACATCAAGCATTTATTCCCTGCGGCTGTCATGTCCATCAGTCATGCAAATAGTCTTTTTTTTTAATTGTATGTCCAATCAGACAGAAGCACAACCTAGCGATCAGGAAAAAAAGTGAGCGGGGATAGGGGGAGAAAGAAATATGTTCTAAACAAAAATCAATGCGAACCAAGGAAAAGAAATATGATTATCGTAGTGTGCAGATGGGAATTTCTGCCCTTTGTGGTCTGGCTTGGAGTACTGTGACTAACTGAATTACAGCGGCTGTATGTGGAAGCCCCTCTGAAGCGGCATTAGTTTAATATAATGACACAATGCATTTAATGGAATCTGCCTGTTCCCTCTGTCAAGGTTATTCCCTGCCAGTCTCCCTGGAGTAATTCTGAATAAATCTTTTCTGTTCCCAGAGAAGGACAGTGAGGGAGTTAGGAGTTACTGGCCCTGCCATGCGAGTTAACCAAAATGTGTTCCGGACGCACACGGTCGAACCTCTGCTCTTAGAGCATCAGCTCGTTTATGACACTCGACCCTCCACAGACTTTGGATTTGGGATCCTCTTCTCTTTTAAGCCCCGTCTTATAATGCCACGGGAGAGACAAAGATTTCAAACAATGAAGGAGCCATGGATCTGAGAACCTGGACCATTGTTCTTTCAATTAGCGAAGTACAAGCTTAGATGGCTTCCACCTCGGAAGAATTTAGGCATGGATGAGATAAAAAGAAGAAAAAGCTAAGCAGCTATTTGTTTGGATGAAATGGGCCCAAGGGAAGAAAGGGGGAAAAAAAGGCAGAAAAGTCTGGGGAAAGTAACTTTGTAGAGTTTAGTTTCAGTGAATGTGTTCAAATATTTAAGCTGAATGCCACCAGTATTACCCAACGGTTTTTACCTTGACATTGTGGCCGAACATTCTCGTCTTCAGATTGATTCTCTGCATCCCCGTACTTTCTTTTGTCTGCACACTGAGCCATGCAGTGGCCTTCAGGGAAACAGTAAGCAAAAAGTACCGCACAGGTACCCGATGACAAATGCACCCATTCCATTAAGCTCTTTTCGAAAAAAATTTATTTCCATGTATTCGTTTAAAGGATGGCATTGAATAAACAGGAGAATGCGCATAGCTGAGCTCAACAATAAATGCAAAAGGTAGAAATAAATTGCTAAAATACTGAACTGTATGGGGAGTCAGGTTGGCATATTGGTCGTTTCCTCACCTTCCCGGTCTGTGGTCCTGGTTGGATTCCCACTTGATCCGCATGTGGGTGAGGTTTTCAGTCCCTGCCTGATTCCCATGGGTTTTACCCAGAATATTCACCAAGGGTTCTCCTCCCACCTCTAACACTGTGACTGCTTCTCATTGTCTCTTTGTATGCCTTTCTTCAGGCTTGTAAGCTACAATGCCCAGGGGCTTTTGAAGAATCCTTGATGTCATTACCAGAAATAACTGAAAACAGTAATAATAGTATGATGGTAAATGCAAGTGATTAATTAATTTATGAGCAGATGTGTGAATGAAGGAATGTGTATCGAAAAGAGTTTTCTTCCCCATAAATGTTGAAAAAATCACTCAAACTAGGTGCGCATGAGTAAGGATGCCTGCTTAGGGTTCACAATCTTCTGTTTGGATGTGAACTATCAAGAGTTGGCTCGGACATGCATCACATCAAATGTGGCAGGTACAAGCTCAATCCAGCGACTAATGAGACAGCCAGTGAGTCCACACAATTGCACAGTGAGTCAAAGGGTTCTTTCCCAGCACAAAGCAAGTGTGCAAATCAGAGAAATGGACTCGCTCTGTCTACCGGCATAATGTGCTGATGAGACTCTGCTTGGTTGATGAAAACAAAACAAAAGTTCAGTTCCTTTTGATCCGTAAATGAGACACAGATGTCAATGACCTTTCATAATTATCTGATTCATGCTAATATATAGCTGACCAAAAGCGACATTTGTCAATGTAGCTCACCTCAGGCTGTTGTACAAAAGGGCATGCATTGTGTGCCCTTTGACCCTTTCCTCCCCACTTAAAAGCACTTCATTTTTCTTCTTTTCCTTTTTCTTTGTTGGTAGAAGTTGAAGTAATAGGATTGAGACTTGAGGACATTAGGATCAAGAGACTCCAAAGACCAACCTTTCATGAATGTTATCTCCTTTTGGCCTGAAATATCCATTGCTTTGCTCTCCAGATTTTTCTGCAATTTTTCAGTACCTTCATCTCAGTTGGAGGTATTTTTCTTGGGTTGATACTCATCTGTAAAAAAACATTTCAGTGATTATTTGGGAGACGTTAGATTTTTAGCATACAGCATGGTGGCCCACCTATCAACCCCATACATGTACATCAACATTCAATCTCCGACTGATCATGTGACTAAATCTTTTCTGAAGTTGAATTCAAATCAAGAGCATGTATGTGCTTGATTCTTTGATATTCATTAGGAGTAGTGCTGTCAAGTTTTACGGCACTTTTGCATATCGGTAATTCCAGAAATAAAGGGGCCCATTTTCTTTGTGTCCCTGTCACATCTGACATATGATTTTGTAAGTTCAGAACACATTTTCTAATTCCCAAGAGTGATAAATTTATACAAATTACTTGCCAAACAAAGAGTAATAGTTTGTAATCAATCCCAGTGATATTTCCATGTCAAATAACAAAGGTCAGATGTAACAGGGACACAAAAATGTCACACTTTTGGACCCCTAATTTCTGGAATTACCTATATAGCAGCAAGAGGAGCAGAAAACCACGTAAATTGCAAACAAAGGAAGAACTGAAAAAAATCCAGCTGTTACAGGCAGTTTTCCTAAACCTCAGGTGGGCATACAAAGCCTATTCTTGGAATGGCACAATTATTCTTGACTTGCCTTATGATGATACGTTGCACCTGCACAATGCATTTTTCGGAATCACTTCATTTCCTGTCTGAGCAGTAATTTCTCTCTACCTTTTGTTCCTCATTTGGCCCCTCCTTTGTGGTTGTTAATGCTTCATTATAAATGAAGAGTGTGCTCTGTTGCAGTGTTGAAATGTGAGTGAACATCGGTAGTAATGCATTTCCATATTTCTGGAAAATGTGAAGTTTTTGTTCCTTTTTTAAATTGCTTACAGGAAAATCCTTTGGCTGTCTAATGTATGAGAAACAGCTTATACAAATACAGGAAATTTGTCGCTCTAGGAGAATTGTCCAATCTTTTGTTCGCATAGATAGAGGCAGATGTACATTACCAGATGAGGGAGGGAGGGAGGGTGGAAACAAAACTCTAACCATAAAAGTGCTTAAATGATGGGTGATTTCTGGAAAAGACTTCCCTTGTGAATCCCTCTCCTACTTCCAGTTTGGACTGGTTGACTTGGACTCATACTGGAAGTCTTTCCTGGCTGTTTTGAGCATGGTACAGAATACTGTGATCACCGCTCCATGCTAAATGTAAGCTCAGAAGCCACAGTGTTGAGACACACATGTGCATGCACACAGCTAAATTCTTTGCCAACCAGCAGAACAGAACAGGCTTATACCTTTTTGCACATTCCCTGGCCATAATAGCCAAGATTTTTCATATACAGTAAGCAGCTTTCCCTGTCTTAGCTCACTTGCTGCTTGGTTTCCTTAATAAATTTTTTTCCAATGATATTAATTGGCTCTGTGCTGGGATGGTATTTTTTATACTAGGTTTTGCCCGTACACAAGCATGTATATTTTTACTGTATTGTCAGTATCATCCAAGAGTTGTGGAAAAATCAATGTATTCATGCCAAACTTTGCCCGGAGAGTTGCAAGCTTTATGTCCAATAAAGATTCTGTACCATTATATGACGCTGTGAACCTCAAAGCTACGTGCAATACTGTTCAAGTCAGGCATACTTAGCATGGACCTTGACTCAGAAGTCCACATAATGTGGGGTTAGAAGGTGATATGTGGACTTGCACACGTCCACACACCCATCTCTGAAAAATTAGTTCAGAGGAATTTGGGAATCAGGGTTAGGCCTATTCATAGCGAAGTGAAGAGCATAGTCTGGGAAATCATTGTTAAAAATGCAGCTCGAGTGAGCTGTCAGGGTGGAAGAAAAAGGAGCATTTTCCAAAAGTTTTTTTCGCACAGGATAACAAAAGCATACCCACACTTGACATGTGAAACAAAAGTGGGTGTGCATGCTGTAAAAGCCAAGACTAGAATTTTTTTGAATGCCCCTATCTTTAACTCCCAGCCTCCAGCAAAGCAGCCCACAAAAACACACTGCAATCCTGTCACATTTGGACAGAGGGCACACCTACAGTTACTTGAAAGTTCTTTGAAATTAACCTTGTCATGATTGTAAACTTTGGCCTTGATTTTGCAAGTCTACTGTTGAAAGATCTCGTATTTGTCTATTCCTCTTTTTCTGTTAGCATAAACGACTCCTTCACAGTATACGTGTACATGCTGTAGAATCTCAAAGACTCGAGTCCTGATCCAGTCCTCAGCAGAGTAAAGTTGAGCTCCACTGCTGATGCCTCCAATAGAGTCTCATGCATACAAGAACCTTTCCTTGTACTTCTGCTAATGCAATTAATTAAGATCGTGCTTTGATTTGGAAGGAAAAATCTACCTGATCAGGTTTCTTGTGCTGGTTTGTGGCATCATGTGACTGGCTTGATTGATTTTGGCTGTAATGATATCCAATTTTGACAATCTTTGTCAAAGATAATTTCATTTCGAGCCTGAGAGGACATCAAATGCAATTAATGTGGTATTTTTATCTTGATTACTTGAATATTTGTTCTAAAAACAAGTTAAAGAGAAATCCATGCAGATAAGAAATGTTAAAAGAGAAATGTGTGAATATAATCAATTTTTCCTGGAGAAGATTTTAAAAAGATGGAAATCATTGCCTTTGTATGCCTTTGTACCGGTACTAATTTTTGAAATTTTTTGTGTAGTTGAGACTTCTATATTGGCCACCAAAGCTTGTTGTTCAGAGCTGTAAAATGAAGTAAAAATATGGGTATGGGTAAGGTCACATTAACAGTTATTTAAAAGGTGCATTTATTCACAAGATGTCATGAGCCATTTAAGTTACCATGAAGGGGTGGATCCATGTGTGAGTCGAGAAGGTTTGGCTTTATGGTAGGTCAGCTGTCGAGGGGAGTCAAAAGTTGTCTGTCGTTGTTTTTCTTTCAGTTTCCCTTCTGTATTTTTTCTGCCTCCGTAAGACAAGAACTAGTATTTGAAGCATACACATTTGGGGAAATAGAGAAAAGTTTGGAAGCAGCAACAAAAAAAATTGAATTATTCATGTGCATTTTCTACAAATAAAGCAGTGTTGAAAAGAAAGCATATGCAAGTGATTTCCTGATCCTGTGTGTCTTTTCGGACTTGTGATAACTGAGATAGATGGTCAGTCGTCAGCCACTGATAACACTTAATCTGAATGTGAAACACGAGAAGTGAACATCCACTTCATTGCATACCATGCATGAATGGGGCATTCCCATCCAGAGTGCTCAAATTTTGCGAGAACGCCAATCTCCCTACAAAGGTAATCCAAGTCTGTGAATTTGTCAGTGAGCCATTTGATTGTCACATGAGACCATTTGATGACTGTTGTCTTTACTTTGATGTTATTCAAAGCTGTATCTGATTTCAATTGAAAACAAAATCACTCAACCAAAAGAATCTTAAATGAGACTTGTAGGTTTGCATCCATAGTGGATATGAACAAAGTGTGGAAGGATTGCAGTTAAACAACATGGAAGTTAATCTCTATTTTGAGTTGTGTGGTTCTGAGAAGATTCTAATGAACCTGCTACCACTACATTTTCTTAAAATGCAGTCAACTCCCCCACCAAAAAAGAATAAATCTGGAAATTTTGGCATTCAGAAAATGGTTGTATTTCCCCAAATCGTAACCTTCTTTGAGCATTTTTTCATATCTACATCCACAATGCAATTGAGTTCTCAAAGCTGGACTGTAGTCTCTCACTGTCGTGACTCGTTCTTCAATCTCGTCTGTACTTCTGGAGTGTAGCTTGCTTGTGCCATACACTACTGTCCCACCCTTGCCATGTCGACACCCACAACCCATGCCACACTGTTCTTTTTCTTTTCAGTTAGGTTTTAAAAAGTAAACCCACGTCAGTTTTGTACATGCCATCTGTAATGGGTGAAATCTTGAAATCCAGTTAAGCTGTACCTTTCATTTTTTCAGGATTACTGCTAATCACCCTACTCATCAACACTGGATTGCAGGATGTGGATAAACAATCACCTTAAAACTTGGGTTTATTTATTTTGTCTGTGAACCGCTCTGTAGTGCATAGACCTGAATTTTGGCTAGCACCACCTCCTGCTGGTTTTATTACAATCACTCTTTCACCGGCCTTTCTCGTCCGCTGTTTTTTATCAAATTTGAAAAGAGGCAGTAATTTTGTTTCACACATGGCTCCCCCAATGAAATTTTTTATTATCTCTGCACTGCATGGGAACATAGTGGTTACTACCACTGTTATTATTTTGGTTATTAGTTTCTCTACCTTTGCAGTCAGCAAGGGTTGGGACTTTAGGAGGAAAATTATAGCACACAACTTCCGATACCTGATAAATCAAGTTATTATTTTTTTCCTTCCTCTTCTAGTTTGCTTCCTCTTTTTTTAGGGGGAAGTAAATGTAATATTTTTAACTGAAACACAGTGTTTTGCATTGCTTCTCAAAATTGAATTCTAAGGTACGCACAGAAAAAGCTCAACCTGTCACAATTTTTTGATGCTCAGAGAAAGGCCAAGGAATTTGTTGTCGGAGTCATGCAGTTTCGCTTTGGCATTGAACCTAGTGCAAGGGAAAGGCAGTACTTCAAACTTTGAACAAGCAACTTGATGCAAAGATTCAATTTTCTATTGGCACAGCCTGATTAACTTTGAACTGCAGTCTACTACAAGTACTTGCATCCCTCAAAATGATTCGGCTGGCTTGAACCACAGCATTATGACTCACCTTAACTCTGCATCCAAAAGTACCACATTTATTCATGCTATGCTATTATTGCCAGTATCTCGTCAATTTCAACATCAAATTATGTTATGCTTTCCCCTAAAGTGCATTTTTTATGAGGGCATAATCCGTAGTCCTGATACACTATGAGTCGCACATGGTTTGTTCTTGTTTAATTACAAATCATATTTTTAAGGGAGAGATATTTCGCATTTTTTTATTAACAACCCACCCCAACATCTCTTCCACCCCAACATCTTATTTCAAGAGCGCAGGTGGTTGGGGTTAAATCCCTACCCTGGGGACTAAGCACCACTCAGGTTAGATTCCCAGGCTCTGAAAGTCCAAGCTCCAATGGCCATCATTAGACAGTAATTCAAGCCTTTAGAATAAATGGAGGCTGGTGATTACAAATCTCTCACATTACTGTCATTTGAAGGTAAAGTCAGCTCCACAGGCATAAAGTATATCTACACTTTTGATCTCACGCTTGTTATGTGGCGGAACAGCGGTGACAGCTAGACGCTCTGGATTTTTTTCTTGAACGCTTCTTTGAAGATGATGCAAACTTGCATTACACTTGATGGTATTTAAGACAAAGTGGCTCTCATACAACTGTACTCCATGATGACCGTTGTTTAAAAGCCAGTCGGAACGGTCTGTTGTTCAGACTTTGCTGAAGTATTAACAAAAAGACTTTAAGGATAGATAGCTGTTGTGCAGAGGACCTGTGAAGTAATTTCGTGTAATCTACAGTTGTCAAGGAGACCAACATTAGGGGAAAAAAGCCAGAAAATAAGCAATGAAGGGAAGTAAAACCAACAAGAAATTCAACAAAACCCCTCTGTTTCAAACAAGTCCTTTGGAGGAACTTACAAAGTGATCAGCAAACAGTACTTTCCAGAATTAACACACAACAGAAAAAAAAAGTTTCAGAAGACGGTAAATGCAGTTTCACCACAAATTTGTACCACTCTTAATTTTTCTAATCCACAATAACAGGCTGGGACACCAGCTAGACTAGACACAGTATAACCACCGAATGTCACTTTTGAATTAGAAATTGTTCTCTTGGCATCAACAAACAGTTTTGATCATTGTTCCGAAATATTAGCAGCCAAGATGCTTTAAAACATCGTGGCATTTGTAGTCTCTCAGAAAAAGAATGTATAAGCCCCATGACTGAATACACTTCATTCTTGTAAAAGAAGTATAGTGGTTAGTTGTGCTGGTTTATCCAGTCTTGTAATAGAAGTGTGTTAGTTGGTTGTGCCGGTTTATCTGGTCTTGTAATAGAAGTGTGTTAGTTGGTTGTGCTGGTTTATCTGGTCTTGTATTAGAAGTGTGTTAGTTGGTTGTGCTGGTTTATCCGGTCTTGTAATAGAAGTGTGTTAGTTGGTTGTGCTGGTTTATCTGGTCTTGTAATAGAAGTGTGTTAGTTGGTTGTGCTGGTTTATCTGGTCTTGTATTAGAAGTGTGTTAGTTGGTTGTGCTGGTTTATCCGGTCTTGTAATAGAAGTGTGTTAGTTGGTTGTGCTGGTTTATCTGGTCTTGTAATAGAAGTGTGTTAGTTGGTTGTGCTGGTTTATCTGGTCTTGTAATGGAAGTGTGTTAGTTGGTGGTGCTGGTTTATCTGGTCTGGTCCTCAAAATGACTTGTATTGAGGTTGTACATGATGAGCCCAAATTCATCCAACCTTTTTTTTGCACAGGTAAGGGAAAAACATTGCGAATATAAGATGGTGAAATTTGGTTTGGAGTTGTGTAGCAGATGTTACATAATTATGTTTTTACTTCATTGTGGTAGAGGCTTGAATGTCTGTACATAAGTTTTCCCTTTTCAAGTGATTTGGTAAGCTGCACATTCATTTTTTGGTAATATGTGCCCAACATCCTGTATATATGTGTATATGTAAAAATGAATTAATATACACGTAGAAAGAAAAACTTCACACAACTGTGCACTTATAATTGTACTTCCTGTTCTAACAAAAAAAAAAAGAAAGAAGAAAAATGAAGTTTAGCTGTACATCAGCACTGCAGTTCAGGTCAGTTAGTACTGATGTTTATGGAAAATTAAGAAACAACATTCTTGTTTAAAATCATTTGGGAGATCTTGCCACAGTTGTGAAACCTATCATATTTACATTGGACCTAACACTCATCAAATATGAGTTAATTTACCAACTAAAGTTACAGCCAAGATGAGTTTTCTTGAAATCCTACACACTGGTCACATAGATAGAAAATGCACTGCATTTTATAATCATCTTTCAACATAGAATTTCCAGATGATTTGCATTAATGTGTTGTTTTGCTGGAATACAATTTACAGCATTTCATACATTGGCACCTTTAAAGTTAATCCATTGCATTTGAAATGTTATGTTTAGATTTTAATTTCAGAATGTCTACCTATGATGGAAAACCATGGAACCAGGCTTTGGTTCTTAACCCTTTCCACCCTGTCTTTTGATTGGTCTGAAAGTTTCATTTACATGAATTATTTATCAGCTATCCCTATCTTCACAGGCAGTTTATCCAATGTCAAAGTCCACCCAGCCAATCATATTTCCTGTTAGATTAAACACATTGAAATATCCAACATTAATTATTCATGATTTCTTACCTTGCCCACTTCATGCACTACTGACTGGTGTGAGTGTACATGTACTCATTAATCATTCAAAACCCCCAGCCAATTGGAGTCAGCACGAGACCCTGCTATTAAGTATTCATGAGAGATTTGGGGGTGTTTTACAAACAATTATTGATAAACTGGCATGCACACCAACAAACTAAGAGGGGGAAGAGTGTCTTCACTTTCTGTACAGACCAATCATAGTCAATCACTGTAAATTTTTTATCAGGGTTTTGCCTGAATGATTCATGGTACACTCCAGCTGAGAAGGTTCAGGGAGGGTATTTGGTGGTTTGGAAAAGCACAAGAAGAAAGACCCGTGGAACTACCCTGATTAATTGATGCTAAGCTGGTACAACCTGTTTTGGAGCAGCAGACACTTGTGAATATTTCATGCCGAGCCGTCCATTCCCTCCATGTTTAACAGCCTTTTCTAGATGAAGTATACTTGCTGGCCGTGGACACATTCTCTGGTTGCTAAAGCAAACATCTCTCCAGGGGGCGTGGTCTTTTCTTCTTTTGTATATGGCAATATTTAATTAATTAATCAAACCATGACGAAATAAACATTTTGAAAACCAACTGTAAACTGTGAAACATTCATGCATCTCAGTGGCAAGTACAAACTGACTTACAAGTGAGCAATTAGTGTACATATGTAGATCCAACAATGTACATGTAGTACTCTTCATTCAGACCAATTTATGACCGCTGTTAGTTGTGTTCTGTTGGTGTTAGATTCAGGCACACAGCCCAAAACAAAGACACTTGGACTTGGAAGTAGTGAAATAGGAGCTTTCATTTGTAATTGATTGCTTACAGAAGGGGGCACCCTGCAGTGTTACACCTTCAAAACTAGGCAAAACTAAACTCTGAAACAGAATAGGCCTATGTGCTTCTTGATTGACAATGTATTTTGGAGTTAATAGTGCTAAATGTAGGATGTAGCAAGCCACATGGTATGTTGTGGCATGCATTTGTGCTACGGAGTGGGAGTGATGTAAATTAACATATTGCCCGGCCATGAGAATTTGGAGGGGGGGGGCTGGTTGACACCATGTGACACTTAGGCTGTTCATGAAACAAATATACATTTTAAATATGTATACTCATTTTTACACCCCTGAATGGTTTATATATTTCCTGTTTACATTTTGGTTGTTGGGAGTACAAAAATTCCACACAATCTGTCTTCAATTATTTTTTTCTCTGTTGGGGCTCTCTTAACCACAGAGTAGGCAACAGACTTTTGCAGCACTATTAAGATGTCGATGTCCAGTCTGTCCAGAGGAGTCCAATTTTGGTGCTTGGGATGGGAAGCATGCATGAGTTTCCATGTCCTTGTCATGATTGGCTCTCCATTTTGTGGTTAAAGGGACCATGTAATAGAAATTTTGTACCGATCCTTGAAATTGCCTTTTGCGTTTAAATTAACCTTATTTTTAATTTTTGTTTTACTATTTTTTGGTCTATGTTCTGAGGCCTTTTCAGTTTATGCTGATATGTATTTGCCTATTCATAAGCAAAACTGTGATGTGATGCAAGGCACTGAACCTCAATATTGCATTGATACGTGTGCGAAAAGCCAGATTTTTATACTTTGCTATTGAAGATTTCCATTTCCCTTAGCATTTTTGTTGTATAAGTATATAGATGGCATTAACCTTTTCTCAGAAATGTTTTTAAAGATCAAATTCAATACATTTTGGTTGTTTGGAAGTAAAAATATTCCACACATCAGTTGTCTGGGGGATGATTCATTAGCCCATCACTCAGTCAAAAATTGATGGAGGTATATACTTCATTCCCCTATATAAATATATGTACCCCTAATGCTAAAGCAGACAGGACTATTCATTCTATGTAGCTTTATATGTACACTAACAGTACTGACATAGTATGGTGCTTCACCCCATTAGGTATGTACGTTCCTCATTCTAAATGGGCATTCATATATTTTGTGAACACTTGAAGTTTATTAGCTACGTACGTACTGCTTTCTACTATCATCAATGTTTTTGCACAGCAGTCACTGGTACCACTGAGTCTCATATTTTCATCCATGCTGTGTCTTAAGTCCATTTGGTGGAGCTGTCACCCAACATCTATTTTATTATGTAGACTTCTATAACCCCATGAACTGACCCGAATCCCACACCCCGCCCTATATCTTTCATTCTTTGTTTAATTTCATACTTATAGGGGGAATACTTGAGCCTTAAAAAGGATATCCTTCTTTTTGTGTCTAGAGGATATGGTGATGTGTGAAATGCCCGTCTTTCTGCCTCAGCTTATTCGTTTTCAATGTTTTTTGACCTGGCCATCCCAGGAGCTACCTTATGAGAACAGATGCGAATAAGATGAGCACGAGGATGTTCCAGAGCTCTCAGATATTAAAACCTCCTTGTCTGGAGTGTGTACTCTCCTGATGTCTTCCAAATCTAATCATCTCTCGTGGCC
Source organism: Acanthaster planci (assembly GCF_054643075.1). NCBI lineage: Eukaryota > Metazoa > Echinodermata > Asteroidea > Valvatida > Acanthasteridae > Acanthaster > Acanthaster planci. The sequence goes on from NC_141784.1 coordinate 11,353,464, forward strand.
AGGGAGCTCGTGTCGCAACTCCTCTGGAAGAGCGACCGCTGCAGCCCGCACGCACAGAGATATTATGTTGTCATGCTTCCATTGATCCAAGGAACATTGTTATAATGTGGATATATTAAGTACCAGAAAGTAACTTGTCGATACAAAGACATTTTGACTGTTACTCAGCACCTCTGAATTGCAAAGCTGATAAGTATTCAGGGACTGATCTGAGAAGTCTTTTTTCCATTATATTGCATCTAATTACAATGGAATCAGTCATGAGTTGTATTTTCACTAATGAACTGTGGCCTGGAAATTTGTTATTGCTTTTTAATTGTTTGGTTCATTTTTGTTTCCAGAGGTGTCTTTGTTTCCTAGTCTGCACTCATTTTTGTCAAATTTCTACAATAAATGTCACCTTTGTTCTGGAAGGCATTGCATACTTAAGCTATCTGAAGACACTTCCTATAAAAGTCACAACATTGGTGATGATAGCTCTCAAGCCTTTCTAACATCATTCATTTTATTGTTTCTTGGGTGGGCCCCAAATGATCAGTGATGTCATGCAAAAATGTGGCACACTGAAAATACTCCCAAACCAGTGTGCCCAGCTGTTTTCTGACTAAATCAGTGTAAAAATGAAACCAAAAAAGTCATTGGATGTCATTTCCTGGGGTTATCAAGGCAAGGATAACCTTGCAGCCCTGTGTTGTCTAGGCCTCAGTTCCCAGCAGTGACATAGCAAGATAAACATTGGAAACCGCACCCCAACCATGAGTGTGAGACAGTTCAACCTTCCTCCCCTCTCCCATCAACATGGTTAAAAGCCACAGGTTGATGAACTGGCCATAACAAGTGGAATCTCACCATATCCCTGTATTTCTATGCAGAAGAACCCCTGGGAAATTTCACCGCTCAATATTCCTATTTGCTCTGTGCACGATCCATTGAGGGCGCTATACCTGCACAAAACTAGTCTTTTCTTGTTACTTTCACAAGAAGTAACAGAAGTCACAGAAGTGCATGCCAATTACATGTGCAACATAGCACAGCCATGCATTAACACCTTTCACCCAGACTACACTTAGGGAGCCAAAGTGTACCCGAGTACAAATAAGACAGGACACAAGAGAAAATGTCACCAGGCCATCTGGTTTTCTTCTTTCTTAAAAATTTTCACTGTTAAAGGGACAAACTGCACATTGTGTTCAGCTTGGTTAACATTTATAATAGTAATATTTTACCAAATCCATGAAATTGCCTTTTGCATTTAGATTACCTTATTTTCAATTTCTGTTTTTTCCTATTTAAAGTTGGGGACCACTTCTACAGCTTTATGTGTCACAGATGCGGTGAAAGACAGCATATCTCCGTCTCTCAAGATTTGGGGGAAACCTACATACTTTTTAAATTGTTTGACTATTGTCCTAATCCATGCTTGTATAAATTGTCTGGTCTGTCACAAAGTAATACTCCAAATTGGTCAATATTTGTGGATTCTCAGTGTTCTCAAAATTGCTTTTATGCATAAAGAAAGTGAGATTAAGAGGAATAGAGTTCAGACCATTGAGCCACTTAATCATCTTCACCACAGCCTTTCATATTCCTTGCATGAATTATTCCTGAACAGTTTTACCAAGTTCCTTCAAAAAGAGGCAACTTTTCAGATGGAAATTATTCTTTTAGTTAAATTTATTCCTTTTCCCTTTATTGTTTGTTTTCATCCTTAATTCCCCATTTCCAACTTACTCCATTTAATTCCCAGAGATCAATTTTCAAATTGAAAATGATCAGGGGGAGGGGGAGACTTCCTCAGTAGAGACTGAATTTCAGTTTGCTATTTTGTTGCTACGGATCTAATACTTTGCAGTTGTCCAAAGAAAATAATAATTCATGTTATTCATAACTCTTGTACATTGAATGAAGGATTCAGAAAGATAACAAACATATTATTTTCTGTGAAGTTTTTCTCATTTCTTATCCTGTAACTTCTGCTCTTCTTGTCCATAGTTCCGTCTGCCACCCCCCTCCCAATTTCTCCTTATAAAGTCCTTGCCTGCAATCTTTAGTAATGAACACACCGTAATGAACAATGAAACAAGAAAGAAGGAAAAAACACGTCTAACTATATCCTGCCCAAAAAATTAACGTTCGGTCTTGGCGTAGTGAACAAAAGATGCTCCTAAACAAAAGTAATCACACAAAAGCAGCCCCGATGGCAAAATTTGATTATTTTGCCGTTCTGGACGTAATTATCATGTGCGTCCTTTGGTGTTCATCTCCCAGGGTAATATGCAGTATTTTGACATTGCCGGCGGGATTTTGTTTTCACCAGTGTTGTTGTAGATGCCCAGCAGAGGGAAATGAACTGCCTTTTTTCTCTCAGTAGTTGTGTACCAGCACTTTGGAGTTGGAGATAACAAAGGTAGAAAAACTCACAGACAGACCAACCATTCAATCAGGCAGATTGGTTGAAGAGAAAAAGTGAGTATGCTAATGAATGTGGTCTCGGCTATTGCTGGGAGGCGCTGTGCTTGCCCTCTGTAGTGTACTATTCAAATTAAGAACTGAAATTTCGAACATGCATGGAGAAAAACTTTAAGATTAACCCATCATATTCAACCATCACTCCCTTTGAATATACACAAGATCCTCACTATGGGTTTATTGTTAGGAAAGCACCAAACATTTACCTCAAAATGCATGTTTTATATCTTTGAATCTCAGGCTAATTTGTTAACCACAGTGCAAACCCTGCTACTCAATCCACATTTTGACAAGGGTTATGATAACGTTTTGTTATTTGGAAACATGAACTTAGTGAAAGAAGACTAGCAATAGGGAAAATATGAAAAGGAAATGTTTGGAATTTAAAAATGCTAAGATTGAGAGTGAAGTCCACAGTGCAAAGAAGCGTCTAAGTAGAAGGTTTCTTTAAATCTAAGTCCCTGCCAAGTGATAAACTTTGTACATCTAAGATCATCACGTGCCACATTCAATTTACTGAAAAAGTGTTTTAAATTAAATTTATGAACAAATAACACATCTTTCATCAGCCTAGCTAATTTGTAAACCTTATGTTTTTATCTTAACAGAATTCATTGAACACTTGTTCTATTTTTAGGGGGCTTGGCATTTCTCTTTTAAATTGGAATCTCAGACTGAACAAAATAATATTAAAAAATGAGTCTAGTAGTTCTGCATATTTCACTGACAAGTAATTATGCACATTTCACTGATAAGCAATTGTCAGGCTTCTTCATCGCATACTGTCTTCTGACAGAAAGAAACATTGTGTTTCAGCTTACTTCAACTTATGAAGGAAGTCTCTGAATAGGGTGCATATTATCAATGGAAGTTCTGATATACATATTCAAAATTGTGGTACTCGTGAATTTTTTTCATAGTGTAAAAAAAAACTGTGGGCAAATGCATGATGTGACCATGAATTATCAATAGCAGCAGAGTCTGTTTGTTCGCCACCTGATTTGAACATCTTTGGAGAAGTTGCAGCAGAGTAATTCACCTTCGGTCGTTCCCATTCTATAGAAAAAAATGTGCTTCCCCTCCAAATCTGAGGGATGGAATAAACCCAACTTTCCTGTCTCATCACATGTATCCATCAGATTTTTATCCTCTTCTCCCTCAAATCCCAAGAGGCCCAAGTTGAAACCCCTGATTCCCTCAATCCTTTAGAAAAAGGGGGATTTTCATATTTGATAAGTCTTATTTGCCGTTTGGTATGAACCTGCCGGCACACTTAAGCCCCCCATTGTGGTGGCATGGGATCAACTGGAAAAGGGGAGTGGCCAACTCTAGAGAAGAAAGAGAGAGAGGGAGAGAGACACGGAGAGTGCCTCCGTCTGCTCACTGCCAGCAGATAAGATGCAGAGGTAGGGAGAGCAAAGCAGCATTGTTTTATTTCCCTCTCAGCAGTGTAGACCCACGTCGTCCAAAAAGGAGAAGTAGGATTGCACTTTCTGTTTTTTGCTCCGAATCAGTGCCTCTAAGATAAAAAACATAGAAGTTGGGATTGAGAGCTGCTTGCTCTGGAGTCATTCTCTCTCTCTCTCTTTCTTTGCCGAAAGGTAAGTTATTTTTCTTCTCCAAAACTTCTCTTTGTAAATTTCTCCCTCGGTCAACGCAGGCACTTTCCATGTTTATTTAGTGTCATGTTTGATATTGGTGTTAGAAATACATTTGGTGGCCAGAGTTTAACAAAACACTAAGCTGAAGAGTCAGTCCAGTGCTGCCAAGACTTCTTGCAGCAAAGAAAATATTACAAAAAAAATCAGTTTTAAAAGTGTTCTTGGCATGTGACAATATCATGGCACAAACCCATAGTCACATTTTTTTTGCCACCTGCTGTATCTTTTTAGACAAACAAAAGGTCACATCATATGTTAAGTGACACCATAGTTAGTCTTGAGTCAGTCATCTTACTAGCAACTGTACCTTTACAACTAGTAGATCTTTTGTCAATTATTGATTTTTAGCAGTTTATTGACCTCCACAGAAATGGGAATAATGCATCAACATACACATTCACTTGTGAAAGACGTTAGAGAGGAAGACAGTATTCTTGTTTGTGTCTTTACTACATAATAATAATAATGAGTAATAACTACCTGCATAAAAATTCTTTGTATAGAGAGCAAACATCATGCCATAGGCCTGCTGCTACTGTATAATGTGACCCTAAAAGATGATTGGGTCATTCGCAAAAGTGAATGTTCAGAGGATTGATTTTCAATCATGTAGAAAATAGCGACAATGTTTTCTTTTTAAATCATAGAAGATATTTTGTACATCCTTGTATTGAAAACTTATCACTCTTGAGGTAGTGTGTGTGCATGTTCTGTGTTCTTCCCATATAAAAATCTTACACCATCACATGGCTTAAATCCAACAACAGAAAGGTTTTTAGATTTAGATTCAGGAAGGGGAGTGAGGCAACAGCTGTCTTCAGTAGCCATGTTGATTATGTTGGTCATATGAAGAGAGACCATTTGTAGTTTGAGTTAGGAGATATGCAGATTCTGATCTACTGTTGCAAATGAACTTCAGTAAGCATTGCCCGCTGATCCCAAATCTCTGGACAACAGGCAAAAAGTGTTACAAGTGTGTCACTGTTGCCTTAAAACAATGAAATACAGCAGCAAAAGTGTTCATGGCTAGTGGATTTTAATGGTTTTAATTGATCTTTCATGTCATCATCAGGTTGTGATGTAACACAGTTGATGATTTTAAGCCCTTCTTGTTTGAAGCATTTGCTTTTTCATTAATACTATTTTGATTCATTTCATTTTGCAGCTCCTTGAGATCATTTATCTCCAATAAGGGTAAGTTGCTTTTTGTGAGGCTGGCTGAGTTTTCTTACCTGGTTGCTCTTCCGGGCAAATGGGAGTGGGTAAAGGGGTCGCATTGGCAATGACTTGACCTATGTCATCAATCCCAAGATAAGTTTACCCTTTTATCACTGTTGGAAGTCAAAGATGGATGGATTCTTGATGAGACTGAATTGTTTTTTGGTGAAGGGGGGGCATGTTTTCAAACAGAGAATTAGGTTATCTTAGTATTTTGGAGGGAAGGGCTCGGTTCCCCCAATTGGTGTCTTGTTGGTGAATTATGGGGAATTTTATTAGAGCAAAGGGTGGGAATTGTACATGCACCCATCATGGTAACACCACACAAGTGCCATGACCATCATCATCATCACCATCATCAGTGGCACCTCAATTTATCACCATTACACCATCACCGCACCTTCTTATTTCCAGTACAACTAGCTCACCCACCACACAGCTGCCCCACAAAAACAATATTTTTATGTGAAAAGAAAAATCAGTGCTGGATAGCCCCTTGTGATCACTTTCTGATGCAAGTTAACTTGTCAGAAAAGTTTGTTAAGCTGAGCAAAATTTTCATCCACACATTGATGGATGTGGCCCCTGATACATCACCAAGTGGGGCGCAAATTGTGTATTACCACTTAAACATGACAGAAATCTAAAAAAACTAAACAAATCCAACGGCAGAAGGTCAGTGGTTTTTTGTCTTCTTTTTTGCATACTACAGAAAAGCATGCCCAACTGGCAATCAAATAAAATGCTCCTTCAGAGTGCAGCTAAGATTTCAAATTACCTTCATTTGAACTTGGCAAGATATTTGTCCCTTTTTCCAAGCATTTTTGTGCCACATTCTTATGATAAGGGCCTCTCCCTGAAAAAAAAGAATGGTGTCATTCTCTCGAACTGTTAGGGGAAAATGATAACAGAAAGCTAAGAGTGCATTGCCTAGGGGCAAACCCTTACAGCTTACACAGTTTCTCTCAGGGCATTTGGAAAAGCAGCAAATATTCCCTTTCGTAAGGGAAAAAACTCTCTTCATCCAAAACAAGAATAAGAAAATATTTCGATTAAAAAAAAATTCAAACCATTTCGTTTGATGAAAACCAAAAGCACTCATCCTCTTAAAAATGCACCGCTCCCTGTCTTGCAAAATGTACGCTCATCCTTAGATGGCTGTCTTGTTTCCATGGCAACGGGGATTGTCAATGCTAGATTTGTCATCTGATTACTAGATGGGATGCTCTGCTGAGTCTCATTAGGATGTCGGGAGAGGCAGTTTTCTTTTCTTTTTCTAATTTTCCCCATGCCGTAGGGTTTCTCTCAACCTCAAGTGCTTTTGGATAATTAATGCAGGTGGTTGATTGCGTGTATCAGGTTTTGCAGAGTTTTCTTAAGGTTTGAGTCAATGTGGAATTTTGGTAATGTTAAAAGTTACTTTAACGCTTTTCATCTTTTTGCTTGCTAGTTTTTAAAAGGCCAAAAAACAGTTCTCTTGCATTGTAATGCGTGGAATAAATTATCAAAATATAAGAAATTAAAAGCAATCTGTGAAAACCCTCCATATTACATTTAGATCCTAATGTCAGACAGGACAAAACGAAGTTCTTAGGCTGAATGTAATATTTCCACCAATAAATTCCCTATCCAAAGCGAAATTATGCTGTTAGCTTGTATGCTGCCCATTGATTTCAACAAAGTTTAATTCAGCAGCCCTCCGTTTCATTAAAAAAGATAGACATGATTTTTATTGTTCTGAGTCAGCTTCCTTATATTTTGCTTCCGATCCGCCCCGGGATCTTCTCATGAACTTTGAATGATGCAGTAACAGTGTTGGGGTTTCCTAGCAACTTTGTTGTCTCTTGTCTTGCTTATCTCCACTCTACCTTGAGAATGAAATAAGGGAATTCCACCGTCAGTTCTGTTCAACCCTTGAAACAGCTAATAGGTGCCAGATACAAAGTGACTGCAGATTTGTGTCATCACAACACACGAGTCATTCTTAAAAAGTTGGGGGCCTATTTGTCCTTTCCCTGTCACATCCAGCATGTGATTTTGTAAGTTTAGAACACATTCTCTAATTTCCAAGAGTTATTAACTAATGCAAATTACCTGCCAAACAAATAAATGATGTAGTTCTTTTTCAAATTATACAGGTCGGATGTAACAGGAACAGGGAAAAATATCATACGTGGACCCCTGATTTATAGAATGATTCAGATGGATTTATAGTTCATATTCCCATACCCCAAATTCACCATGAGGCAAAAGGGGGCATTACACGAGTACATCAACTGAAGAATGGTTGCATTATATTCAAAGTTTGAAAACAAAGATGCAGACTTAGTGCCACAGTAGTAAAAGGTCGGTACTTTCAACTTTGTCCAAATTAACAGTCTTCCGGGGAAAAAATCAGTCTTATTTTATTTTATTCTAAAATGAATTTTTTTTTATCATTTTCCCAAATGAGGTACATTTGTGACAGACGGAAAGAAGGAGAATTTGCAGCTATAAATGTGGCTCATACCCGCAGAACATTCAGTATTTAAAATAACCAAAAATGAAAGTATAAATGCTGCTGTAGACTTACTGGAATCTTAGATTCTTAAGTTTTTCAAACGAAGTTCCAAATGACATTGTTATGCGTATGCTTTTATCAAGTAACCAGCAAACATTTTTTTCTGTTTTGCAACTACTTCTAAATAAGGAAAGAAAGAGGAAAGACTTCGATGAATGTGACAGAATTGTTGTTTCTTTTTTATTTCAAATCTATTTCCCTTTATAAAAAATGCACACAGAGGCTTTGATTTGGAATCGAAATAAATTGACATGTAAATGTAGCACTGATTATCATTACGAGTGAAGCACAGTGCAAGTAAAAAAAACCGAACATGATCAGTTTTCCTCCCAAATGTGTTCTTTTACGTTTGACAAAACGTTTTGTTCGAATAAAATCAAGGGAGAGGTTTTAAAAGTTTTAAGGAATTGGCCTTATGTACCTGCTTATTCTTGGCTGTTGAGCAAACGATCTGTGATTGTTGTGGCGCACTCGCGCGACAGGTGTAACGTCGTTGCCAACCCGCCAATTATTTTATATGTCCAGCTCTCCCATTGGCCAATCGAAAAAGCAAAATCTAAATAATAATCAAGGAGGCAGTGCCTAAAGTGATGTCCAACGGCCGTTTAATTATGTATGACATGTACATCTGCAACAGTCGTTGTATTACAGCAGGTTGACTTTCTGGCTAGCTGGCTCGTCGATCGAGCGAGCGTGCATGTTTTTCAGCTATCCATTTAGTGAAATGGTTGTCAGCGGCGGCACGCGTACGCACAGCACTGTCAGTTGCTCGCAAGCATCACACTCACAAACCGCATGCATGCCACCATTTGTCGTGTAACATCGTAGATCGAAAATTTTCTGGCCAGTTTTAGAAGGAAAAGAGTAGCTAGCAAGCCGTTGCTGGTGCTTGACAATCACTTTTGTCACCGTCAAACAAGCCGAAACACCCTTTCCACATGCACCGACACTACAGCACCCGTGTTTCGTAGTAGGTTTCATTTTCTTTTTTTTTCCTTTCTACTGGTTCATTTTATTTTTCGTGTTGGCTTGCGGTCACTTTGTATGCATAAAATTTTTATTGCGTCTGTATTTTTTCTCAAGTGAAAACAATGTCCTGTCCCGTATGTCACCACAGGCTCACCAAGTATTCCAGCCGCCAGGTTTTAACCCCTATTATCGCCAGCCGTCAACACGAATTCCCTAAGTCACCCGGTTGGGCCCACGGTGAGCTGTTATCTGCAGCAGCGCCAGGGACCACCGCCATCCACCTCGGCCGGCGTTCCAGCCGACCAACTCGCACCGACGCCGCCCGCCGCCGTTCGACCACAGCCGCCGCATCACGGCGTCTTGGTCGGCCCCGGCGCGGAGAGCCAACCACCCGGTAAAGTGGGGAGCTACGTGGAGTGCACTGCTGACGAGTCGGAGCCCGTCAGGAAACGGCTGAAAATGTCCACAGTTAGTATGGACTCGTCTGCTAGCACCGCCGGAGAGGACGAGGTGAGTTCATAACCATATTTCATTTTTGATCCCTTCCCCGCACCGGTTGGATGTCCCGATTTGCCCTATTTCTTTGCAAGCTCAGGGATTTTATTACATTCATGATGGATGCAGTGTTTTTTGTTCTTTTATTTTTTTCTTTGTTTATTAGGTATAGCTTTTGTATAATTATAAACTAACTGAACTTTTTATACCCAAGTTTCATGCTTTTTACCAACCTGCTTTGGGCAGGCACGCTCTTTATTTTGTAGGATTTTCATAGACTCCTCTAGAAATTCTTAAACTAACTTAGTCTTGCAATACTGGACTGTTGAATATATTATGTGTGCATGCATACATCGTGTTTACACTTTGTTCAGTGCCATTCTTAGGTGAATTCATAAAAACTGATTCAATGTTGGAAGATTATTTCTTGTGAACAACACGAGACAGTGTTTAGTCCATAACCTATTCAAGGCTGCAGTCGTTGATACCTGATAGAAATATGCACGCACAAGGGTGATTGGACACCCACAGTCGGCGCGTTGCTTGTGCCTTGTGACACATTCATGGCACCTTCGACAGTGGTGCATTCATGGCTTACTGTGATGATTTTTTCCACTCGCCTTAAGCAGTTGTCTCGATGTATTTAGAAACTGCTCAAGAAATGTCAACAGAGTAAAGATTGTGCTTCATTGTGTGGCTCGAAACAAGCAGGTGATTTTAAAATCCGTTTGGATTTCATCATCACTGCCAAACGAGGAGGTGATATCAGACATGAGATGATTTCAATTGATTCAGTCAGCTGTTTGCCAACGTTCCTGCTGGCACCGTTGACTTCCATTGAGCTGCTTGGACGCCACCGGCCAGCTCAGATATTGACATTGAATATCCCCTTCATACATTTAGCCATGGGCTTGCTGTTGTTAGTCTGCCCAAAGTGTGGAGAAAAAAAAAAACCTCTACCCCCTGGCTCAGAAGTGTCAGATTTCCTGCATTGCTTCAGAGCAAATATGATCGTACCGATGAGTAGAGTGTTACTGCATAAATTTCATGCAGAGTTTCAAAATAATGTCTGCATTTAGAAGGTAATAATTTGCTGTGGGAAGTTGCCACAGTGTCATGTCCTTTCCGTGCTTTTGCGGCTTCGGGTATTATAGATTTTTTTTTTAAAAAGCCTAGTAACCCTTCTCTCAAACCATTGTGTGGTTGAGTTGATCCGATTCCATTTACAATAGTGATCCAACTGGGCTGATTATGTAAGCATCTTCATGCTGGGCCATTGGAACCTTTCATGGCCATTTCAATGGATGCTAATGAAATTTAGTGAACCAGAGGCCATGAGATAGACTTGTACTCCCATACTTGCCTGTGTATTAAGGGTCATACGGTACCTGTGATCTGTTGAACATGAACAAGGATCCCATCATCCCTACCAAGTGTGCCTATTGCAGTGGCCAGAGCACACAATACAGAAGCTAAAGTCAATTTATTGGACATGTACTCCATTTCCGTCTTATCTGCTCTCACACCCCCACTTTTCCTCAAGTCTGCCAGCAGATGAGTCACTTCATGGCCATTGTCCACCTCATCTTACTCATTATTCAGTGGTGTGGCTTTAGCCGATTAAGCCCCCCTGCAATAGGAGGGCTTGTAGGAACTCTGTGCAAACAAAAAGGTAGATCTTTCCTGCTTAACAACCCTTGGTCATGAGAGCACCTGAAACTGATCTGCTCTGGGAAAGTACTCTTAATCTCTAAAACCCTGTGATCCATCCCAAGACCCCATTATCATATTGACGGATTACCATCCTTGGCTTGAGAAACTAGTGATGTCAGTCACTGTGTACCTTGAAGGACCAGCGCACGCACCCATGTTCCAAGAAATGCTGTATGAATTGTGAAACACTCCTGCTAGCAGCAAGGAAACCCAACAACTGCTTGTGCCTCAAACACTTACACTAAATTGAGTCATCTACCCTCTTCACAGTCATCAAGTCACAGTGCATGAAATTAGGCAAAAAAAGTATGGACAAAACATACTAGCACGATCCAGATTGCTCTGCAGTTATTGGGCTTACACCCTGTGATCAGACATACACCAAGGTCACGCATGAACACACTCTTACACCAAATGCCATTTCAGCACAAAAACCTGAGCCAATGCCAGTAGGTTTTTGACTTAGACACTTTTACTGTGATAATTCTTTCAATCGTTTTGTCCAACCAAGTCCGCTTTTGGTCACACAAATATCCAAAGTGGCTGGAAAATGTCTGATGTCCAATCATAATTTCACTCTCTGAATATTGTTAAGGAGTTTGCCTTTCACAGAAAACTACATTTCAGTAGTTCTCAAAGCAGCATGACCCCCCCCCCAAAAAAAGTTCTCCATCTTTGAGAATGCATATACATGTTCATACCGATCTGGGGGAACATTTTCACAATGTTCGAGAATGACCGATATCTTTAACATGCTTCTATACTCTTTCAGGTATATGGTACTTTGATCACAAGTGCCTTTAGATGATCATAAATTTTAGCAATTATGGAGTAAGGTTGACTCCATCAATATCTTACTTGTAAATTATCGTCTGAAAGCATGCAAACAAACACTCTAAGTGCATATCAGCACCAAAGTATGTATTTGTGTACACAAGCCTGCATGATATGCATACAGCACTTAACACAGCGGTCAAAGACTGCACTGCTTAGGCGTCAGCATTGTGCTGTGGCTAACCTGTAGGCATTTGTTCTTCTTGTCCAAGATTTTTAAACCCTCTGTTAACTGCCCATATAATATCAGTAACAGCTAGCTGTCTGCCTCGGAGCATGGCGTGTGTGGGGACAGTTTTTGTGCAGAGATGTTGCTGGTAGTGTCGTGCTTGAAGCCAGCAGAATTTTGCAGAACCTTGCTTGTCGCCGAGGATTATAAAGGCTCGGATGTTAATTTATTTTGGTTGACTGATGAAAGAAAACTTGATCCCTTTGGAATAACCAATGGTTGGCTGGAGGGTAGCAGGTCAAAATGCGCCATTAATCAGTATTGAATTTCCAAAGGTGATTTTGATGTTTGAGAAATCAAAAAGTACTGGAGATTGAAGATACCTAGCAGTTTTTCTAGTTTTAATTGCCAGCAACCTTCCCTGATTTTTAGACTTCAAAACAAGTAATAAAGTAAGAACTTATTCATTTGTATTGAAATTAAAATTTTGTAAGCTTTAGTTAGCTGTTTATTATCAAATATGACACTGTTAGCTTTTTATTATCTCTTTTGAAAACTTCAGTAACTTGCGAAACCACCTGTTGCCTTAAAGTGTGCAAAATGGAGCTGCTTATCATTTTGAGAACACAAATAACCTATAAAATATAAAGAATATGTTAGCTTCCACTGCCCTTTTAATAGTTACTGTTGTTTTAATGGGAAAAAATAAGAGTTCTAGCTCATTGGGAGAAAGAGGTGCCATAATGAAAAGGCTGTTCTCAAGGCTCTTCACTGAAAGTTTTGTTGCCTGTTTGCCCTTGAGAAAAGTACATTGCAGAGTTATCATCAGGGTTTGTTGGAGCTCACTGCACAGTCTGTACAGACTTATTTCATTTTAATTGCTTGGTTTTATTCCCTTTCTTTTATATGCTCTGCTGGTTTAACAGCTACTTAATCCCACCACCGATGTCAACAGGAAAAAAAGTACCAGTAACACCATTGTCATTTGGTTTTTCTTGTTGCCATGGCAAAATGAAGAGGTACCCTCACATTTTGTGGCTAGGGATGAATTTATGCATACATGTACAATGCTTGGCTAGAATGATAGAATGAATTCTTGTTGGGGGAATGGGCATGTGGTTCATTGGTGTGGTGAATTGAATGTTCATAAAATCCATCTAGAGTTGTGCCTGTTTACATAGTTGCGAGAAAGGAAACATTCTCAAAGTGAAAACTGTAGGGGGAATTTATTGCATAGGAAGGATGGCCCAAATTGACCAATGATATGTTGATCTTGCAGTAACGTACAGTACTGTATGGGAACAAACCTATATGTATATGTAATATAAAGCTTAGAATACCCAAGTACATGTCACCAAAAAAGAACCATTTGAAATCCATTGTGTTGGGGAGTTTCCCAACATAGCCAAAGCACAAAAAGAAATACGTTGTTGAAAATATGCCCCACAGCAAGAGGGGGGAAAAGGGAACAAAATCAACCTGTGTAGTAACGCAAGTCACACCTAAAATACACCTCTTTATCAGTCCATTCTGCCAACACAAACAGAGATAAATGTATGGAGCAGGGGTCATTATTTACTTGTGGGGTCAAGAGGCCAAGTGATTGGCACTTTGAAGCACTGTGAGGAGCGGCAGTGATTGTGTGTGCTTAAATGTCTGTATAAAACCGCTAAAAGGGATTTTTTTTAAGTTGTGCTGTTAATAAGGCCTGTAAAACTGAATGAAAGGCTCTGTGTTGTGTGCAGTTTGAGGCATTCAGGTTCACAAATCAAAAAGTATCATATTTGTGGTACTTTTACAAAGAAATGAGCAACTAGTAAGACTTTCAATTTGCCGGGACTAGCCATTTCTTGAAATGATCCAATTCAAGGAAGCCTGTGGAGCTCTATCTGTATTCCACTGTTTGTTTCATTTCTGTGGAAAACGTTTCATGTAAATGCAGATTAAGAATTTGTTAGACAATCACACCTGTGGAGTGCCGTTTTGGAACTTATGCATGATGGCTCCCTGACCAAAGAATTTTTGTACACACATTCCAGAGATGCGTTCTAGGGTTGCGCCGAAGCAAAAAGAATTAAGAGTGACTCAGGTCGACCAAATTAAATTTTGGTTTCAGACGGACGAATTTAATACATACATTTGCATTGGGTTGGGCCTATGAAAAGAGTGACGTCTGAAACCAAGTCGCTCAGGTCTCATTCCCGAGTACCTTCAGGTGTCGATCTTTTGCATGCTAGCGTGCCTTGTCACTCCTAATTGTTTCAGATGTCAAACTTTTGCCATACTTAATTCAAAATTTGCTTTTTATGACAGGAGTTAGTACATACAGCGACACGAGTTTGTTCCAGTCTATCTGAGAATGGATAACATTAATGTACCCAAGCTCCATTTTGACATATGGAAGTGTGAGTGTCAGAAATCACCTTGTGCATTCACCTTGCAGTTTTCAGTGCTGCATAATACATTTGTATTTCACGACTTCAGGCATTCATTTAAGAACAAATGTTTGTTTCTTTCACAGTATGTTGTAAATTTGGGGCAAATCTCAACTTCCACACAGACTCTGGTGGATACACGTGCACTTCCAATGTAGTTGTAATAAATTGCACACCTATATGTATACGCCACTCCAACATTTGAAATTAAAACCAACAGCAGCATACCTAGTGGGATTATAAACAACAAAAGAAACGTGAGAACTCACAAACTTTGGGTTGAGACCATTTTCTTGGAGAATGTTAGTTTTTGTGCACGTGTGCACATGTATGTTCATTGCAACGTTACGCTGTCGATTGTCTGCATGAAAAACGTGTCGCTGCGATCTATTATTCATCCCATAGATGCAGCCTGGTCGGTGGAAGGTTGACTCAAAGACCATTGAGGATGGGCTGGGGGGAGTGTCGAGCGTGATACTTGATTGATAGTCCCTGCTGCCGCTGCGTCTGTTTCACTGAAATATTCATCCCATCGCATGTTCCTGCAGAGCTAGTGCCTCCAATCCCCTCTCCTAAATAAACCCTTTGAAATACTCGGTGACACTGTACGATTGTTAGAAACAATGCAGTAGTATTTGTGATAAAGTGAATCTAAGCACAAAGTGTTGAATCGCACAGTAAAGATCAGTCACATCATGCCAAAAGCAGGCAAAGCAGTATTTAAGCCCTGAGGCATCACAGCAAGTTTCTAATTCATGGGCGTTGCTATTTGGGAAGGGGGAAGCACTCATCAGCAGCAAACTGATAAATCGTTAACAGTGGAAAGGGGTCATTTCGATATATTTTCAAGCAAATATAGGATTTTCATCCCCGTTCCATTTTTGTTCTGGTGATTTTCTTCTCTTCCCCTTTTTTCCTCATTTTCGGTTGGGGTGACACACCCTTGTGCCCCTTGCAACACTTGGGGTCTGATTATTGCAAGGTTGTTGTCATTTCAAGTTTTTCCCATGGAATTCACAATGGAGGCGCCAAAAGCTACTGGGAGAATAAATATTTATGCACTGTACAAGTCACAGCCAACTGAGGTAGTATTCTTTTTCTCCACATGGACTAAAGAGTAAGAAATATCAAGTTCTGTTCAAGTAGTCTGAATAAAAACAAAAGCCTTCTCTATATTGCGGACAGACTTGTTGTTTATCCCATTCTGCTAGGTGAAAAGATAGTAGTGTGTGGCTCTGAGTATAGTCACCAGTAAAACAGACAAAAACAATTCAGAAGAAAGTCACTCGCCTCGGTTCCTTCATCCCCTGAGGGATGTCTGACCAGCAGTGACACAGTGAAATGTTGACGTTTCCAACAGCAAAAACACATCTGGAAGACCAAATCATTAGTCAATTCACAAGAAAAATCATCCAAACCCTCGTATTTCAATATTTGTTGCAAATATTAGAGACCCAAGTTTCATGCTGCTGCCCATGGCACTCAATATTGTAAAGTGAGAGACCCCAAAAGAGGCATTATTGCATGTAGCCGCAAGACCAGTGTTGGGAATTTTATGCAAAAACAGTGGCTTTTTCTTGTGGTTGGATGCTGTTTTCTCGTGAAGAAATCTTGGGAAAACCCACCTCTAGAATATACAATACAGAAGCTACATGTACCGGTAATTAATGAACTCCGCTATTTTAATAGGAAGTTTAGGGAATGCAATTTTGTGAGTTAATTACCATGGAGGTTTTCTTCACGTCAGTAATTAGAGGGTTGAATTTTTTGTGCTCCTACAGCAGTAAACTCAGTAGTTCAAAACTGAGCATGCATAGTGAAGGCAGAGGAGTCTGAACAGGGCATACATGTATGAGTGTCATCTCAGTGTAGTGTAGGAACTTCATTTGTAAGCACTATGCAATTTCACTACTTGGTCTATCCATTATCAAGCATGATTTGAAGGGGAATATTCAGCTGCATCCAGATAAATTGCTCTTGGGAAATGTGGGGTAAGCCATGGTTCAGAAAGTGCATACCAGTGGTGCAATAAATATGTGCATACAAAACAGGATGCAAGATTAGACAGTGTCGTTGATGGCGCATTCAGTGCCCACGGACCACCTTATCTTCTATTGGGGTTTTGTCGTGTTTTGGTGATTGTCCCTGCCTGCACTAGTCACTCTTCACTTTGAGATTCCCACCAGTAACTTGAGGATGCATTTCCCATCACTTGGGCATCTCAGACGAGGCTTAAGGATTTAGAGAGGTGGCTCATGTTCAAGGATGGTAGCAGGAAGCCGATCAGGTCTAAGGATGTCTGCAGAAGATGATCACATTTGCTGCTCGGCCACTTTTGTAATGATGTTGGCATCTCTGTCTCACTAACAATCTGACAACTCAGGCCTACTTATTATCCTTGAAGTTGAGCATTCTGCCCGTGCAGTAGCCTTAATGTCTTAAGGGAAATATGCTGGGTAGATTTCAGTAATTGGCAGTTAAATGTAGCTGGGGCAGGTCTGGTAATAGGTGGCTTGCTGATTTGTGATTTTTTTCACAGTTAAAGAGTGCAGGTTTGGGGTTTGGGCTTCAATCAAATTTCTTTTCTCCCCCATATGTGATAATTAGTAAAATTTTGTTATGTTTCATTTTGTTGACGATGGTCGTCTGTAAAAAAATTTTTTTATAAATCTGAAAAATTTTTGGATGTGACAAATATCTACCAGGAAAAACATGCGACAGAAATTAAACTATGCAATGACAAAATTGTATTTTGTTATCTTTCCTTTTGGTCTGTTTTTCAGTAGCATTGACAGAGCCAGCGCATTTGCTTTTTGCTCATCTTTCACAGACCTACTTCCTTTTAACAGCTAACAATGAAAGTTCTTCCTTCCTCAAGCAGAGTACAGAAAAAAAGAGGAGGATGGATTAAAGAGGTCCTAACAGCCAGTTCTCCATAAAGCTTAGCACCACAGATGCAAAGTAACTGCTTCCTCATTCCAGCGGGGCCCTCATCATCCCTCTCAAATTAAACATATGCCAAAGCCTGATGATATTTCCTGTCAGAATGAATGTCTATGCGATGGTCTAGAATTACTTGACCAGCTACCTCACTGCATACTATGCAGTGATTTAGAAATTCCTGTAGGTGTGTGGGATTGCTTTTGCATTTATTCTTCTCGAGTCCATTTTCCATTTCTATCAGTAGTTGAAGATGCTGTCCAGTTCTCTACATGAGATGGTAGCTGTTTTTAATTGCTGGAGCCAGAGACCAATCCTTTCAGGAACTTTGTGATTTTTGTAATAGCTCGAAATAGTTCAGTCCACAGGATCCTGTGAAATCAAGATGTGTTAGGGCTAGTTGAATAGGCCATACAGCTTGCGTCAGGCTAGATTCTGTCTAGAGGAACAGTAGATCTGGTATAGTCTTTGTCTATTCCAGCCAAGCACATCCAGTGTTTGGATAATCCCCTGTTGGACAGAGGTGAGAAAATACCAGGAGGAGAGCATAACTAAGCAGCAGTTCACAGGTCAGCTGTTCAGATGGCATTTTTCTCTTCCAGAATTCCCACTGATCTTGCAGACTGGCACCCGGAATTAAGAAAATTTATTTGCCCCTCCCAAAAAACAACCTAGTGGTCAGAAAGAAATGTTCATGCATGATTTACAGAACTACAGCATAAATATGCATTGTGATGGATGGAACCTACATGTACATGTACATTGTGCACAAAATGTACATGTATGTAAGTCCGAGTCTGGCTTTAGAAATGAGAAGAGTTTGTTTGAAGTGCACATGAACACTTGCCTTCTGTGCTTGTGAGCCACTTACTGTACATGTGTTGAATACCCCATTATGTTGCCAAGCTTATATTGCAAAGTGCAGGCATTTGTGTTTTTTTAAATCAGAAACTGTCACAAATATTTCCTTCATGGGGTTATTGATCCTCTCCCGAGCAGTATCTTCCTCAGGACCCATTGTTAAATGTAAAAAGAAGAACCCTAGGCACAGATGCATCCGCACATCATCCTCTGTGTTTATTGTTCAGCACAGGTGAAATCTTGCCCCACAATGTAAGTCCTTGATAAGAGCTATTTTGCTTCAGAGCGCCTTCCACTTCCTTGTTGCTGTATTTGCTACTCTCTACGTTCACAGCAGTTTTGTAATAACTACACATATAAGTACACAAAGACTGCTCAGGATTAAAGCAATTGCCTCATCGTATATAACTTCTTTGTTTAATTACTTTGTTTTCAAGGATGGCATTTTAACTAAAATTAAGTCATTTGATAATTCAAACAACACATACGGATATGAAAAAATTAAAACTTGTGCCATGTATGGCATAAAAGCTTAGTCAACATGGCGTGTAATTCACTATGCCAATCTGGCCAATGTTGAATATGTGTGTGCATGCAAAGAACTTGAGTGAGCAACTTGTGCATATGTTCACAGTAGCAGAGAGCTTCAGAGTACCTTGGTACAACACTAAGCAGGAAACCAAACGAAGACCAAACACTCAAACCCAGCCTGATGCTGGAATGGAGTAGGGGTGTAGTACGGTGCTTATGGTGATTGAGGACGAATGGTTTATTAGACCAGCTGCAACCTGAGATGGCCACCGTGCTACACTGAATACACTCAAGCAGGCACTACTTTTCTTGAGGGGGGCTTACGTTGCTTTTAGAAAAAGAAACAGTGGTGTGGAATGGGGGGGACGGCAAGGAAATTGATCTGCCTGCCACAGAAATTAGGTATTTTTATGGCTGCACTTCAGGGTTAGAAATGAGTCTGAATTTGATACTGCCGCTGTATGAGGACATTTTGGCTGTCAAAACAAGGGTGAATATTTCCTCTTGTGCCGTGACTGTGCTTAACTTCAGAATATTCAAATTGGAAGCTTATACAGTGTGCATGATTACATTTTCATATCCCAAAATTGAGACATTCATGTGAAATGGCATCTTTTAAAAATCGGGGAGTGATTGTTGGATTTTTTCAAAGGAAAGAGTTTATGAGTGGTACTCTGTATTACTGTAAAGAAATACATGTACATGTAAAAACAAAACTCCTCTCTTTAAAGTGCAAGTACATGTACGTCTTGACTTTTTCATCAGGCTTTTAACAAAATGGAATCCAGTTGAAGGCTTTGGAGACTTGATGGCCCTGTAAAATCAGAGTTGTGTATTTAAACTGGACTTTGGCCGGCACAAATGCGTCTTAAAAATGTGCCTTACATCACGTCCTTTAGATCGTGGTCATAATATTTATAACATCGAGCCCTGTTTTTACTTGATGCCCTGTTAATATACGGCTCGGACGAAAACAGCTAGTGTAATGCTTGTTGGCCAGGTTAGTCCTGAACTATTGCTGTTACAAAAATAATTAACCTCCCAGGAAGGATGCTTCTTTAGAAATGCACAATTTGTATTTCAGAGCAGCTATAAGGGTCATAAATACATTTGTATGGGTAGTACATGTACATCTACTTGACATTGATCTCTGCGACCATTGAAATGCAACTCTGTAATATCATGGAGACACACTGCTCTCTGCCCCTCATCATGCCCAGGGAAGCACTACTCATTCGGTGCCACGCTACCGTCTTGAAAATGATCAAATTCAATGTTTAACGCAAGTTGAGCAATAATTAACAGTATCCCGTGCTTGTTAAGAGGCCGCCCTGTTTGAAGTGGCTTGACATGGTTTTTTGGCTTCCTGTCCTTTGGCAGGGTATGCTGTCTCCTTTCAAAACATGACAGCTTCAAAAGCCACAGAAGGTGCTCCGCAAGAAAAGATGGTCTTTGCACTGCCAAGTGATATATTTTGTCCTCTGTCCTGTCGTCAGTCTCAGTTATATTGTGAAAACTCTATCGTACGCATGTGTATTAAAGTCAGTTTCATCTGTCTGCTTAATTTGTAATACATGTGCGTGTGCGTGCCTCACCCTATCCACTCCAACATGCCAAAATCTAGCTGATTGCTTTGCACAGAGTGTGGGTATTCTACACTGTGTAGTCCAGTATCAGTTACAGAAATCATCACATTGCTTCACATCGCTGTCAATACAAGGCTCAATGATGGTGGATTCTGAAATTTTAGTCTACCATTGTTCATATACAAATTCAAATCATTTAAAATACAAATTTTGTGTGCATTTGCTTAAATCTGTGTATTCTAGTTACTTGGTGAAAAGATTTCTGTTTCTTTAATTGTATTGAAGCAGCAGCCTTCTTCCCGAGGTGTCTAATGCCCTCCTAAGCAGGTGGAGACTAAAAATATCTTACATAGTTTTCCCATGTCATATCATTGTCTTTTTAGTTGAACAGAAATAGAGGGTTAGCATTAACCCTGAGACAACTGGTTGAGCGCTCAGGGTTAATTCCCATTCCTGAGACAACATCAGCTTCTCAGAAAAACACCCAGCATGTCTGACTCATTCAGTCACTCTCTGGTCTCTGGTTCCCATGTTTTTTCTCTGGGATTTTGCACTTTGTTTCGTTTCTTCAGCCGAAGGTCCTTTTGGTCGGGTCTGACTTAGACTTTTTCCTCCCTCTTTCTAAATTAATTACTTGAGTGCCCCCTTTCTATTGTGGAGGCCCTTCCCCTTGGGCTGGGGAAAAGGGAATAACAAAAAACATCAGAACTGACAGTCATGTTGTGTCAGATGCAAGGGGGCAAATTCTGACCGGTGGAGCATGTTGCATAATGCAGCGACAAATTCATGTTTAAGTTACGCTGAGGAGTAGTTGGGCATGGACACATTCCGCTTGTTTTGTTTAATCTGTGGACACCTTGTGACTAAAGCTGTATGAAGGCCCAAACACTATGAGTACCGTGGTGGGCGTCTATGCTAAAAGGTTTTGGGTGCCCTAGTTCATAGAACCTGAATCATTTATTTAATTGGTCTGTTCCCTTAATATGATATTGGTCAAACATGCATGTGTACAGGTGTGTATATATAGGGCAATGGGAAAAGGGGAATGCCTTAATTACCAAATGCTGGGGAATATGTCTGTGCCCACTTCAACATTGTTGATTATGCATAGAAGAAAGAATATTTGGCTCTAGTATCGCTTGGAAACAAAAACCTTTCTGAAATATTCTTACGTGGCTGCATGTGTTGCCATGGCAACTACTGATGCCTGTGTATTAAAATTGTTCACAAAAATAATCAAATGCATGACCTCACACATCCATTACATATTTACCTTGAGGTTCTTGTGACAGCATGTCCACAACGGTTTGAAACACTATTGGCATCCGAAAAAGATTCCTCACTCTTGGGCTTCTTTGGTGTACCCTGTGACGTTAAGGGATCTGATGACATTTTGTGCTGGCCTCACTCTTAGCCTTTTAATATCCTCACGAGGGAAGTGTGAATTAGGATTGTACAGCAAGATAAAAAGGCGGCTCACTCTGCAGACAATGAGGAAAAGACCAAGATAATATGTTCAGTGAGCTTGACTGCAGGTTAAGGCACTGCCACTGAGATCTTGCACTATGAAGTGAAAAATAGCATTGAGACAAGTGATACACATGTTGTAACTGGGTAGTTGTCTTGTTTCTTTTTGCGACTAGTCAATAATTACTGACTCCATTACAGGTCATTCCCTGTTCGTGCAAAATTTGGTAGTTGGTATGTTTGCGAAGCTGTCCCGTTTACAGTTTTATACAATAAACACAGAATAGTAATCACTAACTGGTCATAACTGTTTATCACAGATCTAAATCTACCCCAAAAGTAATCCATAAACAATGAATTCAACACATATTATAATTATGACATGCCACCTGAAATGTAAGGCACTGTAAAGGAATTGCACTGTAAAGGAAGAATTTGTGCCATGCAAAATTTACATGCACCTGTAATATAGCGTGGGAGACATTTCTCCATTATATTGTCTGACATGATGGTGTCTGGCATATTTAGTATGGATGTAACTGCATTGTTATGCTAAATACATCTTAATACTTGACCTTCCTCCCATTCATTCAATATGGGAATCCACTAGAGCCCAGGGCCACTGGTTATGTAACTGTCTGGGATCTATTAGAAAATAGAACTTAACAGATCCTGAATCAACCTGTTTTTAGTCTATCAGATTATCACCAAGCTGTTGCAGAGTCATTGCCCCAGGCTGGAAAAGTTGCTGGTCTTACTTGTGATCTTTCCGTGGGTAAATTTGTCTGTTGGTGAAAGTTCATTCTCTACTTCTGAATTACTCAGGGAAGTTACTAGAAAGTGGAGAAAATCTTTGTTAACAATAAATATCAGTGAATGAGATGAAGTGTCAAAGACATGTATCATCTAAGAGCTAAAATTCCTAAGTTCAAAATCGATTTGTGTGGACCAGCAGACGTGTTTAACATTCTTATAATATTTGCCTCCCATCAGTTTGGATGACCTATATATCCGTTTGTCAACAGCGTTGTATAAACCCCTCCACGCACGAACTAGGAGGAACAACGCAAAAGGCTCAAGGGTAGCGCAGCAACCAGCTAGTGTCGATGTGTGAACGGGCCAAGGGCTCATAGCATTCTCACACCTTCCCCGAGTCCCATGGCAAATTCATCAGTCCCCCTTGGGTGGGCAGTACAAAATGGTTCTCCGGGTTGTGGTCGAGTGTTGTTCGGTGTTTGAACTGTTTGGGAGACAGAGTGACCAGATTTCCTGGCACAGTTTGTATAAGCACTGCACGTACTTGATGAGGCACTTAGACAGGAGTGGGTTTGTGTGGTCATAAAAATAACTGGATTTTTGTTGTGGGATTCATAGAAACTAAACAGTGAATCAGCGTGATCATTGAAGCCACAGAAGTGATTAAATAAAATCTTAGCTTAAGGTGTTTGACACTCAAGAGTATGTGCTCGTATTTTCTGAACAGTTTTAAGGATATGCCATTTCCAATGAAGAATTTTTGTTTCGTCGTCCTCCATGGTGAGTCAGTTTTGAATGCAGAACAGTTGCAACTGGTTGACCCAAAGTTTTGCTGTAGTCTGTAGCATGTAACAGAAGTAGCATTTGCATCAAACTCTGTCACCTTGAAATTTGATTTCAAATCACTTTGTGTGGCTCGGTGGTTTAAAGTGTGTGACTAGAATTTTGAAAGGAGCAAACATTATAGTGGTTTTTGTGCTTGCCGGCTAGGACTCTTGTACTTCCTGTCCAGTGTTATTTCTCACAAATACTCGAGGACAAAGAGGTTTCTAGGTTTGGCTCCAAGAGCTGTTGCTCTTGGGTGTTTGGTCAGCCTACACGATTATGAAGGTTTGTCAAGGAGGCCAGGTGGAGATCTCCCATTATGCAGTGTTGCAGTAGTCTGTTGTGGGGATGCACCCAGTCGGAAATGAATCGAAATGATTCATTGTGGGAGACAGAGCTAGGACCCAATGCTACCTTCAGAGGAATTCTTGAGGGTTTGCTGAAGGCCACAGATTCATCAATCCAGTCCCAATCATCTTGCTCATGTCAAGGGTTGCGCTCATGTCCTCCTGTGCATGTATATACAACGTGTCAGCATTAATTGAATGAACCTCTTACTGCACACTAAAAAAGCTTTCAGTGCCAGTTTTGATACATGCAATGTATGCGATGAATTACAGGCTATGGGCATTCATGAAGAAAGTGCACAAGGAGTCCCTGTGGATGCTTCAGTTTTATCCAGGTCACAGAACTGATGCAGCTTCAATGGTATTTATGCTAATAGTGATGAGTGTTTGTTTAGACAGTTTATATAAATTTTCAGTTTTCACTTGGTACAATTAGCGGAGATTATTTGTTGTTAACTAGCTCCTACAAGCTGATACAGCCAAAATGTAAAATTGTGTCAGCCATTAAAATAAACATCATAATTCCATGTCAATCACTGCCATCAATGCCCTCCTTACTGTATAATGAGTTGTTTGTCTAGTAGTGGCGTGTGAGCGTGCCTCACTCAAAATGGCCGAGTTACAGGCAAATCTGATTGTGAAACATTGTTATTGGCGGCATCTGATCGCTCGATGTTGTTGACTCAGTCAATATCATTAGTGAGGCATTTAATGTGGGACCTGTCAGCACTCTGCTTGAAGAGAATATAGGATTTGTTTGAGTGAGACTAAGTCAAACATCGAGGTGCAGGGACGTTTTGAATGTTCTCCAGGGAACTGTGTAACAAAACTTTAAAAGGATTTTGTTATGTATTAACTCGACCAAATTTTGTTGACCAGCAAAATGTCACCAAACACATGTATATATATGTATATGTTTTACTGTTTTCTGTTTCCTTCCCAAGTTCCCACTGTTTGTATTAGATTCAGTTTGTCTCATTTAATATATACACGTATGACACTTACCTGGCAACAAAACACCTGAAGGTTTTTTTACCATGCCACATTAATTTAATGTATTCACAGTTTCTACTGAGGATTCATGCACGAAGCTTCACAATTCCTACATAATCAGTGTAAACTTGATATCATTAGCTATTGCTTTTAATAACCCACTCTCCAAAGAAAAATTATCTGCTGTATGCAGCGTTTCATCCTTATGAATACAACTCCTGTAATGCTAGACGGACATTATCTTAACTGTAATGAATATTGACACCTCATAAATAAACAGAAATAAGTAAGATTCTTAAGATCATGGTGCCAGCCTGTGCAGGGAATTACATGTACATGCAGCATCTACAGCATGCATTTAAAGTTACCTCTTACGGGCTTGCGTTGTATTATTTTGCTTCTGGTGTCCTTTCCGTCTTGTTCTTTCTCTCTTTCAGTATCAGAGGCCATCTTTGCCAGAGAAACACTTTTGACATTTGACTACCTCTCTTCATTTTTCTTAGGGGCCATCAGTGTGTAGGGTTCAGTGGAGATGAGGTGACTGGATAGATGGCGGTTTTTGACAATTGGCACTTGTCCGCCTGCGACTCGCTGCGAAATCCAAGCTGGGGAGAGATATAGCAATTTCTTTATGATGCAGCAAATCCGCAATGAAATAGACTCTCTGTCACATTTGCAAGATTGACTGCGAACGTGACGGCGGGCTTCGTGCTTGCAATGAGTTTTGGATCTTAATGTATACTCATTCACAGAGACAATGTATACTCGTTCAATTACAAGAAATTGGTTTTAATCTCAACATTTGATATCTTCATGCAGCCATAGGTTTTTAATCATACACGTTCATGCAGCTCCAGTATTTTGTTTTATATTCCGAAATAGTGCATTGCCAACAACAATAATCTTAAAAATCCTCACTTTATTTTGTAGCTGTGGTAAATCCACTGGTGGATCTAGTGGAGAGAAGAAATATTGCCAAGCCCCTATTTTTTGGGGGGGGTGTTTTTAGTGGCTGTTGCTTTTGTCTTTTGTCATTTTTTGTTGAATACAAAGAGCAGGAAAACTCTGGTAAATGTACGTGAACTTTCCCCAGTACAATGTATGAAACACCCCAAAATCTAGCCTCACACCTCAGAAAGACCGTAAAGATAACATGAAAAAATCTTCACATTGTTTGTTCCCCTCCCAAAACTTACCTTTGCCCTCAACCCCCTCCCACCCAAAATGGTTCTGAATACCCCTTTTTAGTAAAATTCAGGATTTTTTAAAGGGAAAGGCTGAGGTGTGTAAGTTTAGTGATTTTCAAGTATAGTGGGCTGACGAGGCTGTCAAAGTCAACATGGATGGATGCAAGAGACTTGAAGCAAGGCCAGAGGCAATGAACCAAGACTTGCACTGTTGTTTAATGGTATTGCAGGACAAGAAATATATACAAATACTCTTTTTCATCAATGTTAATAATTAATGTCGGCCAGACAGAAAGGGAATGATCAGTCTCGTCAACTGGCACACCTCACCCATTTGCTTTACTGACTCACTCTTTGAAGTGGAGTCCACAGGTGTCAAGTTGTCAACAACAACAAAGTAATTTTTCTCATCCTTGTAAAGCGCCTGAAGGTGCAGGTGGTTTATAGTAGTAGCCACTTGTTTTTTGTGCTTTGTGTGATCAGATTATGGACCCAACATTATCAGTCCATGTGTTGAATCAAGAGCATTATATAGGCTTAATCCCTGGTCTCTGTGTGTTGATTGCCTGTTGCATATAGGGATCATATGACTGATATATTGATAGTCTTGTCCTGTGGGGGATGTTGCTTGCTCCTGATATGATGGCAAACATGACTTTTGGGTGGGAATCATGTTTTGAACTCCCTTATTTTATTGAGGAAAAGATACTGAAGATGAGGGTGTAAAGTATACTTAAGTTGTCACATTTTGTGCATGGTGACTAAAATACCACGTGTACCTTCATTATTAATGCATTTCATGTAGGGTATAGATTTCTGAACTATACAAATGGGCAACTTGTACATGGGCAACTATGCTGCTGTATTAATTTGATTTATGTAATGGTGCAGATTTGTGTATACACTGCATGATCTGGTAAGCTTCTATCGTGTTATTAATATAGAAATTGATGTCAGTGTCACATTATGCTGGCATGGACCCAGCATAGTCCTACGGTAGGCTGAGGAAGTTATCCAAAGTGCAGTAACACAGGATATTGAGTACAGAGAGGAGATCCGCAGGTGTGCCATGTGTTCTTCTGTTGGTTGGTTCTGTTGTGTCTAGTCCGCCTGTGATGAGCATGCACAATACACTGTTGAATCCCTAAGCTAAATGTCTGGGCTGCACATGTCCATGTGTGTCCATCGCAGGCCTACCACGTGTCAGTTATAATTAAAGCCGTTGAATTATTCCGCAAGAGCCGCGCGCACTGTCTGTTCTCCTGTTCAGTGGCTACGGTCCAGTGACTGATTGCATGCAGCAACAAGTGCTGAGGGCAATACCTAAATGGCCTTCGTGTGCACTTCATGTACGCATCATTTTTTTGGATTGCTAGTCAGCCATGCAGTTTGCCTTGTACGATACTCGTTGATTCATGCATATTATGCAAACTGATCACTAAAATATTTGCAAAAATGAAAACACATGGTATTGTTTAATTGTACAATAAAGTCCAAAATGGTCATTTTCAGGATAATGCTTTGCCCAATTCAAATGGAAATGCCCCTAGATTGTGTTTATTCAGTCTAGAGTCTAATAGTAGGCCCATGCCCCGTAGCACTGTGGATAATGCAGTACATCAAACATGGATAATGTGTATAATGTGGATGTCTCTTGAGATTTACATTTGTTTTGCATATGTTTCAGACTAAGTGGCATTGTGTAAATTTTACTCTTTATATGACTGCCACTGTCTGACTTACAATAGGCCTAAATGCTAACTTGTCTTCTGAGTTGGTATTATATTGTAATAATCATAGCATTTTAGTACAGCTCATTTGGAAATGTTGTTTGCGCAACACAGAAAAGAACTAAAAATTTGAAATTGGTATAAAAAGGCAATGAAATCGCAGAGAAACTCCTAACTTAATCTTATTGATTTTTGGTTGAATGACTGATTGACACACTTTTTAATGTGCTAACTGATAACGATGCTGTTTCCAGGCTTTTGTTGATTGTTGAGGTTCATATCTGCATAGTAATAATTGAATCCTATGTCACAAATATGGGTGTTTCAGGAAGAATGCTTTAAACATTCCATTAAAAAGCGCGACCCTCTTTCCCTCAGAGAACAGGAATTCTGCAGATTAAAAAAAAAACCAGTAACAGACTGAACATGAAACAGTTGAAGTGTGATACAGCCCAAATGTTGTAAAACTCTTCATGTTGCTAGGGTGAAAGAAATCCCAGGCCATGGTCGACTTGACAGTCAAGCTTAATCAGGCCTTACACCATGGAATTACCTCCCCCCCCCCCATCAACATCAAGATTGGCTCAGAGAGGTGGACAGTTCAGGATGCATGCTGTGCTGCGTGGGTGATGAGTGAAGACCTCTTGTTCTCCGTGCCCCCTTCTTTGTTAACATGCCTTGGGGAACCCACTGTGATATTGTCTTCACAGAATAGCTGGTAACCATGGCAGCAGTAATGGCGCTTTTAGTCAAGGAGAAGGTTATTTTATGAATGCTTTGTCAATGCTCCTTGTGATGCGTAAATTGTCCATCAGAAGATGGTTGAGGGATCTCTGTGAAGTAATGAAAAACACAATAAAGACAAAAACCTGAAAAACCACTTGCACAGGTGAATTGTAGGATAATTCAGAATAGTTGAGTTGTAACATTAGAACATATTTTTTCACAACGTAATCATTGATTTGATGTAAATATTTGCAGAATTGATGTTCCAGTCACAGTTTATTTTGATGATTTGGAAGATTTGTCTCCCCAAAACATGCTGATATCTTATTATATCTGTTTGCATTGGAATTTCCTCCCTGAAAGCAATTTTAAAGGTATTTTGGGATAAGGATCATTTACCACAAAATGAAAAACAAAGACAATGAATAAGTGTTCACAATGCAAGGAAAGGGAGTATTTCCTCTAGAATTTTAACTGCAATGAAAACAAAAGAATGCCCACACTAGGGTATGGAATGTTAATGCGAGTGTATGTTCATACACCTGCACACCGTGGTGTCATGGCATTAAGCAGGTGTA
The DNA here is from genome assembly GCF_054643075.1 of Acanthaster planci. Lineage (NCBI taxonomy): Eukaryota > Metazoa > Echinodermata > Asteroidea > Valvatida > Acanthasteridae > Acanthaster > Acanthaster planci. The sequence continues at coordinate 11,382,514 of NC_141784.1, forward strand.
CTTGGAAGCATAGCCTTGTGAAACCAGCATGCATGCATTTTCACTAACCCCAATGTCTTCAGAAAAACCAGCCTGTTAAAAAAATGAAATTAGTGCCTCATATGCCACTGGGTCCTTGCATGATCTTTTCAGTGGTGTGAGTGTCTGTTGTAGAGTGTACATGTACATGTACATTGTAGCTACATGTATGAAAGAACATTCCGTCCAAGCTACATGTACATGTATGGCCTATGGAATGGTTTTCCAGGTGAGTTGTGCCTTTAGCACCTATTTTTTTTCCCCCTCTGGCATCAGCTGCGAACCTGCCTGGTGTCATGTAGAGCTGTGGGTAAACGGTTTACGGTTTTTTAAATAATTCACCAATGTTTGAACGTTTAAATGGGATGATCACAAAATAATGCTGCACAAAACCATTTTACACTCGCATGAATTACGTGAACATGTGTACACATGTATGTGTGTCCGTACAACAAAGGATCTTTTCTCTCAATTTTTCTTAATTATTGAAATGTTATACCTGTCTTCCGGTATCTTATCAAAGTGCACTGGTATAAGACAATTGGCTTTTGTTCATTTTCAGGTTCTCTGAATCATCAGAAAGTACAATACTTAAACTTCTCTCATTTTCAGTTGCATTATCAAGGAGATATCAAGGGTAAATCCAATTTCAGTAATACTGGCCTGAATTCTCTTTATGTGCTTTCAGGAAAAATTACTATTACTGAAAAACAATGAAAATGGCAGTCTTCTTGTAGTCAGTCTATTGGACAATTGTGCTTTTAAAGAAACCACATTGTGTTCAACTCCCAACAAATTCTTCAACTGTGGATCTATTCTCTGTTTCAGTAAATTTAACATAATAAGAGGATTAGTCATGAATTCTCTGCAATTCCAATGGTATCAGGAAATGAAATACATGTACATGGTTACTTTTATGAATTCAGAAAAAAAAGATTAACTCTCTTTTCACTACACTCCTTGTATTGCCCTCGCTTACTGCAACCATGCTGCAACATTTGGTTTTCATTGCACTAGAAATATCAGGCATCACTGAATTACCTTACCCTTGTAATTCAAAACCTGGTCATTGAAACCTGATGATTGAGCTAACAGCTCTGTCACTCTTCCAGAAAATGTTGTTGGGAGATGCACAAACAAACCCTGGTGGATTTCCCTGCCCTGTTTTTATTTTAATTAGTCTGCCTTTGCAAGCTTGACTGTTCCCAACAACAGAGAGCTGTCTAAATAAACAGGAATAGGTTGGTACAGTTAAACTGCATGATATGAGCCCATCCAAAATCTGCATTGGACGCGGAGCCAACTGTGAGATTTTTCAGTATTTGTCAACAAGAATCCATGCTTCCACAAGGTTAAAACATGCTTCCTCAACTCACATTAAAGCATGCCCTCAGCGAGGCATGTCTGAGAAGGGTTACTCACATAGTACATCAAAAATTAGGGCCACCCCCAACCAGTGTCATATGAGATAGCATTGCCCATGAAATATGGTTTCCTTTTCTTCATTGACTCCCAATCAACTTCCTTTATCTCATCAGAGGGTAATAGGAAATCAATTGAAATTTTATTTTAAACCAAACAGTGGTTGAGGCTAAGAGTTTCATGATTCATCACATCTATGATTCATTCTCCAATGAAAAAAAGACGCCTCTATCCAACAAATGGTTGCGGTGCTCTCCCTCGGCCCCTTGGAGAAACAGTTTGTGATTTCAAGCATGACATAATCAGTCATAGTGGCGCACCCTGGCAAGCCACAATGTCCCCCATCACTTCAGGAATACATTATCTCAGCTGGCAATCACAATAATACTGACCATTTCTCATACAGCACAATTTCCAAGCAGTGCCGACATTCGATTGGACGGATACAAGCTCTCCTGAGCAAAGGAATATTGCAGAGATATTGATCGGTGCATCTCATAGCCCATGTCAGTTTTGTATGCAGGGACAAAAACGACCCCTCTGCCTCGTACCATATGCACTGCGGAAGAGTGTGCATGTAACAATTTAAAACACAGTATCTGGTCATGTAGGTATACACAGCTTGTGGTGCGGTAGGTAGGGCTCCCAGCCAGCATTGTTGAAAATCATTTTTGCTCATGTATATTGTACATGTGGACACTGATCACTGACAGCAGTAGGGCCCATGTGATGGTAAAAGCTTCGTGCCAGTGCATGTCCAATAGAACCAGGCCTTGGAAGTCTACCATAGCAGTAATGGCTCAGTGGCTTAGCCATGACTGGGGGCCTGACCAAGTGCAGAGTGATTTTATGCTTGGATTTGTGTACAGGAAATAAGCTGACCTGCTGCAAGTTCAACGTTTGTAAAATGGCATTACAGTATATGATGCTGCTTTAGCTTTGACAAAGGTCCCCTCTAGAACTCCAGGACACCAGATTTTTGCCCATCCTAATTGGTCTGTCTCCCTGTAGACCAGACCTGGAGTTGTAAGACAGGCCCTGTCTTAGCAGCCAGTCCTGGTTTTAGGGGCTTGGGATCTTACCAGGTTGGCCTGCTCGGCACCCAGGGCACCCACCCACACATACAAATAGCCCTAATCCCTTCTCATTAGCCCCACATGTAGCAGAACTCCGGGCTTGAGTTTATAATACACATACATCCCCATTCATAGTCTTTCCATGATGCATGTTCTTGGTAACTGTAGCCACAATGCTGGATCTGAATTAGTTTCTATTCATCAAGCTGCTGACACATAACCAGAAAATGGAATGTTTTTGGTTATTTTAGCAATGCTGGGCCCAGTGACTTTGATACTCTGGCTGACAGGAGTGGAATAGGAATAGGCCGGATGTTTCAGATTTCTCCCTGGGCTGTAATTATGTCAGTGGTATGCTTGATGAGGTCATTTGGCAGTTTGAGCAATGATGATAGTGTTTCCTTTTATAAGTGATCACATGGTCTCTTTGACCCTCAAACTGACTTCGAATGGAGCTTTTAATCATAACATTTGCATTTTTGGTTGAAAGAGAAACTTTTCTGAAATAAATTACCATTATGGGATGTCATTCTTGTACTGGGAGGGCAGCTAGGGCATACACATGTGATTGGATTTTGCCGTAACCCCAGATTGTTTGGACTTACAGGAATCTGGTTTCTGAGGGATATGCTGTGCATGTAGGTGATTCAAAGGAATGTGCTGTAGACTGTGATATTGAAGACAGAACGACCAAACAACATACAAGTTGCATTTGGCATGTATACAAAAACAGCATGCTCAGTTTGAACCAATTACTACATGGCACCGAGGTCATTGGCTCACTAACACAATTTATAAACAGTTCTTTGTTTTAGTTTTGAGGTGGGAAATGCATTTTTAAGTTTGCGACTTGGCTGTTTGTGTGGAATATTTCCAAGAGCTTGCCCACGGTGTTTGGGTTTCAGTACTGGTCTGCATCTCCTTGGCAGCGTTCATGCTGTAGCTTGCATTATTCACAGAATTAATACTCCTTGAGAATGGGAATTGCTGTATAATCTGCCTGTAAATGCATCAAGTGGGCTGAAAAGGGAGGGCGAAATTCCTTGCCATGAACCCGAATCACATGTCCATGAACATGGGCATTATCTGCTGGTATCGCATGTATTTGAAAAATGAATGAGCCTGAACAGCACTACCTCATTCCTGTATGCAATTTTGAATGGCCCGGCAAATGGCAATTGCATGGAGATGCATGCAAAGGCATTAGACAGGAGCTTCTGCATACATATTTGTATGCATACATGTACATGTATCCGATGCAGCACTTAATATGCATTCATACTGTTGAAAGGGGCATATCAAGGACAAATTTTCAGGTAGGCCAAGGGAGGGGAGAGACTGCCTAAAAATTTCCTATGTGTAACCTCTTAAGCCTTTCTGAGTTGTAAGACTATAACATTTGATGCTTTCTACACAGTATGGCCCACTGCTGATATCCTTAAATCCACCAGTCAATGATTGAATTATTAGATATTTATCCCCAAAGAAGCAAAGCATTAATTGGCAGAGACTACGCTGCTAACCTTAAGTTGCAGTTGGCTATACTGGTGAAAATGGCCAGGGAAAAGAATTAAATACATGTGTTCTTGACGCAAAATTTTGTTCTTTAAAAGGGGCCATTTCTGGTTCCAATATTACAGCGCGGGAGTGTTAAAAAAACTTGATCAATTGGTCCTTCCCCATTCGTTGGTAGGGTGAGCATGTGTGGTGATCATTGTGCATTACTTTCTCCTCATCGCCACCATTGTTTGGGGGGATTGATCGCCAATAGTGCTGCCATTCCCCTCAGTAATTGTTTTGTCAATGCAATTAACGACGTCGTCCATGGACCTGACCTGGACGTTGGGAACTCTTCCATTAAGATAGTGAGTGGCTGGCGCAGCATTTGCCGTCATTGGTTTGTATCATGTACACATGGATCTGTGTACATTCCCATCCATCCAGAATGCATTGGCATGGGATGTGACCCCTTTGCTACGGTGAGCCCGAGTATTTTGTGTTGTGTGCACACGTATGTGACAGGTATTCGGAATGAATGCAATTTTTCTCCACCTAAATTGCGTGCATTGTAACACTTTACTATTATTTTTATCATTAATTTATTCAGGCAGATTCAAAATATACAACACGTAATATACAATAAAATTATATCCAAAAAGAAGATCAATACAGATTGAAAAAGGAGGCACACATGTAAACAGTCAATCAATATAAAAGATGAGGAATGATCAAGCAAGAGACAGACAAGACAGACATACATAAGAAAAAAAAACCAGGACAGTGCAGGACTGCCTTGGAGAAAAACAAGAGTGAAAAATATCACTTCCGCCAGAAGGGTGCGTGCCACTCCGACCCTGCACAACAATCAGTCAGACACACAAATAAACACAAAACGAGGGACATCACAACGACAAATGCAACCAATTTGTAAACACACCACACGGACACTTACTTGTTTACGGCAGCATCACTCCCTCAGATGCTTTTTTTATGTGCACTTTGTTTTCCAATAAGTATTAAAGATCTGTCTTGTCAGTCTGGGTCTTTACTCTCAAAAAAATGTGGTTTTCATTTTTACAGTGACGGGCACCTGCAACAAAATTGCTCCCCGATTCCCCAGACATTTCGTGGTCTGTCATTGATTCTGTATTGGCTTATTTTGTGCTCCCGTATGTATGTGTAGCCACACCATCAGGGTATCACAGAAGGCCAAAATTGCAGCAACCTTTATACTCGTGTATCTTTCCCCAATGATTCAGATATACAGCACAGTGGATGCAGCTGGCAGCATCATTAGAATACATGCAATATCTAACAAGGCAAACACAGTTGGAAAGCATTATTGTGTTTGCCACCATATGTTAGGTACCACTCATGAATTTGATCTGGATCAGCACACACATTTTAAAAAACAAATTTATCAAAGAGGCCTATATATAGATATCAATAGTTACACAAACTCTTGCGCTAATTTGGTGCCGGTAGGTTCCAACAGTCAAACATAAAAAATTGTATGAATTTTCAGTCAAGTTGTGACAAGTAAAAAAAACACATGCATGTACTTGACCCCTGGCCTTTGCCATATACATGTGCATGCTGCGTTGCATAACTTGAGGTACTGGTAGTAGATACCAAACTACTTTTTAATTCATGAATTATAAGAGCAACCCCACTCCCTCCCAAAAGGATGCATACCGGTATTACCAATCAGATAGGTAGTCACTGACCATGACAAACCTTTCATTAGAACAAATTGCAGTTCTGAAGCCACTTTCTTACATTAGCGGTAGAGGGACAGTGACCTTCAGTGGACGAGTTGGCAAATTGTTGAAAATAACCTCTAAAAGGATCAGGATGCGATCTTTTAATGATGACATTAGTAAGCAGCGGCTCTTTGTGCACTCCATTATGCGGGCTCTGCACAGGTGATACACCATCTCTGAGTAGGTGTATATTGTACAGCAAGCAAGAAATAAGGCCATTACCCAAATCTGACGTCAACAATGCACTGCGTCTCATTGCCTCTCCTCTCACAACTAGCCTCCTACTGCATCCCCTGTAACCTTCTCAACCCTGCTTCTGTCCTGCCCCAGCCACATTGTTTGTCTAACCCTGGTCCCGTTTTGTCACATCATCTGGAGGTATCCCAAGGAGCCACTGTAGGGGGCCCTTCTCTCCTGGTTGGTGTGAAGTGAAACCCAAACCTCCTGGGAGAAAGATTTTTTTTTCCTTTTTTTTTTTAAGTGAGCTGCATTGGAGATGAGATGGGATGTTAGGTGGAGATGAGACACGGTGGATCAGATGGTAGCAGATGGCAAAAGAGAAGTAGAGAAATGCATCCCTGGAGATGGGCACAGATATATAACCCAGCTCCTGGATCGGACTGCTTCTGTCATTACATGGACAGGAAAAAGTGAAGGTTGTTCTGAAAAACCTGCAAATGATCATTTGTTCGTCTGTCATGTTTCAAGCAGATATTGTACAACAGCACACATGGAATTCTGTTTCAAAGTGAGGCATTTTGCTCTATCTCAGGGGATGATCAGCTTTGTGAATGCTATTTAAGTCACCATCTATTATATAGCAAATATCTCAAGCATATTACAAATGTTTTCTGATGAAGCCAAACTTGGCCCTGAGCCTCTCATTACTTGCCGAAGGAGATATCAGATGTGGGAAAACTCAAAATGGCCTCATTATCAACATGTCTGGTTCATCTAGTCATTCATATTGCACTGAGACTGCTATTGAGCTCGGGGAATCACTGATAAACTAAAAAACCCACGCATTCCATCCTTAAGAACAAACCCCCTCTCTCCCCTTAAAGCAAAAAATAATGAACACAGATGTCCTCCCAGGCACTGATAAAAAGTTGGCGCTCATTATGAGTCTAAAATGAAACCATTAATGAACTCCCTGGTGCAATCAGTGCTGCTGGGGTGTATCCAGTGACATGTCTTGATACCCCAACCCCCAGAGTCATGTTGTGTCAGGCTGGTCTTAGAGGTATAATTGGGAAGAAAAATGCGGTTTTGTTATTGGCAACTTGGGAGTGCGTCACTGGTGGTACTGTTGACAGAAAACATAACAGTGTTATTTTTTTTTAATGAGGTGTGGAAAATTTGTGGTCAGACTTCAGCAACACCGATGGTTTTTTAGTGCAGTTTGTTCTTGTGTATTACCCAATATCAGGGCGGCTATTTTCCAGTACAGGAGACATTGAATGTAATAAAAACTGGAAGGACTCAATTGAAAACAGAAGCAGATACTATGTGTACTTTTACATACCTTTTTTAAACATTGTTTTAACCATAACAGTCCCAAATCCTCCAATTTCAATACAATTTTACATACACCTTTGTGGGTTAGGGTTAACACCCTTCAAAACACTTGGAACAACTTTTGCACACATTATGTGAATGGTAATTTGAGAGCAAGAGCTTCAAGTAGGACGTGTGATATGTCACAGAATTGATATAGTTTGTCTTGAATGTTTTGTAGAGTGGTTTTGTATATCCTAGGGCCTGGTACACAAGTGGTATGTTAAGTGAGCATGCAAATACTTTTACGGCTGTGTGCTACCTCCCTTCGGATTGTTCTCATTTCCATAGTGTGCTCTGGTGAACGGGAGAGGGTTGTGGGCCTCTGACTTAATGAATAGGCTTTGTAAAGTACTAAAGTGCACCCATGTTTCATTGGATTCATTTCCTGAGATTGACGACTTGGAGGCAGGTGATCATTTCCATTAATTATGCTATTGGAATGGCTAATCAGCTCACATTTATGATGCACATTCCAGGCCTGGCATGTACAACCTGACCTAAGAAAATGAGTCCCAAGTTGTCAGAGCCACTTTCAAGTTCAAGGCTTCTAAAAAGAATCTTACACTATGTAGATCAATAGGAACCCTCACCATAATTTTCTGTACCAACATAATATCCATTTTCATCAGTATGAATTCAGTTTGTTCTTTCCAGTGGAAACTCACTCAAAACTATGGCCTTAGTTAACCTGGCTGACATACATGTTGATCTCTTTCAGTGATTGGTGAGAGTTTTCAAATGCACCAGTTCATTTTCTGTTTCAGCTGTCACTGAAAACACGTAGGACCAACATCCTGTGTCCAGTTACTCAATTCTACATCGGTAACATTTTGGAGCAAGCAGGGCATAAAGCTCATTTCACATCCAAATCCTCTGAAATGCCAAATGTAAATTTATGCACAGTGGTGGCACCATGCTGTACAATTTGGGGGTGGGGTGGATTAAGAAAGGTGCGTGGAAAGGGGGGCGTTTCAAAATGTTGATTTATCTGGTTTTTTTTTTTTTGTCTTTCCAACATATCCCTTCCTTTTTGTCCCATCCAGCCCCTTTGCCAGCTTTGGGCATCACAGCTGGGGGAGGAAGGCACATCACAAAAACAGTATATAGTTTGATGCTTATGATTTTTGAAACTGATGGGCCAACTGCTCTTAAGGCCCTGGCGATGGGCCTGGTTCCACCACATTGATATTACAATGTATGTTGCTGTCATAATGTCATAGTTTTGTTATTCGAAGAGAATCCCTTGTTTTATGAAAGTAGGCCTACATGTAGAGTGAAATGACAACAACCTCTTTGTTGTTTCTTTTGACAAACATTTAAGGGGGTTCTCAAGTTGACATTCAAAATATTTTCTCCCAAGTTTTGTTCCATTTAAGTTTTTTTCACCGAATCAGTGATTTCTTAGTCCCTTGGTGCCGTTTTTACATTTTCCTGATTATATATTAGGTTTGAAAAGGTTCCCTACCTGGGGAGATCAGCCTGGGGGGCAGGTCACACAGCTGAGGTATGGACTGTGTCATCCTACACTTCAGAGCTTAAATTTGATATGTCAGATGTGAGTAGATGGAAGACATGATCACTGAGTGGGCCCTCTAGGCTCTACAGAAAATGGTGATAACCAGTGCTATTTGTGGTGACTTTGCTGCTTTATTTTTCAGAATTCCAGCAAGAATTTGGTTTGAAACAATGCAGAAACAACAATTTACTGGGATTCTTGATGATTCTTGAAGGAATGGTACTGTAGCAAAGATGTCAAAGTCAGTGCATGCTGGCACCAACAGGCAGACTTAAACAGTAAATAAAGACTGGCCCTGTGGTCTGGTGTTATCGATTGTACTATCTGAACTGTCAATTTTGCAGGTTGGTCAGTAAATCCTGTGTCCTTACAGGTGGTCAGATGGAAAGAAGACAGTTCATCCTTGTCACAGCCCCCTCCAACCAAAGGAGAATAATCTTGTGTGTGTACTTAAATGCCCAGATCTTCCTGTGATACTGCATACAATAGTACATGTATGCGAATAATCCTCACTTAAATTAATGCACACCTTTTAAAGCAGGAAGTGATGTGACCAAAATGAAGTTAACCACTATTCAAACTTTGCTGTATCAACAGTGTGTACATGTATGTACATGGACATGTAGAAAATGAAAGAAATATTACATTTACATGTTTATTTTCAAAACTTCATGTTTTTTTTTATTTTGATGGACTGGTGAAAGTGGATTAGTGTCAATAGAAGCTATTTTCAGTAGTTTTTGGGAGTAACATTTGGAAGAATAATGAAGATGGAATACCTTTACTTTTGGAAAGATTTCATCATTTATTGGTCTCTCTTTTTGCTAAAAATTGGCAGGTTATTTTTAAAAATTTGAATTATGTTTATTTTTTGCTGTCATGGAGAGGTCTGTGCTGTTACATTTTTGAAAAGCTTTTAGGGAAATAAACCAGTAAATTGTTCACAGTTTAACCCCCCCATGTCAGACTGCACCGAGTCTACTGTTTCTTCAGAGGGGGAAAATTTGATGAAAAGGAAGATAATGCATTGCTTCAGAATAATGCCCATCTCTCCTGCTTCATAAAAGAGTGAGCACTGGTGGTTGGACAGACAAGGTCATCTGATAAATTCTCCAACATGCAGAAGAGGAAAATTGACTGCATTGTAATGGTTGTGCACCACCAACCTGCCTGCATGATATGTTGGAGCAGGAAAACCTTAATACAGTGCGGGCTAGCGATATCACGTTTGTTGTGTTTGCAGAGTATTCCCCAATCTTCTAATCGGAAAAGGGGTTTTAGTCCAGGACTTGGCCTTGTCAGTCAGTGAAAACGCTGGTGCAAGATATCATTTGGACCCCACAATTTCCACTTCATGTAATTCAAGGCAAGACTTTTTTCGTGCCTTGATCCTGCCTGCCTTGTGCATGTACTTTGTGCATGTAAATTAGAGAATTGGAGGATGAAAGTCAAAGATGCTGTCTTTGGCTATATTAGTCTGTTTTTTGACATCCATAGCCCTTTAAGCATAAAAGAAAAAAAACATGTAGTTGGATTGAAAAGAGTGCTTATCATGATTGAATATCCCCAACAAAGGACAGCTTGAAGGTTGTTGATTCATTTGCAGATTTGCTTGACATGTTTTTTCACAAATAAGCGCTGGGCTGGCTGTTCCTATGCTGGTCTCATGCCAGAAGGATTTCATTCAGAAATGGCTAAAAGTCCCTTCAGAGTGGTTTCTCCCGGTCTCAAGGGACTTCCATCGTCCGATCTCTCTCTGTCCTCAGGATGTGTGTGGATCTGCAAGCCATCAGATTCGGGGAAGACTACATAAGTTGCATTTTGTCACAAAGCAGAAAAGTACTAATGGACTGAAGTTTGTGAAGAAAGGATAGGGAATAATGTTACGCTCCTCTCCGTATGGTCTGAAAAGAGGATTTAAAATACCCGAGGGGATAAAGAAATATTAATTCAGGATTTGGAAAGTTTGGCCCCCACCTATGCCGATGTAAAAAAGATGTGGAACTCGTTGAAAAGTTGGGTACTGTACTGTGTTGAAGTATCCATGTAATGCATATGTCCATGCGTGTTCCATGTATAGAACTAGTACATGTGCTTAGTTATATAATACTGTATAAAGTACCATTTCTTGTTTGATTCAGGCTGGCAAACATCCATTGAGACTCGGCATCCTTCCACCTGTCTGTGTAAGATTAGCATACTATGCATAATTAATCATGCATAAAACCTGATCCACATGATCCATGTGGAAGCTTGGGCAGATGATAGTCTTTACCATTTACAAGTAGGCCAGAACCCCATTCTGAAGTGGTTAATTAAACTTCTATATTAAAATCATTTGCCTACGAGTACTTAAGCAGTATCTTACATTATTTCTGCCTTAGCTCAGTCTACATATATGTTTACTCTTTGTAACTAGTAGTTTTCCTGAAAGAAAACAATACAGTGTTACTGTTATGGTTATGAAATTCTTCCGGCAGCATTAATGGAGGAGTTGATTTGATTAGCTCCCTTTCATAATAAGCGCAGACCCACGAACTACCAGAGCTCCCTCCTCATTTGTCGCATGTACATGTACATGCAAGCCCTACCTTTTAGAGCTGTGCTTGAAAACCCAGCAAATGAACTAACCCAATTAACCTGGGCCCTAACCTCAATCTATGTGCACTCCTGCCCACGTTGAACAAAGTGAATGATTGAATTGGGCACGTAGGAAAGTATGTCCCGGACTGCATACAACAAATATTTGATGTGAAAGCACGAACGTTCACGTCAATTTTTTGGCAATAAATCATCAGGGGGGACATGCTTTCCGGCTTTTCCTGCATGGTCCGGCACATCTCGGTCAAGAAAGTATGGCTTTGACTTAAGCCTGGCGTCTGCACATGGAACTTGATGTCGGTGATAGCAAAAGCCGTGGTATGATTCCTGCAAATCAGATCATCTTTGCCGATTGAAATGTACACATATGCGTGGTAACGTATCACACAAAATGACTAACATGTACATCTTAGATGTGAGTGATTAATGACTTTTCATATGAAATGCAAGATCTTGTCTTGCCACTACAAAATATAATTTCTCAAATGACAAATGTCAGCTTTGATCTGGTATTTGACATGTTTTTGACAGCTTCACTTGACATCTTTCTATAGAAAAGTCAGTCAGTCATACAAACCGGTACATACATGTAAGATAATAAAACAATTGTGGAAATTGTTTCAAGGTTCACTTTCATTATTTCACATAACTAAATGTAAATAAGCTGTGCATTTCGTACATTGAAAAGGAAATTTTTCAACCTGAAACAAGAATTTTTTTCAAACAGACATTTGCTACAGATCTTATTCAGTGAAATATGAGGAAGCTAGCTATTTCTGATTTACTGTACAGTAATTTCCCCATGGTTCATGAATCCCTGTATCGTGCCAGTTTGTAACATCTTTGTAAATCATTCCAACAATTTTTTCCAACACCTGGAGTTCAAAATTAGTATTTCAGAGAAGTATCTCTGTATGCTGTGAACGGTTATTTGATGGACGTATCCATTACAGCAGTCCCAGTATTACAGGAAATATATCCACTCCCAGCACTGGCTTGTCAATCAAGTCCCAGTTGCACTGTGTTTATTTATAATACAGTGCATAGTACATGCAATTGCCCTGCAGTTCATTTATGAATAGACCTGTCATTCCATCATGTCTTGCTTATTTATGTCTCTTCCCTGGACGAGTATGGCCTATATATTTCATCTTCGAGAGACTGTGTAATATTTCAGAAGTTTCTTTTTTCTTATAATATCCAGCGAGATTGCAATTAACTGTGCCAAACATTGCAGGTAATTTGGAAAAATACACTTGGAAGTTGGAAGAAATACCTTTTGCCAAAGAGAGTGTTTATTTTATATGCCTTTGTAAAGTCTGATCATTGGCAAGAGGTTGCTTGTTTGTTTGTTTGTTTGTTTGTTTGTTTGTTTGTTTAAAAATCTGCTTGTTACAAGATTCATTGAGTAAGTGAGTATTGAGTATTTTTTTTCATTTGCTTTAATCAGTGTGGTGTTCAGTAATGTGAAAGATGGTTTACTATTCTCAAGTTCAGAAATATGACCAGTTAGTGCTAGTTCATGTTCAAAATCCCCCTAATGAAAAGAATTGTGACATAGTTTTATGTACATACTACATGGTAGAGAAAGATGAGTAGAAGATGCTGGTGCCTGTTTTGATCCACAGAGGTTTGTTCCTGAGAGCCCCATAGCCCCTGTTGTCCACCATTTCCTAAATGCTGTAGTCAATCACCAGGCCCAGACAGGTTTGTTTGCTTCCCTAAGACTGCTCTGAATACATCTGCTTGTTCAGGCCACCTTCCTGAATATAAACACCACCCATTGAGCAAGCAGCGTTCCCAAACTTGTGGTTGGGGCCCATGCCTCATCTTTACACTTCCCCCCTCCCTTGTATCCCAATCGATGGGAAAATATCAACCTGTGTTTGCAAAGAGTTGAAGAGCCTTTAAGGGACCACTTTTGAATAGGGATGGACAGTGCTTTTGTTCACCCCCTGGGAGGCGCTGTGCACGCCCGTAATTTTGGTAGCGTAATCCGTGATGGAGGAGGAAGAAGTGTTAACATAAGTTGGCACAATGCCTGGGACAAATGGGTGCATGGAGGAGATCAAGGGATTAGCTGTGTTTGGGGCAAGGAGGATTAGGGCTTCTGGGCAAAGCAGTTGTTGTATCATTATGTCCACCACACCAGCCAAAGAGCTCTATTTGTGTATGTGTACATGCTTACCACATCCAGGCTGACAGAAAACTTGCATAAATTTATAAGTAGAAGATGATGTAGACCAATGGGGACCTGCATATGTTGTACATGCAAATTTATGTAAAACAGATAAATCTATATCACCGGTGTGGCCATGATTGTTGATCTTGTGATTGTGTAATGACAGATGCGTTTCTGGCCATATTTTACACCATGCTGTAATTGTTGGCATCTGTGCTGCAGAACTAACCTACCTGTTTTCCTACCCCCATGGTCTTACCACCCAAAGCCATGACATTGAAGCGTCTGTGATCTGTCATGCAGTATGCGTAGTAGATCACTTTTTCCTTGTTTCACTTGTTTCTACATTTCTGTACTTTTTGCCTTCGCCATTTCAGGAAGTTGAGATGCCCCGATTCCATTCTGTTTCCAAATCCATTGCTGCAAGTTGTTCCTGCCTGTTTGGTATCACCCTTGAATGGCACATCAAATAGAAATTTGTCTTGCCGGGGGGGCCAGCAAAGTTCAGGAATCTGTCATAAACATGTACCAAAGTAAAGTTACCAAAAGAAAAATCAGACTTGTCATATTAATGGGATAATTCATGTCCCCTGTCAGTGAACCAGCTCAAAGCATCACTGAAGTACACAATTTACGCGTGTTTCACACGTAGTGGGAGCCATAAAAACTTTTGAGAAAGACCTTATTTTGGCTACAGGGTCCACTTGACTTCCCTTGGCTATCACTATCAGGTTCACCACCGTTCGTTAAGTTTATTGCGAGTTGATTGTTGGGGGAGATGTTGATCGGGAAATGTGTAGGCATGAGAACCCCAGCTGACGGGGATCGGGCTGTCATTACCAGTCAGGTGTGGCCACATGTTTTCCCCTGGCACTGTCTTACACAAGGAGGGCTTCATTTTGGGGAATCAGGGAGTCTCAAACAGAAGTTTTAAAGGTCGGGTACCAAATTAATGAAGAATTACAACCCATTTGCTGTGAAATGCTAGAAACTTACCAGAAGTGGGGTACAATACAGGTTGTAGTGGCACTTTGGAAACCCATCGAAGATGAATACAGTAGAATTAGAAAATCCAGGAGTTTTCCACAGAGTGGTTGAGTTGTGACAGCAAGGTGTTAAAATCAACATTCACAGAGACACAGAAGCCTTCAGCAAAGAACAGAAACTTGCATTATGTATCATAACATCAAATTTAACATTTAAGCATGAGGGGTTTGTGCAAGGACCTTGCTCTATGGGTTAACCTCCCCCAACAATCCACCTAAATCTGCCCTTGATACATGTACTGCGCATATTTTGTGTGTGTGTTTCTCGTAACACAGAACCTGGCTTTACATGTACATGTACATGTACTGGTACATGCTGTGACCACTGCACAGATAAATGCATGAAATGATACAGCTGTACTGCTGTGCACTTCTCAATATGGGCGTTTCGCAATAGTGCGTCTCCGAGAGTTCACAACGGGTTGGCCAATCACAGTGCGCAAAATCTGTCAACCCAGTGCGTGTTTAGAAAGGGTCGACAGATTTTGCACGTTGTGATTGGCCAACGCGTTGCAAACTCTTGGAGGTACACTATTGTGAATCGCCTGTGTTATTGGAAATCAATATTACTTTAGTGAAATTTAGGGAAAAGAATAATCGTTGGATTTATCTGAGGTTGTAAAGATTCCTTTCAATCTGTATGTTGACAAATCAGTGCAATTCTAATTTTTATTATCAGTGTATCCTCTTTACTTCTCACTCACCTAAATCTACATTGATATCAAAATTTTAACTTGCCAAAGTCCACATCAGTGTCATCTCCCTTGTGTACTTTAAATTGGCAATGTAACCATGTAGAACTTACAGAGAAAGCACAGAGAAATTGCTCCATCACAGGGCATCTTAATATCACTACCAATTTATTTTTTTCCCCTTAAACTCTCAGCAAAGCAAGAAAACAAGACCTTTTCCTAATCCCTGCCCAACTAGTTGTGTTTTCAACATGTTACCCGGGACTGAGTCGGTCCCAAGAGCTTCAACTAAAATTCCAGCTGGATCACAGAAAGCATTGCCGCTGTCAGAGAGCAGGGAAGGCTCTGACAGATAAACTATTCCATTGGCATTTTCGATTTTCATGCCCAGATGAAAGAGAAAGATCAAGATGAAAGATACATTTTTTTTTTGTTCTGGCCTTTTATAAATACATAGATTTCAAGAGGAAAAAAAAATTACGCTCCTGCCACTAACATGTTCTTTGTATGAACCGTATGAAAAACTTCATTTTCAAAGCAAAACACTTGAGTGTGTGTTTTGTGTTTGAGTGCGGGTTTTTTTTTAATGAAGAAAGGACTTTGAAAATAGCCGGTTTACTTGGATATTCAATCTGAGTATACATTTGTAAATCTAAGGGACATGAACCTCAAAACTGAAATTACTTTTTTTTTTAGTTAAGATATCTATGTCATCATGCAAAGTGTTCAGAGGTCTTTCTAAAAGAAGAATGGAGTAGTAGCATTGGACATATCAGAATTTGTTGAAATGAGAACCCCAGAATCGATCAGATCCATATTGGATACTGTGTGTACATGCCACATCTAGATTAGGAATCATGCAGACGTGTAGGTCTATCTACACACAGAAGCCTATATTTCATTTCATAGTCATATCTTATTCCCACATGTGCGTTTGAATATTTCCGAGGGTCTTCCTGCTTCATTCATTCCTCTATCAGTCTTCCATCGGTGGGTGACCTGATGCGATCCTGTTTGGTTATGATTCCTGTGAGACCCCGCC
The DNA here is from genome assembly GCF_054643075.1 of Acanthaster planci. NCBI lineage: Eukaryota > Metazoa > Echinodermata > Asteroidea > Valvatida > Acanthasteridae > Acanthaster > Acanthaster planci. The sequence continues at coordinate 11,398,932 of NC_141784.1, forward strand.
AAGCTTCTGTATGGTCAAACCTACATCCCTCCTTCAAGATGGACAGGTGTACATCCCTGTCTTGTTTTGATTCAATTGCAGCGGCATATAAAAACCCAATAAAAGCCATGATTACATTTTAAGATCTTAAAAGTTTATCTACTGACAGCATGGACATAGAAAACCATGCAATAAACTGGCCACCCTATTTCCTTATTATAGTATATGACAAACTGAAGGGCTAGGCGTATATTGATCCAGTCTTTTATCACCCTATCATAGTTCCCAACATTGGCTCAGCGCAAACACTGCCCAGGCCTGTATACAAGGATGTAACTGGTAACTGCTATGTTTGCCTTAATGATCAGCACAGTGGGTAAGGTTTGTTTGCCCTCTGTTGGGCTCTCCTTGTCTCCAGACTATAAATTTAATAATGCCTTTTTTTCCCAGAGGCAGACATTGCAGTCCGGGTGCAGCAACTGCAGATTTTGTTTCAGTTTGAGCAGAGAGATTCTCATTACATGGCCGCCACAGCCCAGGTCTGTGTCAGCAATGGAAAGATAAAACTTAAGTCAATAGACACTGGGCCCTTCATTCCTCAGTCACCCTGAACCTGATTTGACCCTTAAATTGACCTGAGTTTCCAGCCGTAAAGCTTGACCATTAGGAATTTATTCCATGAATAACCCACCCCTACCCTCCTTTTTTAATCCATTTGTTTATAAAATGTAACTTGTTTATAAAAGACCTGTTATAAGAAATAGGAAATCTGGCTGCAGGTTATTTTTGACTTGTTTTTGCAAGCATTGTAATCAAGCCAATAACATATGTCCACCCACATTTGTAAGAGTTAAAAGAAAAAAAGAGCCTCTTTCACATTTCCTCTGAAGGGCTTTTTGCTCACAAATTATAAGACCGGATTTGCAGTGTCTCATGTACATTTAATTGACGTTCACTGACTTCGTTACAGTTCAGTGTTGCATTTTTGTTTCATCTTTATTCCTTAGAATTTGCATCCATTCACCTACGGCTTTTAAGGGAGAGTTACTCATGCTGCATGTCACAGGCAGAAGGGGAATGATATAAACGGCAATAATAAAATGTAATCCCAACTCTTTCAAAATAGTATTTTTTTCCACTTCATATTACGGTGCTTTTGTTGGCATCCCTCCGCTACCCTTTCAACTTTATTTGTAAGACCTGCTAAAATGCCAGAATTGGCTTTTCCAACCATAGAAGATATCAGAGTTGAATTCAGACCTCCAAATGAGTAACACTACATACAATGTCTTGGCTTACCCAATAACAGGTTAATATTCCTTCAGATGTAAAAAAAAAAAAAACACATTCCCTCAACTACAGGCCAATAAATCTTCATTCAAGGGTTTAACTTGCTATGGCATATGTGTGGCTGCCCAGCCATTATCAAATTATATTTGGTTTCGCATTCTCCCTGAATGGAGGACCCCCTCTGGTTTTGCCAGTCTATATGACTATTTAGCCCTTTCTTTGCTGAGGGGGAGCAGTTACGGGGTAAAATGAGAAGCACCTGTACCCAGTGGGACTGATTGTTGAAATCAGAAAGATTGTGGATGGTGATTGAATGGGAAATGGACCCCTGTTAAAGCTGTCCTCTGCTGTGGCGTGTCACAAATTTCAGTGGATTTGGAACTGTGTGAGCTAGTATGCTGATCTCCGCTGAAAGCTGGACACTTTTGAGTATTGAGCAGTCAAAGATGGCACTTTGCACAGCTTTGAATTTGGAAAGACGTTTCCATATTGGAGGATTTGAAAAAGAGGGTGACGTGCCAACTTATGCATGTTGGTTTACGGCCACAGGCATATGCAATTTGGTGTTCTGGTTGAAAAGCCTGTGGAATCTCTGCATGCAGCAATAATGCATTTCTGTCTTTAGTTTGATAAGGTGTGTGCATCGTGAAAATATTTCTACATGTACACATATATTTGCAAGATTACCTCACAGTGGAAAGGACATTTCATTTGTTCTTGTCCAAAGGCCTGAACTCCTTCATTTCCCATCGCCAAGAACTTGTTCTTGGCAACCAGATATCGAGAAAAGGCTCTCTTGTGTATTTAAGTGCTCAGCAGTTGCCGGGCTGAGAGGTGTCCTGGCAACGGACATGTAAGCATGTAATTAACAAGCACAGCAGCACCAAGTGTTCAACATTACAGTGATTACGCCTAAGGACTACACGCTGCATCAGCCGGTGGTTGATCTCTTATCAAACTCCTGGTCATTCCAGTCTGCAGTGAGGGGAGAATCGAGTCGGCGTATATTATTATTGTTGTGATTTTCTTTTTCAACTGCAGAGTGATCGCCTGTAGCTCAATGAACCAGAATCCAATCAGGGCTCACATTAAACTAGGAAATTTACCTGCATAATCCAGTTAGGGCAGCATTAGCCTGTTGCCTAATCCGGTTTATGCTGAGCGGTAATCTGGTTTGCAGGAGCGTAATCCTCGCTTCTCTGATCACTTCTCCCCCATTACCACTTGATTGATGCTTCCCGCAATTCCTCGGTTCTTGTTTTGATTATGCTCCTGTTTGATGGGTGGAAGATAATATTTTCCCCTAAATTTGTGAACATGACAGGTTGTATGTGTACATACGTACATGTACTGTACATTTACTTAACACAAGGGAGTGCACCTTGGTCTGTTGGTGACATTTCTCAACTTTGGAGTGTGGTGATACAGAACACTCAAAATCAATTGATTAGGGTGGAAAAACGGAGGCTCGTGTAATGAAATTGGCTTCCTGTCTCATGATGAGTTGATGATCTGGAGATGATGGTAATGAGAGAGTGGTGGGGGAGAGATTTAGCTGCCAGCTGAGTTAGGGTTGATTGAACTTAAGCTGTTTGGTGTACTTATACATTGTGACTGGCTGTATACAGGAAGGTCCCTCGAAACAGCAAATTAAGGCCAGTAGACATTCAGCATTTGTAGGGAATGTTTCCCACACCTTTTCTGTTTTCCTGCAACACTACCACACAGTCCGTGCTTCAACCTTTCCAAAAGTTCTCTCATAACAATTAAGGTATGGGACCCTGTCTTTTAAAATGAAAAGTAGATGATACCTGAAAGCATAGGCCTATGTCTGCAATGCCATCAATTTACTGAAATGAGCTTCATTCGCCTTAAAACTTTTTCCATCCTGCAGATAGGAAACCATTTTGTTCTCGAGGGGTCTGTATTTCTGAGTGCAGAGGCTGTTTTTGTTCATCATAATCTTCAAATGATGTTAATCCCACTTTATGTTTAACATTTAAAGTTCCAATGTAAGACAGGCAAGACTTGTTGGTTGTCATAACCCATGTGATATATCTGTCCCCACGTTTAATTTTAGCTGGTGTTATTTACTAGTTTGATGTTTAACATAAGCTAATGGCATTTATGCAGATTTGTGCACACATCCATGAAAAAGAGCCTGGCATGCTGTTCCATTGTAGTTTAAGCATTACTTGGAAAGTCATTTCTCTATTTAATGAATTTTGGAACCACCTGCACATAATTCCACAGAAGTACTCTTTCAGTCCACAGCCAGGGCTGAATTTTGTACTTCTGATGTCCATAAATAGCATTCAAATGATGAATGTGGAGAGGAATATGTTATTCCGTATCAGCCTAGCAATGATATCGGAAAACGCTCTGCTCTTGCCGTGAAGAAAACCAGACCACAAGCACACAAACCAGAACACGAGCACACAACGTGTCAGTTGATGTCCTCACGATGAATTTTTAATGAAGGCATCCGGACTAAATTCAAAAGATAACCCCACCGCGGGCAATTCTTTGGACATCACAGATCAATGAATCAAGGCTTAGGGATCTGACGAGCAAACTGAACTTAGCCACGTGTTGTACAGGGCAGTATATGTGCTGGTTTAGGGCTGCCTGAGGACTCACCAGTTTGGTTCCAATCCAAGCATGGACGAGGTAAACTGCAGTGCAATCCACTTTAGTTCAAGACACAAAAGGAAGTGGTAATAAAACTGTGGAAATGTGTTCCAGGATAAAAGTACAAAGAGAACAGAGTTATGGGGGGAAAATCCAGTTATTTTGGACAACTGTTGTTCCAAGGATAGTTTTTTTCAGTGAAGGAACATTTCTCATTGTTCAACCGACTCTTACCACCAGCACAAGGACAGATTTGTTAGGAGGGGCGAGGTTGAACAGTTGTGGTTGGTATCAGGCATGTTAATAGGGTCGACCATTAACATATGCTCTGTTCATTGCTGGAGGCATTTGGTCTCTGTATAAAGTAACTTTCACACCTGAGCCACCCCCCAACAAGTCCAAGATGCCACATGTCAGCCATTCCTTTTAAAAAATCTGCCACTGCAATACTTCATAGGTTGACTTATTGAGTCATACCTTCAACACTCACAATTTGAGTCAAAAAGGAGGACTAATTGCTTATGCATGCACTGAACACTTAGTTCAAGTGTTGGACACAAGACATATCAGTTCAGCTTTGACTTAAGGCTCTGTGATATTTTGAAGACCACTCTGTCCATTTCTGGCTGTAAAACGGTTCCCCCATTCCTATTTCAGAATGTTAAAGACCCATCCACTGACTCGGAAATCTCTTGACGAGTTGGCCACAAGCAGGTCTGAATTCAGGCACACAGTGCTTGGCTGAAGAGCAAGAGAAAAATGGAATGGAGCAGTTTCTTCATTAAAATGTCAAGATTTCTTGTCGCAACGTATCAGTGTGTCCAAAGTACAAACAGATGATGTACACTGCGGCACTAGATCTCCCCTCTCTCTGATGTGCAGTGCTGAGTGCTGAATGTCAAAATGCTCGAACACTAATAATTTCCAGGGGAGCTCCTTACATTTCTTTTGAGATGTTGCTCAAGTTTTTCTGGGAGAGAGCAAGCTACTCCCTGCCAGTTCAACCCTTCACAGACCATGTTGCAGCTGCCCACTTCTTCAGCTGTATTTTGGAAACATTATTGATCTTTTTTTTTTTAAATTTTGTCTTGTGTGAAAATTCTCACAGGGAGGGATTCAGTTATCAAATTAAAAAAAACATTACTTCTGTTTGAGAGAGCACCTTCCAGCTTGATTGGAATTGACCTTGAGGTTATTCAGTTCAGCGCTGTCAGCAAGTAAATTTCAACTTGCAAATTGAGGCAGCTGAATAGATTGACTGTAAGACGAGCGTAAAAACATCAGCTGTCAGATTGGAAGATAATGAAATGGGGAGTCAGGTTGGGGCAGTGGTGCCTGCTTTGCTTGTCCGCCTCTGCTGCTTGGGTTCAAATCCTATCCAGGCTGAAATGGGGATGGGTTTTTCAGCCCTTACCCGATTCCGTGGTTTACCCTGGATTAAGATCCGCTATCTTTCCTCCCACTTCTAAAAACAGAAAGGTCCCATGTCTCCTGGCGACAGTGACTGTATGCTTTTAGGAGCCCCTCTTGGTTTTATCAGAAATATTTAAATTCTGATAGATGCACATCCCCTCAATGTAGCATTTTGGCTTTCCCTTGTATGCATTTGCTGAGAGTGGGGAAACATTTGGGTTAGAGGAAGAACGTTCCTATAGGAGACCAGTTGCTTTAAACATGGAAGTACTGACATGTTCAGAGGAGATGAAAACAGAAAAGATGTCAGTAGCCCTTATATTGTTAAGTCAGCCAAAAAAATTGCTTGCCTTTGTTGGAAAAAATCCTTTACAAATTGAAATACGTATACATGTAGGTTTTGTCTTACCATAGCTGGATGAAAACTTTAATAATCTTTTTTTCCCTTACTTTAATTGGTCACAAATTCTGCTTTCGAGTTGTGTACATTTACGGGATTTTCCAGATTTTAATAGCTGAGACCAAGTAACAGTACAAAGTAGAAAAAAGTGAAATAAAACAATGAAAAATATCTGAATGTCATCAATGTTGACATCCACACCCGTTTGCCATTCTGAAAGAAAACCTTCTCCATGTTCCCAGATTATGGATGAATTTCCCCACAAATCTTGCCTTGTATGAGGAGGATTTGGAGGATTGGAGATTACTGCCCTTGTTCTGCCCTGCACTGTACAATCTGCATCGCTGCCTTGTGAGACTCACACAGTCCCCCAAGCAACCCATTACGCGTCAGGGTGTTCAGCTCCATAAGTCGCCACATGGCAAAAGATTCAGTTTCGGGCGGGGTAATGATTTTCTGGAATTCTCTGTGGCAGGTCGATAACATTCATTTGAATACAGGTATGAAAATATAGACTGTACATTATTTGCCTTCAACAGGATAAATACTCAAGTACATACAAGCGTCATCAGACTCTGTCAGCACGCATGTACACAACTTTAAACGCTGGGTACACAAGAAATTTGCTTTCCGTTAATAATTGAATGCATATGATAATCAATCCAGTACAACATACAACAAGTAAACATCAGGGGCTTAATAGCAGGAGGACATTTTGTTTTCTTAAGGTAGAAACTCATTGGAATTGTTCTTACAGCTTGAAACGCAATAAAGGTAAATTTGTAGCTGGGGGTGTGAAATAGGGGTGGGGGGCACATGCACGTTCTAGTTACTTTTAAAACTGCATGTTGTTGTTAAACTGTTCTCTCGAATGACCAATCAGATGCATGCATCAGACACTGTGTGTCCCCGCTGACATCCTGGAGTAATTTTATTCTGCGTTTTTAAATGTGCATGTGCTTTGCAACTGATGCTGTACAGTGTATACCAGCATCCTTACACACATGTAGGTTGCCTACTCAGTCAGAACTGACTCGTTCGAAATTGGTACCAGCACAATTTCTGTATGCCTGCACAAGCTGACTGCAGAATGGTCTCTCACAGGCAGTAATTTTTAGGGAAATTGTAGAAAGGCACAATGTACATGTTTTATTGTCCCTCAGCGTTTTATACCGGCCATATTGCAACTTTTAAAAGTTCTTTCAAGGTTTTTGTATGTTCGTGACATATAAGTTCAACAGATTGGTTGCATAGACCATGTGCAGCTGTCTGAAAAATAAGAGACCAAAGTCTGTCTGAAAAGCATTCTTACATGTAGGTTTAAACTATTATAACTATTGAAATATAACTATTGAAAGAGAGCCATTTCCAAAGATATTTGAGTGACACAGTTCTGGAAATTTCCATGAATCCAAGGAGATGCATTTGGTATGCATATTGTGTGCCTGAGATGTGAATACATTTGTCAATATCTTGCTTATCAGAGACACATGACATGCATCTGTGTGCATATGACCTGCATTCTAATTTGACACAGCTTCTCTTGACCCATGTTGTGGGACAGAGAGATATTGTGTATTTTCTTGATACGTTCGGTACTCATGAAATTGAAACTTACTGAGGTTAGTTTTTTAAAACAAGTCTTAATATATTGGGCAACATAAGTAAATTATTTGTGTGATTAAAAATCAGATGTGTGTCAGTTTAATGTGGTTGTTAAAAGTCCCCCCCCCAAAAAAAATGGAAAGTTTCCCAAAATTTCAAAATTGCAGAGAATGTTTGTCCTCGCACATCAAAATGAAAATTATGGAGAAAAAATAAACAAAATCCATCAAGCTTTTGGATTTGCAAAGGCTAGACACAGCCTGAAGACATTCACAAATTTATCAATGACTGATTGGCAACAGAAGTTATGACAATGTCTGTCGTCAGGTATTTTGCCCAGCAACCACTCCTGATTTTGCGGCTGTGAATTTCTGATTAATAAATGGCATGCCCCAACACGCTTGCAGTGTGTGCCTAATGGTGAATATCTTTTATAGCTTTAGCCTGTACATTATGATCAATATCATGCCTGGATACAACATACTTTATGTACTGATTAAAGATCAAAGAAAATGTATTTCTGTGCCTAAGTTATGCACAGTAATTACAATCGTTGTTTTGTTTCACTTCCACATGTATGTTACGTTTATGCACAATTTATATACTTACAATATACATGTAAATCTCATTATGTTACGTTTATGCGCCGTCTATATTTTTACATATATCTCTAATTTTTGAAAACTCTGTTTGGAAAGGTTCCTGGTATAGTTTTATACTTTGAGTACTTCTCTAAGGTAATAGTTTAGGGCCTATCATATTCAGGATTGGTAATAATTTAGCAATGCCATCACATCCATTTATTCTAGTGGTGCATTATTCATTCTGTAACCCGCTGATGCTAGATCTAATTCTCACTTTACAAATGAATTTTTAAGGCATCGTATTCTTTCCTGAATCCAGTCCCCCTGACCTTTTGCCAATACCTCGAGGCTTGAACGCTAACTGAGCCACATTAAGTTCACATCCCTGGGAAAGGAGATCATCCGCTTTGCTCTTAATCCCACCCAGAAATAATCCTCCAGAGAAAGGTCCTTTCAGCACCCTGTCAATACTTCTCCTTGTGCTGTCCAGTTTAGCCAGGGCTGTGCTAATGTTTAAGCTTGCGTTTGTTAATCTTCTGAAATTCTGCTTAAAAACGTTGTGCTGAACATTTCCTCCTTCCAAATTCTCCTAATGAGGTAAGCAGAAGATGTGACAATGCAGGAGACTTTTAAGGATTATGCCAATAATAGGATGGTTGAGGTTGTTGGTTTACAGTGAGAATCTGCTGTGTATTTGCTGTGGTAGCACATAGAAGTAAAAATAAATGAGTCAGTCTAGTACATGTATATGAAGGGCATTGCCAGGAATTCTGCAATATTCAGAAATTTATCATTCACGTATGCAAAACCATTCAGAGAGGAAGGCGGTATCCCGAGTTCATCAGTCAGTGCAAATACCCCGCTGCTTGAGTTGTCCGCCGTGATCTTCCTTCTTTGCACTTTTTTTTTTCTCGAGTCAGAAGCACTTTTCCTCAGCCCTCGTACACCGTGAAAAGAAATCACAACACAAGATTGTTTGAACGGCCGCCCTCAGGAATTTTTACACTCACCCCCTTGGCGATTGCCAAAAAAAGTAAAGGAAGAATAAAATGGGGGGGGGACTGATCGATGCTGATGAACTTTCAGGCCATTCCTGTTGAGGATGCAACTATTTCAGCTTTGTTGGATAGCTGTATTAACTGTCAAAGTGACAAGTTGATTTTTGTGTAATGGCAGAAGCATTCTCTGACTAACAACCTTGTTTGTGACAGCTGTGGTAGCATTTGATTCATAAACTCAATCTGGTGTGCCTGGAATAGCGTTGAGGGGCTCTGACTTGGGCACTGAAAAAGAGAAAATAAATGGCCATAAATAGAATGCCATTGCTTCAGCCTACTTAAGATGTTTTTTCCTTAGCATAAAAACAGGCCTACACTTCTCTTTAAGAGTTACACAGATGGCACCGGGATGACTTTGACGGCAGAATCTTTAACAATGTTACTTGAGCATTGGCTTGGGAGCAGAATTGTTTGCAGGTGTATTTTTGTTGGTCAACAATTGTCAAACAAACAAATTAACAATTTTTAATTTCACCTTTGACCATCATTGAATTCTTGATATCTTACAAATTACCATTTCAAGTCATCAACAGAGTCCTGGTCTATTGTCATCAGTGGCTTTGCTCTTGATTGAGTGGCATCTACTGTGAAAAAAAATCCCTTCAAAAATTTTGTTGGACCTTTAACTTTACGATATCTGCAAGTGTGGCATTTAATTTTGATAAACCATGCTCAAAATCCTAGTCTCTGATACTTCCCAATCCATCAGTGCACAGTTTTATGACGAGTCTTCCCCTGTATGTTGACACGCACGGGCTACCGGCTAATTGTCGATTCCCCGCATACATGTGTGTGTACACGCGATCACGCTTTACGTGCAATCCGTCCTTTATTATTATAACAAAGGCACACAGTGTGCAATTCCCCGCCGAGATGCGGGAGCCCGGTCTTGCGCTGCCATCGGACATGAGACGGTTTCGTGTCATCGGCATGCTTGATGGGCTGACATGTTTAAAGAAACATGGGACTATGCTTCTCCTCGGTGTGAACGCTTTGGTTTGAAGGATGGCTCGGCTGAGGCTTTGTTGAGGTGGTGAGTGTAGCTCAGCTGAATGTTGGAGGAGATGGGAGCTCAGTGGTGGTGATAGATTACAAAAAAAGACCATCAGTGCATCTCATACAAAGATGACAGGATAAAATAGACATAATGTAGGCATGCACTTCAAGTAGTAGGAGATGGTGACTCTTACATTGTATGTGTCTTGTTAATATCAAAGAAGAACGTACTAATACTTATAAATAAAAGAAAAGAATTTTTGAAACAAAACACCCACAAAATCATTCATGTCTCTTTAGTGTTCAAATACTCTGAGCATTTACATTTTTGTGAAACAGTTTTTGTTTTCAGAAAAATTACAAAGACCCATATGAACTTAAAACAGGGTTCAATGATTCTTCAGAAGAAATATGCAGTAATAACATTTCCATACTCTTGTTTCAGTACGTCATTGATCAGTGCGTAACTGTTCTGACAACATGCCTCATATGCCTCTCACATCAGTTAAGACTGCCTGCCTGCATTACATGTCTGCATTCCCTATCTCCCCTCTACCTTGTAATCTATTCCACCTGATTCCCGTCCCGTTAATGCAATTCAGCCGTGCTGGAATATCTACCGATTTGTACGCACTTTTGCCTTCCATGCTTGAACGTGTCTGCATTCTCCCTTCCTTCTCTCTCTCTTTCTCTCCCTCCCCTGCACAGCTAAACGTCAGGTTTTGTGTGGGGGGGATGTACCCAGAGGGTATACGTGTGCCCTTCTCAATCCATTAGTGACAAGTTTGGTTGTGCTTGTATCTGCAGGATTTCTCCAATGTCTTAGGGCTACAAACTTAACCCCCCCCCCCACACACACACGCATGGTGTTCTTATGTCCACCCACTCTCTAGACTTTTCCATGTCTTGATGTATGCAGGACTGCAGACCGAGGAGCTCAGGGGAATTTCTGCAGACATATGCAGGAAATGTTCAGCTAGTGATATGCACATGTAGCTCAATCCATGACAGTTTTGCGTATATTTTACATCTCATTTGTGTATTTGATTCTCAGGTGCGGTTTCTTAAAAGACAAGCATTAACGTCATGTCAACCCATTTGGTGATGCAAACAACGACGAAACAAAAACAAACTCAAGACTGTCATTTCTCAACTTCTGGCCCAGAAGGTTTAATTAAGTAACCCCAGTGCTTACCATTGTAGACAAGTATGTGTTACACATGTATATGTACTTTACAGCCACCTTGGTCAGTTCTACAGTTTATTATTTATTTACTTATGGTTTTATTTATACAGGGTGGCCATGTCAGTTACAAACCCCTTTCAATAAGGGCCTGATGCAATGAAAATTGAGACTTAAAACATTGAATTTCATTAATACCACTAAAATTTGAATACGTAACACTATTCTGATTTTAAAATAATGAAATACAGGAGCTGTAAAAACGTGTCCCCGAAAAAAAGAATGGAGACAAGACAGGGGGGACACAATGAATAAAAATACAATTCAAATAACACAAGCTGATGATAAGACTACCAGGACAGATCAGTGCATTCATCAACTAAGAGAGCACGAGCTATTATGGGTGATTTTCTTTGTACCCAACATATGCTAAGGCTTCAACACTCACACTTTTGATTCAAACCCATGAACAGCTTAGGAACAAGTAAATTGAAATCAAATTTACAAGTAGCAAGGGGACTTTCGGCTGTAAACGTCAACCAGAAGCAAACCCCGAAGTACATTTTCATTTTTGTTTTGTTCAGGAACATTTTCTTTCGTGAGATAATTCACAACTTCTTGAGTGAAAGAACTAATTTGTTGTTACCTCAACAGTTAATTTTTCACAGATGCGATTCATAACAGTTCTGTCACATGTAATTCAGCTAGTAGTGATGGAAGTAAACACTTAATTCTAATTTATTTGATCTAATCTATCTGATTTGATTTATCAAACTGAAATCCACTCAAGCCACACACTGAGCCTGTTTGTCCACTGTTAGCCCCTTTATTTACACACACACACATACATACAGAAACCAGTGAGAGAAAATTCAAATGAAAGAGCAAAAAGTGATCCTTTTCGTTGGCAGGCAAAGGGAATGCGCAAGATTTCCAGGCGAGTTTTAATTGATTCGCACGTACTCCTCTGTAGCCTGCAGCAAAGCAGTCTCAAGCGAGGGAGCCCTACTGTAGGTAGCGGACAGCCACGGTCAGGGGAACAAGAAAGCTGTCAGATTATGGCCTGAAGCAATACCCGTGTGTTGCGAATTCTGCTTGTTCTTCAGCCAAAATAAGAAAAAACCTCAAAACTGTTTTTAGGATTCTATCAGCATTTTTTCCCAGTCCCAAACTCTCACATTTTTTTTTCTGTTTGGTTATTTTTGGTTCGTTTGATGCAAAATTAATTTGTTCACTGACTTTGAAAGTTGTTCCAAACACAAGTCTAATTACAGTCTTGATGAGTTGTTAAAGTGAAGTCTTTTAATTGTTTTTCTTTAGACAAAATCGATGTGTAAAATCCTTGCATACATTTCCTATGCACAATTGGGAAATTAATTGAATTCAGCATATAAATAATACGCATGTAGATTGTGTTGTAAATAATAACAGATGTCCTTGACACTAACAAGAATAATGATTATTGTATTATGACTTTCCCCTTTTTCTTTTTCTTTTTTCACTTGTCTTTTCTCTTAACATAAGAAACCTTGTTGACTTCTTGATGCATTGCATGCTTTGCATTGCCAACCCAATCTCCAAGTTGTAATTTCCTCTGCTTCCACCGGACGGCGTATTTTTAACATGTACATGTATAATGTGCAAGGGGAAAGATTGTCAAAATCCCCCATTTAACCTTGCTGCAGGTGTTTTCTTATTTTTAGGTGTAGCCACAATATTATTATCCTTGGATGTTGATGATAGTGGGGAGGGCTTCCTGTCATTCCAGGCAGCAGCCTGTATTGTCACTTGCTCGTGTCTCCCCCCCCCCGCCACCCAATCCATTCTGCTGTTTCTTCCCTCCCTCCCTTGTTCACACCGTGCCTCATGGCCTTGACTTCCGTGGAGATTGAACAGCGCTGAGCAGGTTGGGCGCGCACATTGCTGTTTGGAAATTGCTTCATGTGTCATACCAGCATTGAGCACATGCACTTCTATGTGCACACGAAGCCAGTCCTGGTGTAATGCGGGGCAGGCGCATGTATTATATTCATGTTGGGGCCCATGTGCATGTATAAGGCCTACATGAACATGTAGTAAATCTTTGATGTGAAGTGTCCTGGTGCTGTACGAATTTCATGCTGTTTTCAGGCATGCCAAAATAATTCACTTGTTTGATGTATTTGCAATGAGTCTCAATGTAACTTCTCACAACAAGCAATTTTCATACCTCTCCTAACATGCAACGTAGTTGGCATTACACATACACAGATCCTCCCACACGTACATGTAGTTGTATCACACCTGTCTGCTTTAGAAGCATTATACATGTACATGTATCAGTCACTTGACTGACAATTTGATTGAATTGTACCGAGAATGCAATTTAGTGATATTCAATTAAACATCGGTGCAGAATGCCTGGTGTCTGGTTTGGCAGGAACTCTACATGGGATGTGAATATATGTATATTTGATACGGCGCAATTGCTTGCTGATATCGTGTACATGTGCATGCATTGAAGTTCTTTTAACCAATGTTTTGGTCTCTGCAATTAATATTTAACAAATGAATTCATTTTCTTTAAAACCATTGCGAACCATGTCTGAAGGCATTTTAGACATATTTCAGTTGCTTTCATTGTTCCGGTTTTCCTAGTTTAATATTGGCTTTTACACAATGATTTTAGCCCCCCCCTTATACTGTGCAGTAGCTGTCCCATTGATGTATACTGCCTTTCCATTTTTTGGCACTAATGGGGAAGTAAGTGGACCTTCATGTCTAGAGAAATTGATTAATTTTCCATCAAACTGGGTCCGTTTTTTTTAGATATGAGGGGTTTTTTTTCAAGTCCTCCAAGGGCTCAATTTGATTTAAGAGGAGAAAAAGGGGGGAATGCATCAGTTAGGGAAAATGGACGTAAGCTACATCAGGGGAAATTGGAAACTGAATTCAGATATTTTTTCCCCTAAAAGTCTTTTTACAGTGTTTTGAGTGGGCTTAAGTTGACTTTGTTCCAGCAAACCAACAAGCATTTTAGTTACAGGCCAATAATCCCCGGTTTCTTCAAGTACTGTGTTGTGAGGTTTTCATCTTTTTTTTCTAAAAATAAACTTCACTCTCTCAACTCTATTTTGCTGTTCACTCTTACGAAAATATGCGAACATAGTGGATCATGTCTGATCCAATGTGTGGATGTGTCTTATCTAAATAATCTCAGGCAGTGCACACATGTAGAACATGGCGTGCACTCTGATTTACAGCTGCATTAGAAAATACAGACAACACCTAAAAGGCAAAGCTATTTGCCTACGTTTGTCTGGAGTTTACGTTATCTCCGCACAGCATCACACAGTGATGTGTCAGTCCTATCACAATGGCAGATTTGGTCGCGTGCTCAAGGTCTGTTGTTGGTCAGACAAGAGGACAGGCGATGAAGAGTATGCCAATCTCCTGGGCCCAGTTTTGTGGGACGGCTTTGAAGCACAGAAATGTGCTAATTCACAGAAACTCCTTGCTTGGCGAAATAAAAAGGGTTTACCATCCAAAATGCCATGGGATGCACACTGCTAGCATCTGGTTCACAGTGACTCTTGCTTTGCACATAAGTCCCTGAGCCACTCTGTCTTCTGTCTGTGGAATTGAGCTTTGATTGTAATCCTGCTGCCTCCGTAGACCTACATGTATATGAACAGACTGGAACACTAATTGGTCATTCCCTGTGTGAAGTTTTGATGCCCCCCCCGCAGACATTTTTAATTCAAGCGCAGATTTGTAGAACATGATAAAAAAAGATAGATTGAATTCCAAATCAGGTTCATGTACCCTACATGCATTGTGTAAGTAAAATGTTGGCAAATAACATATAGCCTGTTTTCCTGTCTTGTAATTTTGTATCTGCAGCACATGTGTTTGACTTACACTAAGCAAAACCAAGCACTCATTTACTGATTGTGTGTTCTGCATCTTTGTATCAACTTAATTGATGCATCATTTTAGAATACACACGCGGATTCATGTAGGTCTATGCCTACGAAAGCCTCTCAAAACTTGACGTTTTTCCATTGGTTTGTGCACAAACATGGATGTGCCTAGCAGGATTCACTGTACACATTGAATTTAGCGCTTTAGTAGTTATATATACATGTTGTTCAGTATGCTGCATCACTGTCAAGCATTGAGGAGCTTGCTACTGACTTAAGACCAATGCTGCGATTCCATGTTACACTTGTGTCGCTATGTCTCATGTTTTATTTTCATGTTAATACTTCAAAATACCTCAGCTATACAAAGGTCCACTGACAAGTTTCTCATGGATTGATCAATATCCCCTCACTCAGAATTTTTTCATCATACCTCCATAAATGAATGAACGTAACCTTATTTGCTTAATTGTTTTTTCCTACATTTATTATTTTTAATGTCTTTGGGTCCAGCTCATTGATGGAACTGATTATTGGGAACCTATTTGTGCTCTACCATATCCTGCTCAGTCACTTTACTTGGATTTTTCCTTTCCAATGCGATAACTCGGCAGTCTGCGGCATTATCACATCCATTTCCAGCATCTCAAACATTGGGTATTGATCATTTCTTTGACCCAGTGCATGGTAGCAGGAACACTCCGGTATTCATCCCATTCAAAGCACTTAGAGGGGGGTTCCAGACACATCCTCCTTGAAATGTCAAATGCTTGCCCACCGTGTAACCCACATTCCCCGTTAATCCCTAACCTGCTTTTGCTCTTCCCCTCTTGTTCTAATCTGCCTTTTTTTCCATCTTTTGGTTGCCTTCCCCAGGTACGGACATTGTTCGTCAGTGGATTGCCCATGGATGCAACACCGCGGGAGCTGTACCTTCTGTTCAGAGCGTATCAGGTACGTAATGACGTGTGTAATTGGCCCTCTTGTCTCGGGCATGGAGCCGTAATTTGTGCCCCTGTTAAGACTAGGCAGGGTTCCTCCCAGAGGGATCTCTGAGGCCCGTGACAGGTAACAGGATGTGGAGCAGATCAAGTGGCCCGGTTTGCAATTTTAAGCTGTCCATAGTCTTTGTGGCTGCTTGCCTTGCATTTGTGTATATATTTTTGATTAACATCACACCGAGTTCACTGCCCATACCTTGTTCATTTCTTGGAAATGGAAATGATTTTGCCTGTTTAGTATTGATATAGTTTGAAGAAGCTACTTTGTCAGAGATGTTCTTTGGAACATAGAAGTTCCAACAAAAATAAAAACAGGGCTTCCCCCTCTCCTCCAAAACGTTTTTGCCTTTCTCTCTCATAAACATGATAAATCTAAGAATAGCTTTTCGATAACATGCTGGCATCATCGTATCCCCACTTCTGTGAAAAAGTGTCTTTTTATTGTGTCGGTACCCTCCTGTGTCCAACAAAATTCAGTGACACCACAAGTGTGGAAACCCTCTGTTTCGAAAAACACAGCATCTAAGACTTTCATTTTTTCTCTTCTGATCCTCATAACCAAATAGTAACTGCTCCATGATGATGTACGTACCTGTACACGTATTTCATAGTTCCCGTGCGTGTACACGTACATGTTGATACACACCTTTTTAGAGAAGTGTAATGCTATATGTAACATTGAAGTCTTTCATTGCGAATTCATGTGCAAAAATGTCATGCCAAGCCAATTGCCTCTAGCATTCTATATGTGGACCCAAAACTGAGAAGCCCTCTCTTGACCATACTTTTTCCTCTACCACGCAAAAGATCAACTTGTCAAAAGCTTTCCATTCTGTTTGACTCCATTCAAAATTTTCCCCTGCAGAGAAGTATCCTGCTCCAAAATGAGTATCAGTTACTGTCTTAAGTTTCAGCCACTTTACACGGAAAGAATCTCAGATGAAAAGCAAAAGCTGTGCCTCTATTTATGATGAGCGAAATTCATCTGATGGTGTGAACGGATTACAAAAGGGGACCTATTTTTTGAATTCACGGGCTCAATTTTCCAAATGGTGACACCAGAGTACAGTATTTATATATTCAAATTGGAGTTTCTGCCATTCAATTGTCAAGACGTGGATTTGCAACAATCGGCTTGTGAATAATGGTGGGTGCTTTAGTACCATTATAGATGCTGATGTGAGCACTCAGCTTTTTAATAAATTGAGATACTTCAAGCCTTAATGCAGATGTTAGTTGCAGTCAAGTGCATAATTATAAAGTACTCATGTCAGAATGAGTGGAGCAGTATTTCATCAAACTGGTTATGTGATGTGTAATTACATTGATGGAGTTTTGTGCATGTGGGAAGAAAGGGTTACTTTTTGCTCTTGTATGTTAAAGCTTTTGATTTGGGAGGATATAGCAAAAGCAAGCAAACGTCAATACATTCCAAAACTCCTTGCACGACAAGCTGGGGAAGATTAATATGGTTTCGAGCAAATAAATCAAGAGTGGAGTAGAGTTTGCATACAAGGGGAAATAGTGTGTAGATAAAGCAAGTCTGATGGGCTGTACTGCCTAAAAGCCTGACAGGAACGTATGCATTTCTGTGAATGCTCTGTTTAGTATTAGTCTTTGGCGCTGACTTTTGTTTGCCATTAGCTCAATCACTGTCTGTCTGTCGCTCCTCTTCCCACACATCACCCACTTAGATTCACCAGGAACAGCATCTGCATTTGTTTGTAGGACCCCCTTCTGATATGTCCTCATAAGGAGAAGCGCTGTATGCCGCAACTTCAGAAAACCCTTTTTTCATTCTCAGTTGCCTCCGTCATAATTTAAGATGGTTAAATTTATCCGCGATTGCTTATGGCTTCAACTCCGTATTCGTAGAGCTCCAGGTCTGCATTCTGAAATTCAATTTAGGCACTGCGGCGGACGACATGGGTGTTATTGTAGGGAGCGGTGCCGTTCGTGCCGACGATTACATTCAGCCGCATTTGTTTCCAGCGATTAAGGTTCGGAGAACGATAACAGGGCTGAAAGCATGGGGAGAGAAGGGCATGTTTGTATTTTGGCCGTTTGAAGCGCACGCTATCAAAATCAAGAAACCAAGGGGGAAGGAAGACTCATGCTTAGTTCAGAAAGAATGGTTCACGAAGGTCCCTTCTGCAAAGGTGTTTTCGTAACATTTGAGTGGAGAGGCAAGGATGTGCCAGTCGTGTTGTGTATACAGTTTTGTTTTTCCTATTTCTCCGTATTCTTATTTTCAACTGTCAAAACATGTCAGTGGATGATGTTGGGTGCTCAAATTTTACATTTTTAACATCCAGCTGGTTGTGCATACAATCTCATTTCTTAAAGTCTCGGTTTGGAGCTTGTTCCTTCAACATATTTACTGCAGAAATTCAATCAGTATCCAAACTTCTTAAGGTCTGTCCATGAAGATATCACTTTTCATCTCCTGCCCTTTCAAAGATGCATCTCTACTAATGACAGAGTATGGAAGTTTATCTGTTAACCATTATTAACAGTCACACCTGTTTTAAATGAGCCCTTGGCATGAAGGAGCCCACTACGGGATTCACTCTCATCTGGGGTATGGTTATGCATTTTTAAAATCCAATCACCAGGGGCAGGTGCACACGGGCAGTGAATCTGTGACTTGTGTTGTACGAATCGTCTCTTCCCAACCCCCTTTATTGGCGTCGTTCAGAAATCGCCCTGTCATCACCCCATGTCATTAAAGCTTTTGCTGCACTAGGGGCCTAATTACGTTCACTGAATATGGTGCAAAAGCGTGGAGCACTTTTTTTTTAAGACACCAGCAGAATCAAATTAAATGTGCCTGAGCATTAAATGAGGGTAATAATGCAGACCATGTGTACATAGAAAGTCCATTCGTATTCTGATCAAAATTCAAGAACTGATCTCGTTAGTGTTCTTGTTGATTGGAGATGAAAGTGGGGGTTGATATGATGGATGGTCAAATTCTAAGAATTATTTTTCCATTACCGTTCCCAACTTACGATATGTGATGGACAAAGGAAGAATGTAGATGTAACTCTGCACCAATTTCTCTGGGAACTATGCAATCACTCTGCCAAACAATCTGAGCAAGTAAGGAAAATGATTTAAACCAGGCAAGTACCACTACTATTCATCCGTTAAATTTTGAAATGGTAATTTTGCAAATCCTCTCACTGCATTCCCCGTGGGAACAAAAAGTAGCCATTCCAAAGAAGCAACTGTTAGAGTTTCTGCTGTGACTGATATTTTTCCTTAAAAGCCTTCCTCCCAACGTCATCCAGAAAGAACCTCCAGTTTATTTTGTGATCAGTTCCCTAGCCTCCCTCTCCAGCCATTTGTATTAACAGAGGCAAACCCACACAAAGGGTGAATAGACAGCTCAACTCCCCTGTGGTTCCCCCTCCCCCATTTTAAAAATCGTTGCTTCTTGTGTGGACTGCTTCAAAATGTATTCACTTTTGTCATTCAGGGACTGAAATTTTGGAGACAGAATCAAGTGAATGGCATTGGCTGTACACAAATGGCTCTCGTTGAATGCATGCATCCAGATGCATGAGCATGGCCATGAGCTGCTCTCCAACCAGTCCGGTTGTCTTGTGAATGAATGAAACAGAATTGACAGCAGGATTCTGCTTTCCTTCTCGACTGTATTTTTGGAGGGGTTTGTATTGCCGTTCGTTGGCTCCCTGAGGCAGTTCAAGTAATTGGAAAGTCTCTGTTTTCAGTGCAAACTTAGCCTCACTATTTGGATAGTGATCGTCACATCCTGCTGAAGCGAACTGCACTCACGGATTATTTACAGCTTTTTGTTTTGCTTTCTTGTGGGAACGAGAAGCTGCAGGAACTGCTTGATATAGACTCTGCCAACTTTGATTGGCGAAGGTCGGCGTACTCTGTGTCCCACTGGATTTAGAAATGGACCGCTAAATTACTTTGTGTGCGCGCGAAGACTTGCAGACATGAACCATCAATATGGAAATGCCTTCATTGCAAGGCAGTTTTGTATGGCAGGTCATTTGCGTCAGAAAGACAGCTTAAAAATACCAAAATGGAAGTTTGAACCTCCTTAATAGGCAGATTGCACTATGTGTTAATACAGCATGAGATGACCGTGACATGTTTATCTGGACTGTAAAGAAGAAAATGGGTTGCAGTTCAGTCAAAATTACATATTCGTCCAGAAACCTGCTGCCATTTGACCATGTTTCTTGTTTATATGTGCATGTAAGGTACTTGTAGAGGCAAAAACATCCTAATAATCACAAGGCTGTGCAAGACTGGTTGGTTGAGATGAAAATCCAACTGCCGAATCGAAGCAAAATTTTTGATATTACAGTAAAATGTAATTAACTTTATCAGGTAATCTTTTTGCACTGTAACCAAGCAGACAAGGTAGCAATGATTCCTCTCATTGTACGAGGGTTGTTGAAATGTGAGGTTCAGACTTGGCTGATGACCAAACTTTTTGCGCCATCTTGTCGAGGAGGTTGTTGGGAGAGGGGCAGGGATTGACACAGGGACAGTTGTAGAATTCAGAAAGTATCCTTTTGAAACACCTTGCAAAGGTTAGTTATAGGCTGATTTTTTCAATTCCTTAAAATACCGTTGCTCCTCTTTTGTTGCAACAACTTGAGCACCCTCATTGGACGGGCTTTCACTGTGTTTAAGGGGCAGTTTCTTTTGTTAATAGGCGAGTTAGGACCAACTTGTGGGGGCTTCGCTCTCTTCCCGCAACATTTTTGGTCCCCACAAAATTGGTGTAATGACAAGTGTTTATCCCCATAGCGATGGGACAAGTAATGTGCTCTTGTATGTGTAGCTGTCTCCCGAAAAGCACCCCGACGCTTGCTAAACCACTCTTCTGCTTAGCTTACCTCTCACTGAAAAAGACCATTAAAAGCATCTGTAGATGCTGCCACTGGTGAAGATAGACTTGATGTTGCCAACCAACTGCACCAAGCTGTGTTCTCTTGAATGTCCCATTTTCGAGGGCCCCTCTTTCTGTACATAGATGATGGCCTGAGGTTAAAGTTGGGACAGTTTTTTGGGGGCCGTGTGAGCCATCCAGCAACGGTCGAGAGCTTGTCACTTCTAGATGTGTGTGGAATACACAACCTTGGGGCTGTTTTGGAGCTTTCAGGATTTTTCTCTTTTTTTTGCCTTTTTACCCTGTTTATGTGTGCATGTGTGTGTGTGTTTTTTGGGGGGAAGGGTGATGTGACTTGTAGAAGTGAACACTGAACAGCCAGCAGATCAAACATGAGAACAAAACTTGATTCTTCTCCTGTTATTTTGATTAGTTTGATTTTTTAAGTGACAATGTGCTTTCCTTTTTTGTCTTTTGCCTCAGGGTTATGAAGGCTCCCTGTTAAAGCTTACAAGTAAACCTGGAAAGAGTTCCTCTGTAAGTATTGCCTGGTTGGTTGTTTGATCAGTATTTTGACACTGGTCACTTTTTACAGGAAAGGGGACATTTATAAATTCCCAGCACTTTAAGCAGGGTTTTGAATTGAAGGGGAAAAAAAATCTCGGATGAAGTCGTGTGTTTACTTTTATAGGCCCAATCCCAGCTACAGAAGCCTTGAAGTCTCTTTTCTTTCAAAAGATCTTGGGAAATGTCTGAATCTTTGCAAAAGTTGTCTTCCGCCTGTTGACTACATTTGGCATTCTTTTTGACAAGGACTTCATGATCTGTTTGTATTTTGCAACACAGAAACAGGAAGTTACTTCTTCAAAAACAAATCTGTTTGAGCTAGCTGTGTGTTTTTTACTGCTTTTACTGCCGTTGCTCTTAAAATCTCAGAAAATAAATTCAGGCTTTTTGATGAGATACTATTTATTTGAAAGTGAGCCAAGTATTCAAGGAAAAACACATAAATAATGATTGCTCAACAGAAACAGACTATTTGATTTATTTAAGAAACCGTAGTCCTCTACAAAATATGTTAGTCAAGGGTCTTCCTATGATGTCCTCTCTTATGCGATAAACCAGGAAGCACAACTATATTCCACATGAAGCAGGACCTTTATAGCAACCATGGAACCAGTTTGCATGTCGATTTGAAAATCTCAAGTGCCAACAGATTTTTAAACCCCCCCCAAATAAAACGGGAAGGCTGGATTGATCTGTGCCCGGATAGCATTTCAGTTCAGCTGGCCTCCGGATATAGGACGTCGGCGTTTTCCACCATTATGACGGAAGTAACGTCTTCCAGCATTGGAAATCATTACCCTTCTAATGGGGCCCGCTGAGCGTGGCCAGAAGCGCTTTGTGCAGTGGAGATGTGCTGGGCCAAACTATTGACTGCCGTACTGCAACTCTCTCAACTTATTTGTTTTTCACGGTTAGTTGTATGAAGGTCTGATGTCGGAATATTAGATTGGGAAAAGAGTTGGGGGACAGGACAGTGATGAGAGAGATGTCACTTCCAGGAAAAGTAGTCAATAGCTTTCAACGCCCACAGCTTATGAATGTGTCTTAATCATTGCAATTGCTGCCTTCCTCTTCATTGTCACTGTCATCCGATTATATAACCATCATCTTGCAGTCATTGTCAATGTCTCAACCTGTCACTGTCATTGTCAGTAGCACTGCCATCCTTTTTTTCGTGCAAAATTATAACCATGGGGGTCACACCCATGGTCTTGTTACTCGCAATGATGTCCTCCCTTGTGTCATTTTCTCCTCCATCTACCACATTGATACCGTTGAATTCATCGTTGTCTTCAATTCTGACACCCTCACCACCATCAAGCCGTACACTGTCATTGTCCTTTCGTTGTCATTGTCCAACCTTATCTGCAGACTTTGTTGTAGATGTCATTTGCATCATCCCCCCTTGGACCACATTATCATTAGCATCATCCTATCCATTTTTGTCATCATAGTCATCATTATCATATATGATAATCTCTCTTCACAAGCCATTGAGCAGTCCCTCTCCAAATGGTGCCTTCTCCGTCTCACAGATTCCTTCTCTTTCTCCTTGTCTTTTGCAGCCTGTAGGCTTTGTCACGTTCGATAGCAGAGCAGGTGCAGAGTCGGCAAAGCAAGCGTTATCAGTGAGTACCAACACCCGAGACGCAAATGGAAGAAGCGAGGCAATCTTGGAATTAATCTTTCAGCGCATCGCACGGTCCTGGGTTCTTGCAGAGTGTGAAACAAGACTGAAACTGCATGACCTCGACCTTTGTTATCAAGGGTCAAAATGGGAGGGGGGGCTTTTTTAACAATTTGTAAGGAATGTAGCTTGGATTTTTCATTTGTCAATGAAAACAGCAAAGACATGGTTGATGACCATTCTCGACTGTTGTGTGCTTCTTAAAACATCAGTAGAGGGCATTGTTTGTCTTGGTCAGTGCTGATGCCTCAGATGATGCACAGGGACATGGTTTTGTGATCAGCTGTAGAGTAAGATCAAATGGAGTTGTCACAGACCAGTTTTGTGTGCAATGCTAAGTTTCTTCAGCAGTGATCCAAAATTTTATTGTATTGTAACGTTCCCGTTTCGCGCAGCTGTTGTTATGATTCCCACTGCAGTTACGGATGAAATTATAAAAGAATTAGTCCTGCCGTATGTGTTCTCCTGACGCTCAAATATCACTAGCATGTGGGACAAAAGCAAAGAGCGTTATATAAAAACTATAGTGCTGGCGCACATACAAAGTGATGCCTTCTAGGTGCATTCATGTTTGTGCACACACCTACGGGAAACTCAAAATTTTGCACGGCTTTTGTAGGGCTATTTGCATATCTGTGTCTGTATTCTAAAAACGATACGTCAACAAAGCCAATGTGCAAAAACCTAAATGCACAATCATGAGTGTTCGTTTTGCTCTGCGCAAACGACAGGCATGCAATTTTTCCTCGGATCAGCTGATTTCCTCATTTCTCAGGTCACACTCATTCCATTGAAAATTGGAAAACATTGTACCGGTACAAAGTCTTGTAAAGATTGGAATTTCCTTTTTGTCAAAGTCCAAGTTACATGCCTGAAACAAGACAAATGCATTTTTTCTGGAGTTTATCGGTACCCGATGCACATTGCATGCCTGGGATGGCGTCATATTTTCTCTGGGCAGAGAATGAGAAGTTAACACTCTAATAATTGAATATAATTCTACGAGCAAACCTGATATAAATATGGTCATAGTGCTGCTCACAGTTACCCCAGTGCGGCATGCAGAGTTCATTTATTAATACCTCTTTATCCAGCAGCCCATTTAGTGCCAATTACAGGACGTTGGACTTCAGTAATCCTCAA
This sequence comes from Acanthaster planci, assembly GCF_054643075.1. Lineage (NCBI taxonomy): Eukaryota > Metazoa > Echinodermata > Asteroidea > Valvatida > Acanthasteridae > Acanthaster > Acanthaster planci. The sequence continues at coordinate 11,423,250 of NC_141784.1, forward strand.
AACGATGCGGCACAAAAGAAAAAACAGAACTGTAACAATTTGCCCCACAATAGTTGAATATGTCTGCCACCAAATGTCCCTAACCATCTGTTCTGTAATATGCAGACACTACAAAGGCTGTTTCTACCAGTAACTAGTTGCTGGAATACAAAGTACAGGAGGAATAATGGTCACGGACCAGTTCCTTCTTGATTTCCCCTTGGGTGGATATCCCCCAAAATACAATTGCACATCAGTTGGATGTCAGCACATGGTAATTTGCGGGAGAGCACCTGGCTCTAAATGACTGTTACCAATTTGGAGGGGGGAGGGGAGGGGAGAAGGGAGAAAAAAACCCTTGGTGACAAAATATGGCCCCAGGCCAGAAAATGTGTTACCCAGACAAGCCATGCCATTGAGGTTGACAGAGAGAATGGAAACCCGCGCTTTGTGGCCAGTTTTTTTTTTGTCATGGCATGTGAAATGTGAGACCACTTGTTTATTGAGGCACCGTTCTGATCTTTGGAGGCTTAAATGACAGACTTCAATACAGTCGTATGTGCCGAGCTCACTTTTGTTTTGGCTGTCATAACCTACAAGGAACAGGGAAGAACAATCTGCCCCTCTTTTGGTACCCCCCCCACTGTCACTCCTTCATCTCCTTCACTGACCTCAAACTTGGATTGGTTTCTAGTAAGTAGCTGAAATGCACCTTCAGTCCGAAATGATGTAGTCCTAGTTATCAGAGTGGACTTGGACCAGATTTTCTCCCAAATACTGGAAGTCACACGTTTTAACTTATTTTTGTTATTTTTTTTTCTTAAATCAGGGTGTTCGTTTTGATCCCGACCAACCCCAGACAATACGACTGGAGTTTGCCAAGTCCAACACCAAAGTTACCAAGCCGAAGCAGACGTCTCCCCAGCCGGCCAACCTGCCCATGGTGGGGCCCCATCCGGCACAACTGACACCTCGAGATCCCTGTGAGTACCTTCCAACTGGAGGACTCCTCCCCAAGTTTCACCAACTCTCTCTGGTTTTGTTGGACTTAACCGGTGTTAGTTGTCACCTAGTGCAAGTTGAACACAGGAACGAAGAAGAAAGCATACTTTAACACGTACTGCTTTAAAATGCCTGGAAATTTGAAGCTTGAAGCTCTAAGCACACACATATTCATATTTACATGGAGCTACATACTGTGTTATCTGCATATCAGTTGCTGTTTGCCCAACTAATTACACTCATCACATTTCTTGCCGCAATCTCACTGCTCACATCAGGACACTCACCAGGAGACACTCTATGTTCACACTCTCTGACAAACATCCACTGGTTGGTGTGGGTGTGTTTAATACTTTGATCTAGACTGCTTTACGCCCCCAGTAATGTTTGTCTTCAGTTTGTCAAAAAAACACCTTGAAAAACAAAAAATGTATCGCAAGAGCTTTACCAGTTCACTAAGTGAGGGTTGGACGGTCCGTGTCATTACGAGCAGACCAAATTTAGAAACTCAAGGAATGTCCATGGGTCAGAGCAAGTGTCATGTAGATTGTTAATTTTTTGAAACAAAGGTCACAGTTTTCTTACATATCAAGTGCTTTAGGATGTCATTTCCCCAGAGCAACATTTTGGAGGCAGTTTCAATCTGAGAATACTTTTTTCCTAAATGCGAGCGACCAACTCATACCCTTGCTTTCCAAGGAAAGCAAATCAAAAGAACGTAAGAGCCAGGCCCTAAAGTAACGTTTCACTCGTTAACAATCCTTTGTCCACACTTTCACTGTTATACTAACCCATTTGTAGTTCTTAGCTTCATTCCAAGATGCAGTTTTGTTCTGTCATCATCCTAGTCATGCTACCAAGTACAAGTCTTTCACGTCATGCACTCACCTCATTTTTTCCACATTTCTCTGCTTTCTAATAATGCCTCTTTGTCCCCTTTCCAAGCACCAGCATTGTCTCTTTCAATTTTTTTTTACCTCACGTCCACCATTTTTATTGCAGTTTAGAGTGGCAAATGTTATGTGTCTAAAATCACACATCTTTGAAGGCGCAACCAATTTAATGGGTCACGAAAGTACTTTGCGCCTTTTACGAGGTAGTTCTAGCATATGTTGTTGTGTGATTTCGAGGAACACAGTCAAGTTTTACCAGAATGCTGAACGTCACACGCGCAGTGCCTAGTGATGCTGATGACGGTATTTTACTGTGCTGCTGGACTAGTGGACTTGAGGCCATACATGGACTTGAGCTAAAACATGAAACAAATAAATGGAAAAGAACAGGCTCAATTTTACTTCAGTATTTTCAACTCTCTCGGTTTGCTGTCCATCCAACACTTTGGATGGAAAAAAATCACTGATCAATTTACAAAAAGAGGAAGGGGTATAGACTGTTCAGTAACTTACAGAGTAGCTAAATATGTGACCAATAGAGGGCGCTCAGAGAGGAGCATGGTCAGAGCTGTCTAAAAAGAGAGCAGCGCCAGCTTCCTATTTTGGAAAAGAAAATGGCTGTTCATAGCGTGCAGCTGTTATATACCAACTGTCTATGTGCACTGGTGCATACACCTGCCAGTTTGTTTCCAAAAATGGTGACACTCATGTTGCAACTCTCTACACATGGCTCTGAGCATGGTCTCCTAGCAAGCACCAGCATAAAATTGCATTTACCAACATGAGCTGCATGCTTTGTCACAGTGAAGCTTGATGTTGAGTACTTAAAGAATCATTGCACAGTCATTGGATTGTCCATATGAGACCTCGAGTAACTTCGATGACAAGTGATGTTGGATGGGTAATATGGAGATCACATTAGCTCATACTAATGAAATTAATGACAACATTAACATGCCAAGCTTCAGTCAGTCAGTTGCCTTGGGAAACATCCCCTCAGCAGATTTTTTCCTGCAACCAAGCAAAGCCACTGAGCATCATGTGCAAGTTTCATGTGATACTGAAAAGTCATACTTGGCATTCAGTTTCTGCTAAAAGGATTGGAGTATTGTAAATTGGATATAAACAAAATTGGTTTGATTCTCAAGAAATAATCTTTGGTTGTATTGAATTAAAATTGTTTTGATTCATCATGGTTTATGAAGGGAAATTTTTTCAGTGTGGTTAAATCTGAGAATCTTTCTCTTGATAATTTGTCACATGGCATCTTACGGTCAATGACTACACTCGGTTGCAGGAAAAAAGCACTGTCATTGCCTTCATATGCACACTCTTCCACGAAAGGACAATTTGGTCTTGACAAAGATCTTGTAGCAGTGTGCATTGACAATAATGCATCGTTCTTTTTTTGTTTTCGTTTTTGCATGTTTCAGATGATCTTAGCACTGCTGTGTTTTTACCACACGCTGCAGAAGCATGGGCACACCATCCGTAAGTTTTTTCTGGCCTGGGCACTTTATTAAAATGACAGCGGACACACCACATTCGTTTATTTGATACCCATTGTTTTTCCTCCATTTGTTTTATTTCAACTTCTGACAAAGATCTTACAGATTGGGTTTCAATTTTTTTCCTTTGTTTTTCTTTATTTGACTGATTTTTGGTAAGATTCCCAACTAGGTTTGGCAGTCACAGTTGGGCCACATCCGAGTCAGCAAGCTGCAATTGGTTTTGACACACATGTACATGGGGAGGGCAGCAGCTGGTAGCCAGTGGCTTCCCAATAGATGTACATGTTATTTTTCAGCCACAGCCGTAATGTTTGAACATGGGTCTTGGCTTTCTTACCAGTTGAGATCATCCATCCATTGGCCTGTTTATGATTTCTTACAGTCAAGGTTCAACATATATTGTATGCATATACAACGATAATTTCTATGCTTACGATGTGCCGTATTGCTCGTCTTTGGAATGATACATAATAAGGCCACTGGTGAAATTGTGAATATAAAACCAATAAAAAACAAACTAATGAACAGACAAAGAGATCTGCACAGTGTAACTCATCATACACCATCGATCTGTTCTTTCAAAACACCTTCTCTTTCTGTTGTACGGGCCAGGCACAGATCAAAGAAATTGAAAATTTTATCAGCCTGAACGGAGAACATATTGAAGCAGTAACGAGAGCCCTGTAGTCTCTAGTTGGTCTTCACCATACTTACATGTGTGAGGAGTGTAAACGAAACTCCTTTGTGTTGAGAAATATCACAGGTGGAGCGTGAAATTTGAGATTCTGCTTGCAGTGCTCCAGCGAATAACTCCAATGCTTTCAAGCAGCTACTTTATTTTTCTTCCTTTTTGCCTCCTCATTTCGTTGGGGAATTTGTTCAGTTAGCATCTGTTCATCCCCTCTCGGATCAAATTTGACTAGCAGTGTTTGGTCAGGGAGTGTTGGAGAATGCAGTTGAGTCAGGGAGAGGAAAAACATGTTCCCCCCCCGGCAATTGAATGTTTTAAAATCAGAGACATGCAGCTTTCCTTGGATCAGCTTATTTTGTAAATTTTTCATTTCTTGTATATACTGTTGCAGAATGAAAAACACTGCTTTAAGTCCGCAGTTTAGAATTTCCTCATTTTTTTCTCAAATTGTCAATGGCATGTCTGTAACCAAAAGTACTCCTTTGCCTTTTTCCTCACGATTGAACTAAGACTCGTCGGCATGAATTAAGATTGACTGAGGACTGATATGTACATTTAACGCAGACACTAAGCGCGTGCCAAAGGCCCTCCAAATTCAAAGGTTTGTTTCTCTTCCATTGACAGCCTGTCAGCCGCCTATGCCGATTTGACCCCTGCCACCCCAGTGCACCACCATCCAGTCTTTGCCGCTCACCCTGCCTTACACGCACAAGTGCCCGCAGACGGCGCCAGGGTAACTTATGTACTGGTACGTTTGTCACAAATGGTTGTCCAAATTTGAAAAAAAGTATGAATTAAAATGATAAGGAATATGTACACTCCTTTCCGTGCTGTGCACTGGTGTGTGTTTAATGGGCAGACACTTTTATGACAGTCGCAGTTTGGAGAGCCGTTTCTGTTGCGTGCAGTCTCAGACGAATCCAACATGTGGTTTCTTATGCAAGTCCAGAGCACCAGGCTGATCTGCTAATGTGCAACTGCATATGTCTAAAAGGGCACCAGGGTAGACTTGTTAAGGGCGCCGTCCTGATAGTGCGGCCTGGCTTTCCAAACTTGCCCATTCTGCTACCCCTTACCTGTCCTTTTTACCCATGACACTTTGATTTTCTTTCCTTCTTTGAAATCTTGGAGGGTTCCTGGGAGGTCTGCTTAACAAAATTTGTTGGCAGTATTTACATGTACTATCTTTAGCTCACAGCTGATTGAAAGCTTCATGAATGATCTGGATCTTTTATCGGCTTTGATGCACTGGTTGGGGGGTTCTGCATTGTTTTCAAGTTTGCCTTCACATAGATTTTCATCTACTGTTTCAGTTTTTATTTTTATTCTTTTTTTTTAAAGGAAAACAAGGATCATATTAAAATGCCCAAAGAATACATTGTGAAGATTTTTGTGCACGCTCAGAAATGAGAGCCCACCTTAACTGAGGAAAAGTTGTTTTGTTCCATTTGCGATGCATTATCAGTGAGAATTGTCAGTAATCTAAATGAGCCATCACAAGTACATTACCACAGGCTGCTGTCATGACGACCAACAAGTTAATGCAGTGCATGCTCGGGTGATTGTGTAGATGAGCTTGTATGTACATGTACGCCACAAACTAGCTGCCCATCATGTGTTGCATTGCTGTGTTCGTTAGTTTGCGTTTGCTCAGTCATCTTAAAAAGAAAAAGCCCAAGCTCCTACATACGTGTACCACCTGTAAATTATATGTGCAACCTTGTTAGGAATTGAAATGGAAGGTTTGGAATACAGAGATTTTATTCCGAGCGCATGTGTGTGCATCAGAGATCACATTATTGCCTTTGGGAAAATGAAAGAGAGAAATGTTTGGGAACCAGAACTCTCAAACAGCAGATTTGGTTATTGTAAAACCATGTGCAATCATTAAGAAGGCAGAGATAGTGTCCCCACATGCGTCTGTGTGCTAAAAACGTACTAACATGTAATTCAGTCCAAAGGTGTTTGAAAGATTGTACTCTCGTGTAGATCCAGAACTTTTGCTCAATTTGACTGGCAGCCTGTGCAACAGGTGGTTTATCCTCAAGTTAAAATGTCAAATCTGGAAGTGGTCATGCACAGTTGGAAATATTGTACTGATTTGGGGGGCACACTTCTTCCAAATCTGTTGTGTTACTTGTGTGGGTCAGTATTCCATTAATGTTAAAAGATAACTGATTCTAGTTTCAAATAAGAGTGATCATGTAATTTATGCATTGCACATTCATGGTTTGCCATACTTCCATCCCAAAATGAGAGCAAATACGTACGCAAGCCTCAAAATGTGTTTTCAGCAACAAGCTCACTCGCTGTGAAGAAGCCACCACCAAAGCAAAATGTCCAAAAAAGAGCCACGTTCTCAACTTTTTTTGAAAGTTATTTCTTTTTATTGTGATTATTATTTTTTTTATTTGTTGGTTCTTTTCACAGCCCCACCATGCACACTCAACTGTTGCACATGCCCCCCACCCCCACCCCTCCACCTCCCTGCCCCAGCAGACACTGCCCATGAACGTGGCCAATGCGGCCACCATGGCGGCTATCGCTGGCTCCGCACCATGCTCCACTCTCTTCATTGCAAACCTGGGCACCGGTGCCAATGCTGAGCAGGAGCTGAGGGACCTGTGTAGCAGGTGAGTATATCGGGACACACACACACACACACCTATCAGCCGTAAACTTAGCAAGTACCCCGGTGTCAGAAGCAGTGACATTACCAGTGGGGGGCGGGGGGAAAGTTGCCAGGCCTTGAGAAATTTTGCTACTTTTTTTTTTTTTCCTTTTGAATTGAAAGCACCAGCATTCTTGAAACCATGCAACTTTTTTAAGGGGGTGATTCTCTTGTGGATGAAAAAAGAGTGGACAGTCTTTCTGGGAAAAGAATTTCATTTTATCCACCTCCCCTGTCTAACACCTGGATATGCCATTGGTCAGAAGGCTTGTAGTGTGTAGACCTTGTACCAAGTGTGCAAAACATGCATTTTGGTTAACTTGTAACTGACTTCTTAAGTTCAGAGGCAAACCAACCATAATTGTTGATAATGCCAGTACGTAAATTATTAAGATACATGATTTGTTGGTGGTACTGCCAAGATTTCAGGTAAGGCACACTGTTATGTGGTGTTGGTTTAAACAACAAATTCCTCAACATTCTTACTTCCCCAGCAACATGAAAGCCAAATCAGCACATCATCAGTTTTGTTGTCCTGAAGGTTGCATTTGAGTCAAAAAGTTAATCTGGGTTTTATAGTCTGCAGTATTGCATGAAAGTGAGGCTGATCATAAGTCAGATTGAAGCCGTGACATGTATGAACTCCTTGCAGTGTAAACAGAAGACAAAATAAAAAATTTCTTCTACAGGGGTCCATTGCTCCACACTGGTCAAAAGTTTGCTTTGAGAGACTCTACACATGTAGAAATTGAACATTACGACTAAGCCATGTAAAATACCTGTAAAACTGAATGCTGTACTGCTGTGCGTTTGATCTGAGAGCCCCTTAAGAGCCTCTTGAATGCCATTCAGCTAGGCACGTCTGGCACTTCCACAGAAACACTGAAGTTTTGTGTGCATTCAGATGAAAGTTGACGGCGCATACTCATTGCCACAAATGTTAAAATCTGCACGGAGCTCCACATTTGTGCGGTGTTGTCTGTTCACAGCATCAAAATGGGACTTCCAGTTTGAAATTAGCATGCAGAAGTAACTTTTGCTATCTTTGCCTTCAGTCCCGAAGTTGATTCTTTGAGTACCCTCCAGATTTCAGAAGAGGAATGACCGTGTTTCTTTGCGTGCACACTACTCTTCCAAAAGGACACTGAGAAATATTAAACCCTCTCATTTTAAGCAAGTGCATAAGGCACAGCACATGTTCATATACCAACAGTGAACTTAAATAGCAGAATTATTACATGTAAGTGCAAATGCACTGGTGCGTTTTAGCTGCAGTCGTTTTTCTGCACACCTGGGTGGCGGTATGTCTCTCTCTCAACCAACGTCTTCTCTCCTAGTATATGACTGAATTTTTCACCTGAATCTAGGCAATTTGCAACTGTTGAAGTCGCCTACACCCTAGCACTTTGACAATACACACACTATTTGAACACCGCAGAATGTACTAAAAATTCATGCACCCATCTTTCAGTAAATCCGCACAACAAAAACTACATACCAGATCATGGATAACACTTGATAAAATCCTTTCTGAAAAGCATATATATTTTTCAGGTATGTTGTATTAGGCCCATTTGAATTGTCAGGGGACAACTTTTGAAAAGTTGTGCTCTTTCTTACATACTCTACTTTGTGGTTCTAACGGCAAGATGCAAGCGTTTGTCACACCACCCACTTCACTCAACCCAGGAGTTCTTGGACAAATTTATTTGTTCCTCCCTTGGTGAAACAAATAGAAACAAATATGATGCAGATTTTTTTTTTATTAGCAGTATTTGTACTGACAACTTAAACCTGATCCTCTCCTTTTTTTCATATCCAAGAGGAGGTTTTGAAATGAGTTTGTAAGATAGAGGAAGAGTCAACTTAGGTGCTGTTGTTTTACGTTGGGCTTGATGCCTGCTTTGAAGGTGGCATTTAGTTCCGGTAAATTGATTGGTTTCTGAGGGCTCAAAGCAGTTCAAGTAATAATGTGCTGAGAGTTGGGGTGAAAACTTTCATGTCGTAGTACGTTTGAGGAGAGCAGATTGCTGCTGCCCACCAGATGTATGCCCAATATGAGCTCAGGTTAATTTCTTTTTCTTCATTTTCCATTCTTTACCCCTACTTTCCTGACACCCATCTCTCCTCCAAACAGCATTCCCGGTTTCACTAGACTACGAGTGCACAACAAAGGCGGTGCCCCGTGTTGTTTTGTGGAGTTTCAGGTAATTTTGCCAAGCTGAACTGATATTTTTGCCCTGAGTGGAATTTGTCACAAAATCGTTCATCTCCCTTCTCAAGTAACAGATAATTTGTCATTACCATTTGACAGCAGGACATTGATAAGCTAGTGAGGAGCCCCATTATCTTTAAAGCAAGAATGTTGTCACTCTCATATGTTTTAAGAATATTCTTACATTAATAAAGGTCCCTGGTTCTGTTTGAATCAAAGTAATATGCCACTGTCACTGGTGACCCAAAAATTTTCTTGTGAACATTGTAAGGTTCAGAACAAAAAATGTAGTGGCCCTAACAGCCCTTTGAATAGTCTTACAAAATGTCACTGTCATTAGTTGCTCCAAAATTGGTCAAAATCCTCCTCCTGTGACCTTCACACTCACCTGACAATTTGTCATTGTCATTTGTCTTCAGAATATTCCTTGTGCTACACAAGCCTTGACACATCTGCAAGGTGTGCTGCTGCCGTCCAGCGACCGCGGAGGCCTGCGGGTAGAGTTTGCAAAGGCTAACATGGGAGAGGTAAGATTTAGAGAAAAAATGTCTGCAGCATGCTTGCATTAATTAAAAGTTAAATCTTGGAAAAAGTTCCTTGTTCTTTAGAGCTTCCTTTAAAATTTACTTTAAAGGGGATTGCATAAAAGACTGCATGAATGCCCCCCCCCCGATGCAATTATGTACTCTGTTATGCAGGCATTAACAGCTGTATATATTTTTCTTCAATTTTTAGATTTGTTCTTAAATGTTGTAACAGCTTTGTGCAGTTGACTAATAAAAGTAAAAGTGGATATTGAAGATTGACCTATTCAGCTTCATCCGGGGAATCCCTTACCATAATGTTCCTTTTCGTGTGCCCCTTACAAGAATCTTGTAGGATAAAAAAAATACAATATCACTTTCATGGAGAGTCCAAGTTCCTTCCAGTATGTTGTAAACAACCTGAAGAATGATGGTCAAATCTGGACAGTGACCCGAGTCCTGTAGCCTTCAAGGGTAGGGGAATTCACCCTTAAGTTAGCATGGTGTTCAGGTGCCACAGAGGCCACGTCCAAGACAGACTCTCTCTGCCATCCTTTTGTGTCTTGTTCTGTTGGAGTGATCTGTACACTGTGAGTGGAATAAGAACAGTTGTACAGCATTCGTATTTCTTCCCTTGTTTTATTTCACCTGGTTCTTTAGCCCAGCTTATTTGGCAGTCTGTCGTGTATTGAGCTTGTCCTGAAGTGACTTAGGATGAAGCCAGTTCATTAGTTGTCAATTGGCACTTGATATAATTGATGTGTGGTTAATGTAGGAAACATGCATCGTCAATCAGATTTAGGTTTTCTAAAGAAATCACAGCTCCAGGCAAGACGGCGGTAGCTTGATTAAATTGTGATAGCCCCAGGAGAATTATAAAAAACTACAAAACAACCCTCAACTGAGCCTGTCTGTTCTCCCCCCATGTCATTTTTATGATTTGCCAGAAAGCACTCGAGTTGGCCGGTGGGCTAATCTACTCACCATCACCGGCGCACCACCACCAAATCGGAGTGGCGCCCATCAACCGTACGGCAGCTAGCCCCATATTCCAGTTCTGATCCAAACCAAAAGGCACGTGGTGGGCTATTTCAGTGTCCAACTTTGTTTTTCATTTTGTTACCACAGTGCCACATTCTTTTTTTAATCCTTCCAGTATACATGTTCATTCCTGTGCATTTCTGATCACAGCTCCATTACCTCTCCCATCTCTGTCACGGAATGCCCACCATGTTTCCTCTGGGCGCCACCGTCAGAGTTCTATGCCTCTGTAGTGCTAGATTGTAGAGTTCTGAGTGTGAACATTTTGCTTTGGTCATCTTTCCCCATAACCCCACCAGCACTAGATTGTATGTCATCAATAACAATCCTGTGACCAGCATTCACAGGTTGGTGTATTTAGTACTGAATATTGAACCATTCACTCGTGTAGATAGAACCATACCGAATGCCTCACCATTAGTGGCGTAACTATGGGTGGGAGAGCACATGTCCCTCCCCAGTGAATGCCTGTGTCCCCTCGGATGCCCCTCCCCCCATGTGACATCCATAAACAACCTCTGCTGCAGTTCATTGTCTTTTGGCGCCCCCTTGAAAAAAAATGTGTGCACCCCGGGGTGCCCCCCCCCGATAAAATAGCCCTAGTTACGCTACTGCTCACCAGTTAAAAAGGGTGGTTCAGTGCCTGCTGCAGTCCGAGTGCTCCGGTTACATGCACAGTACCACTACTTTATTGGCTGGCAATCAGTAGCCACGCTGTAACCTAATTTTCCCCAACAGCACATCCATGGTGGAAGGTCCTTGATTACAGACTAACACAACTTTCTCCACTAAGCAGTCACGCAGTGAGTCAGGGAAACAGACTGACAGCTTGAAAGAGTCAGTACTGCGGTTTATGGCAAGAGAAATGTTGCATCAATTCTCTGTGAAGCTTTCCCTGAGCGAGCTCTTTTACCATGGACACTAATGCATCTTTTGATTTAATAGCTTGTTTAAATGCACCCTCATTTGAGTAACTTTAATGTCTGGCTTTTTTTCTAGATGTTTGCTCTGATGGCATGGTGTATTTCAAAGGGATTTGCTCATTCCTTGGCATTCTATTACACAGTCTGCATTTGTCTGATTGTCAGCTCATTACATTGCTGAAGACCATTGCTTTTTGGTTGTGTTTCACTGCATGGTTTGAAAGCTTCGTCACAACCTTAAGATTGAACAACTGCATTGAAGCGTTTTGCATGATTTTTAGGTACCGTATAAGACATCAGTGTAGCATAACACTGCATTTAAAAAACATCAATTTAAAAAAATTGCAGTGTAAGTTTCAGGGAAGTTTGTAGTTGCAGATAAATGGGCTTGTAAGACTGTCAGTAACTTTGTAATACAGGATGTCATGAAATCAGCAAACCATGATTCAGGGGTGAACTGCTCAGCAATTGATAGGCATTTTCCATAATCTTTTAACTGAAGGCTCATTTCTGCATCTTTCATTTAATACCAGCAAGATGGTGCTTCGGTCACGTTTGACTGCTCAAAGACAATTTGAATTGATGATCCCAAAATGTTCTAGTCATGCGTGGCCCAAGCACTGTCTTGCTGGTATCATGTGAAAGATAACAAAAATGTAAATAAAATATACACTTATGCTTATTAGGGACTGAGTAATTCAGGCCGAAATCCTTTTTGGGGGGGAGGGGGAAAGGATACCCTACAGAAGGTTGAAGATGACACTTACTCTGATTACCATAGTCGTATTTGAATATCACCTTATTTTGACATTATTCTCATGGAACTCTGGACAAATCCTTACAGAAAAGGAAAAGACCACTTTCAGTCACTGGTTGCATCAACAGAAGGAATAGAGCCCTGAAATCGAAGCTGCAAATTCTGTCCCCACTCTCTGATTGTGGTTTCAACAAGCTGCCATTTTGTGGAGACCGACCCGGAGGGGTTAACTAACGGTTTCTTTTGAGAAAAATTCCATTTACTAATATCAGTCAAAGTTCTTCCATACTCAAATGTACTTTCAACTTATTATTTAAAGAAAAGTTAACTTCCGCCCAAGTTTATAAAAGGTTTTGGGCAAAATCTCAGTGAATGGGGAAAAAGATTGTTTTTCAGCACGGATCCATTTTCTCGTTTATTTTTGTTGGCATTGTCTGGATCATGTGGAAAGATCGGTCTCACAGATTTCCTTGCTTCCTGTGGTACTGTTTGTTTATCTCATTTTCCCCCCTTCTTTCTCTTCCAAACCAACAGCCAAAGCGTCTTGAAATCATCCCAAGGATCTCTCCTGTGATGCCCCCACAGACCGTGCTGTAAAGGCCTCCCATCAGAACCTTGGCCGACAAAGACATTTTTGGATTGACAAAGGCATTGTGGGATTGATCAAGGAGTAACATGTGATGCAGCACAACCTGTCAAGTTGCTGCAGTGGATGACAGTATTGTCCTGGCCACAGGGGCTAGGCTCATACTGCAGGTTTCTGTCTGTTATGATTTTGAAGTAAACACATTTTTCTTTAAATATTTTATGTACATTAATGAATCGTAGACTGAGAAATGAAATCGACTTATTCCATAGCAACATTGATTGTGTTGTGCATCGCTGTGGAGTGTGGAGTACCATGTGAAAGATTCCAACATCAAGTTGATGTGCATGGTTAACTTTCAGACATAAACATTCTCGTTAAAAGTAGATCCACACTCTCATTAACAGAACATTGTTTCAACTTTTCAGCGTAACTATGCAATGTTCCGATGTTTTGACTTCTTGGCTCAGATTTGAATGCCTCCGTGGCTGAAAAGTGATTTGTAATACCCACAGGAAGTATATAAATGAATGCCTTGACCAGGCAAGCCTTGTAATCCTTTGCATGACACATAACTTTTGGAAAGATCTGAAGAAATATCCAGGATTTATCTTCTGTTGTTTTTTTCTTATAAATGTGGAGATTTGAAATTTGGATTGGAGACACCATCAAATTCCAGTAAGTTGGAAATTAATCTGGGATGTACTGCTGAATTTGAGATTTTGCAGTCTAAGAATACTGTCAGTTGTCAGTTCAGACACCGGATAGAAGGTTCAATTCGATATTATTTGTGTTTTGTCCACTGGGACAGAGTTTTGGAGAGCGGTAAACAATCAGAAAGCGAATAAATTTCATCATCTCAGGTGGGAACTCTGTCTCGAATGCTGAGATTCAAACATAAAAAGTGTCTTTCAATCAGAAGAAACAGAGTGCTTTAGAGCCACATTGTGGCTTGGACTTTTTACGTTCTTTCTTTGATCAGAAATGTGCACTCGTGGTGTGCTCATGGTTTTTACCCCATTAAAACTGATCATCTTTATACAGAGTGACGTTTTGAGGCCTTTTTTGGCCTGTAATAGGTTTCAACGGTGTGTAATAATTACTACAGAAATTCTGAAACTATCTGTGTACAAACAAACTAGAAATTCTGTTTTGTTGTTTGGCATTTTGGCCATTCACAGGAAATGGGTTACACATGACTGGGTCAAATTAACAAAGAGGAACCCTCTGTTGACCTCATTTGCATGATGCGACCAATCACAGGGCATGTCAATGAAGCCAGATTAAATTTCAGGAGCCAATCACAACACTCGTACTGTAGGAAGAGAATGTTGCTGAGAATGATGGATTCGAGCAGTCAGCTCTTTTATTTCCTGTTCAGGATCATTAAGCAAACCAAATCAGGGTATTCTTTGTTAAGGTACTGAAGTGTGTGACGAAAACCAACATTTATACAGGAAGAGAACTATTAGAATGTGTTCGGTAGTTTCCGTTTACACAAACAAGTATAGTGCATCAAAATTGTTCTGTGTTGTATGGTAGTACAAAGTTTGCCTTACGTAATACGACTGTGAAATTTAAACTCCTCAAATGGACTTTGTAACTTGCAAGAATTGTTTTTTTTCCCTGCAATTGCCTCGTCAGATTTTCGTCCATGCTTTCGAGTTTTCTGAAACAAAGAATGAGGAAGGTGATGTTTAATTTTTTTTTTCTTTTATGAATGTTGATCAAAAGTTTTGATCTTTAAAATAGTGAATTCTTTCTTTCATTCCCTTACGTTTTTCTTTGAGTTCAAGTGACTCGTAATTTAAGATTCAATTTTTTTTTTAAAGAAAGTTGTGTGACTACCCTCTTTTCTCCATTCAAGTCTTTCTAATTATCAACCAGATCTGTTTATGCATATCAGCATGCACAGAGCTGAGTGTTTACAATACGATTTTTCCTCCCCTTACGAAGGGTTTGTTGAATTATTACCGTCTGGGAACAATTTGGGGGATAAAACAAGATTTTAAGGGGGAAAAAAGGCTGAATTAAAAAAATAAACTTGGTGTGTGAACAACTTTTTGGAATTGTGTCTTTAGTCTGTTTTGACCAAAGACCAAATTGTCCTTAATGTGCCCTTTAGGAGTTGATCCCTGAAGGGAACTTGTAACTTGTGGCTGTTGGTCAGTGTTTTTAAAGTCAGAGTAGACGGTATGTGTTATCCGCGCACAAAATCGTGGTTTAGTGATGCTCAAGTCATTTTGTTTGCCTGAGAGAATAGCCAGTAATAGTCTGCCTGAAAATTAAGAGAAAATCACGTTTATTTGTCAAAATGCCTTTGCACTCTGTACTGCATATTTATACTTTTAGACAAACTATTTATGTTGGGCATGTTATGATATAGTGGGCAAATTTTTCTTGTGTAGTTATGAAATTATGCTTGGTTAAGTTCTTCATATACCCAAAAAAGATTTATTGTTATTTTCCACTATATACGCGAAGTCACATATTTTTCAGGAAACATCCGAGCATTATTTATCAAGATAGTCTTTTGTCAATACCAAGGGTGGATCCAGGGGGGTTATAGCCCTCCCAGAAAGATGCAATTTTCTGTTTAGATAATAATAGGTGGTTTGGGGATGTATTTCATTTATCTTCCTTTCAGACTGGTGAATAAGTCTCAAAATGTTGCCTCACCCCACAGAAAGGTCATGAAAGGTCACAAAATTTTCCACACTTTTGGTCCCCCAAAGTTCCCCTCCCCCCGGAAAAAAATGGTGCTGGATCCCCCCTTGGCCAATACCAGCTAATAAGCTGGCTGTGCTGAGTGTAAACTGTCCTGACAAATTCTACCACAAACTTAAAAAAGCAGCTATGTTTTGTTTCTGGCTCTTTGTATTAGCAAAATGATCTCGGCACCCCCCCCCCCTTAAATTTTGGCAAAAGTTGAAAACTGTGTGAACATCCTCTCCCCTTAGAAAGATAAATACATGTACATGGACACCGTACTTGCATACACAGAGAATTAGCAAGATCAAATTCTATGGGAAAGTTCTGGACAATAAATGATTTCTGTTGCCAACATTTGTGGCCATTTGGTGTCCGCACCCCACAAATAGCTTGACAATATTTGTGCTGTCAGTGTTGAATTGTTACTGCTCTTAAAGATAAGTTATCATCATAGTCATTTATTCCTGTGTTCTATATAATCATGATTGTCTATAATTACGTGTATACTATTATTTGGCTGGAAATTGTAACATTTTCCTATCTAAATGCTGTTTTTTCTTTTTGTGCATGCGGTAATTTTCAGAAAAGGTTTGTTTTCACAAAGCTTTAAAAACATGCACAAATTGATGGGGAAAAATTACTTTCAGTTTGATATGCAGATATGATGTGCATTAATGACTGCTTGCTGATCGTATACTTTGTCGGTTTCTCAATAGCATAAAAACCTGCCCTGCTCAGAACAGCTCTGACATAGAGAAAGGAGTGAAACGCTCCTAACTGCTACCATGGAGGAAGGACACAGAAGGAGTTTGAACTGCCCAGGCTATAACATCTGGCCAATCTGGCATGCCCGGGATGTCCATGGCCAGAGCGCAGCGCATGCTTGCTACGCACCGCCTGTTTTGCAACCATAAGCCCCCCCTTTGTACCCCATGATCATAGCCACAATTTTTCGTTGGTAATCTGCATCCCTAAAACATTGTGTACTGCAGTATAGAAAGTTGAATATTCATGCCATCATTGGTGCTTGATATGATCTGACAACAGCATCAAATTTAGTGCTTGCAAAGTTGCTTTTACTGGCCCCACTTGTCCGGCTAAGCTGCAGGCAGTAATCAGGCATTTTTGGAATGTTAACTATTGTTCGTCTGACCGGGCGGTGATGATCATCCAGCACTTTGATGTGCCAGAGTTGTAACTCCTTCTGTGTCCTTCCTCCATGGTTGTACTAATACTAGTTTGTAATGCAGTGTATTTTCAGTTGAGGCAAAGGATCTTGTGTCCCTGCCTTTAGCAGTGCACCCCTCCTCCTCTGAAAGGAAACTGAATTTGTTCATATTGAATCACTTGATATTATTAATTAGCATTTGGTTTGTTTTAGGATACTCAGTGAGCCATTCCGTGAAACTAAAATATGGTCCACGAGGAAAGACAGGTTAAACCAGTTTTCACAGTTCTAATTAGGATAAACTTCTTCATAATTCCAGCATTGTCAGTGTCACTGTGTGTGCAAAGAGCATGAGGGAGACAGGTTTTGGACAAGTGCAGAGTATAGTAAGTGCCCATTTGGTCCAAACATGCAAAGTTTCATTCATAATAAAGGGAATCCACGAAATGGTACTTTTCAGCAGAGGTACAAACTTTCAGAAGCCCTGTATGTATAATGTAGAGTTTATTTAATAAATTTGATAAGCAAGCATTGTTCTTTTCAGAAAATTAAGATCATTTATTAAGTTTCCTTAATTAAATTGGTCTCTGAATTGGTTTGAATGAATTGGTTTGTGCATATCTAGGCATCCTTAGGCTCCTCAAATTAAGAAATGAGATTTTAAACTTGAAGCTGTGTTTCTTCTCACTCTCTTTTTAAAAGATTTTTTCACAGTCGCAATCATCAAACTGGATGTTAGCCCCTGCAACTTCTCTGCCCCTGATAATATTGTCAAATAATGTCCAATACACTAGTTTTCCTTCTGAATGATCTTGAAATGCTGACAGTTTGGCCTCAACTCCCACATGCTTTGTGCAGACTTTTTGTGTCTGCTAAGTTTAAATCTACGTAGATACTTTGTTTACTTTAAGGATATTTTCTTATTTTTGTTAATACATGGCCAATACGGATTTAACAAATAAAATTACGTTTAAGAGTGCTTTAGGATTTTTTCAAATTTAAACTAGTTAGAAGATAGTTGTTTTTCTTCCTTTTTTGCGGTTGTGGTAGGAGAAGGTGATTACTGTATTTCTGGCTAAGTATTTGTCTCGTGAATATTTCAACCAAAGATGTTTCTTTCAAAACTTCACTCGGTGCAACAGTTTAAGTTTTATTATTTTGTAAGCATCTTTGTGCAAGTCAACAAACTTTGCAGATGAAAACGTCATCAAAATTAGGCTGTGGAAAGTGTGGTTCAAACTTGTGGAAAATTGTCAGGCAAATAGTGTGGTTAAAGATGCCTTAAACTATTTTGAAATAGAAAACATTTTTGGAAACTATAGAATGTAGTTGCGGTATAGGAAAGGGAAAAAAATTAAATAAAAAAATTAAAAATTCAGTAGCAGGGACGATTCTAACTGCTGTAAAATATTTAAAGAAATATTACAAAAGTAATATTTCGTGTATTTGTTCTAAAGGAAGGTTTGTATATACTTATGTCAACTTGTTTAAATTTATGAAGTATGAGTCATTAATGTAAAGAAAAAAGATATCTGGCCTTTGGTTTTGTCTTAGAATAGTTTTGATTATGGGCTGTATTTATTGAAAAAAATGAAGAATGAGACTTGATGCATTGAACAGGAAAATCTTATTGTAAGGATAAAAGTGACTTTTTCAGAGCTTAAATTATTGATGCAAACTATTTGTAATACAGATGTAAAAAATTGTTTCAAGAAAAATACTTCTTTTTTTCATTTACATTTCATCATTTTTTTTCCAAATTGTTTTTCATTTGAGACTGACGACCAAACATTTTAAAAAGCTACATGTAGGTGTGATTCAAAGCTTTAGCTTGATAAACGTGATAGTTCAGAAGTTGGGTGTAGTGCAAATTGGAATTAAGTTCCCAGAGAAGTCAAGAAGCTCATTATTGAAAACGCAAAGAACAGAAAGCCAACCAGTGAATTTGAATGATTACAGGGAAATGTGAAACTCTTCATCTTGAGCCTATTCTTCGTTGGTCAGCGTATGGTACGTAACGGTGAAGTACTCGAGGCCATTTTTGCCTTCTTTGTATGGTATGAAATATACAGTATCTTCGGGACAAACAGTAGTGTTTTATCTGAATTCTATTGTCTATTTTAATAAAGTGATGAGCTTGCTATAAAAATCTGTGTTTGTTTGTTTGTTCTTTATTGGACTATATCGTCGTTACTAATGAATAACCGATATGAGTTTCATTCCGAGCTGGCTAGAAAATGGGCACCGTGTCGAAGGCCTACAAATCGTTTGAGGATACCCAAGTTTTTGGCGTCTTCGGGAAAGCTGGGGACTAATTTGTGCAGCTTGATGTCGGCATGCCCAGTTCAAAGCTCCAGCTGCAGCACCTACATGTACCACGGCTTTGAAATTGGTGCTGGGCCCTTTTATGAAGTAGCTTGGGCCTACTGAACACTATAAATGCGGGCATGAGGCGCTAGGCGCCTTGTACTAACTAGCCTTTGATCAAGGCGCCCGCGGCGAAATGGAAAGACTAGTTTAAGCACAAAACCAACGCACGAAGAAAGGCTACACGACGAACCGCACGCCCGGCCCGATATGCGCACAGTCGAGTCCACGACACACGCAGCCCGGTACTGCATGCGCACGCATGTTAATTTCGGGCTTGCATGCAGTTCGTCGTGTGGACGTGACTATCCGTTTCGCCGCGGGCGCCTTGATCAAAGGCTATGTACTAACACGCTTCTGCATATCAAATCAGTGCTCTGGAATATGTGATTGCCGAGCTTTTGGTAACTGAGTACCTTCTTCAGGGCAAGCAGATTCAGTTCTGAATGAACGCAGACGAATCCACGTTCATTCCCTGTGGATGCAGCGTTCCAAGTTCGAAAATGACGCGCTGCTCCAGTTCCTTACGCTATACACAGGCAGATGACGCTTTCCAGCAGGATGCAGACGCTTACGTCACCGAGAGAATATGTGGCGGCGCGCGAAAGTGCTGAGCAACAGCATGATTGAGACCACAATCAATTTATATATAATGGAGATCAATGGTTGCACTACACCAAGTCAAACAGTGCAAAATCAGACCTAAAGAGCGCCGCCTGTCGACTCTCGGGAAGAGGTTGGTCTCTGTTTTTTCACTGGAAATTCAAGATAATGGCCAGACGATCACTTTCGTTTAAACTTTATGGGGGTTCCCGGAATATACCCCCAAAAATAGTTGTAAAACTATGCGCTCAGCTCTGAATCTGGCCGCCTGCCTCTGTCCAAAATAGGCCCGCAATTTGGGACTTTTTTGTGATAAAATACCCTGAACTAGAGACTGTCAGTCCCAAATTTGGAAACATAGAAATATTTCTATGATCCGTCCTGATTATGGCATGTTTTGTTGTAAAAAAAAACCCGTGGGATTACAAAATATTAATGAGCTCGCGCGTAGAAATCCAACGGTATGGTGGCATGCACCCGTAAGTCGAGTTCGGGCGAGCCGTTCTTGACACGGATTTCGTGTTCTCGCGCTCGAACGGTGGGAAAAAGGCCAAAGAACACTGTTCTCAGAACAGGTTGACACACCACCTCCTCATCAGGATTTTACACGAACACACGGAAAAGCTCGCGAGATTCGGTTTGATTTTTGAACAGCCGCAAAAAGTACCGATAGGGCTTTACAAAGCCGACGACAATGGAAAGTTTTGACAGAAAGGAATTTTTAAAATGTTAAAGAAGTTAGCCCAGTTATCCAACATTAAGTACCGAAGAATGCACAAAGACGCTGCCATGTAGCATGTTACTTGCCACAAATAACTACTAGCGTTAATAACTGGTTGTACATTCCCGGCGTTCGAGCGAGCGACCCACGAACAACAAATCGAGCTGTTCTTGAACAAACGAGAACAAGCCGCCCAAACTCAGCCATAGAGATCAGTGCGTTGGCACCGTACCCGTCCTGGTTCAGCTGATTTGCATATTTCTTAGACCACGTGAGGTCGCTCTTCGCCTTGATTTCGAGGGTACAGTCCACTTTGAAAACTGTGTAAAATCAGCACTGTTCAGGGCCCAATAACATGCACGCCAACATCCCCGAAATTTTTGAAACACAAATGAAATTCTTGTCTGGTCACTTATCTTTCAATTTCTTTTCATTTTTTGTCGGTTAACCAATTACATTTTTAATTATTCCCTTAAAACAAAATCCCCCCAAAAAAGTGATTTTCCGAAGTCTGATTGTAGCCGTTTTTCAAGTGGCAACTCAACTTTCTCGGGCACTTAGGACCATTTTTTTTACCGTAGTTTTTAGCCATTCTGCTCTCATATGAAAGCTCAAAGACCCAGGGAGTTGATCCTGGCAAGGATTTACACAATCTCACGATTTTGGGGGGCCAAACAATCTCCTTTTTCAAAAGATACTTGGGGTGCACTTTTAATGCTAATGAGCAGGCTAGAAACTCTCACTTGAATTAGTGGTCTTCACCCCGAGCGGCTGGTGCGTGCCGCACACGCGCTGTGACGAATGACAAACGCTTTGACCAATATCTAGCCAGGCCAGCAACATAATTAGTTCCCAAGACGTTGTTGCTGGCGTGGGTAGTTGTGGTTCGTGCGTAATTCCAGCCACAGACATAAACGCATAGACCGCTGGTCTTGCGCGTAAAACCGTGATTTTGAAAAGTATGGGCAAACAGTGAGCGAAGCAATGGATGGCAGTGCGTCCAGTGCGCATTACGCGCAACGTACTTACATAATATTATGTATGGATGCGTTCGATTAGCTTCCCTGAATACAGCAGTGTTACACACGAGGGAAGCCTCGAAATGAGGGTAATCGAACGCTGCTGTGTACTCGCCAAGGCATTCTGGGAAAAAGGTCAAGTCTCCGCCACATTAAATCATGTACGTCCATGCACAAACAGTCCTTCCGTGACGTCATTACACTCGGGCAGCCTCCAGAGACCCGCTCACCAGCCGGGGTAGAAGTGGCTGACACCAGGGCAAGCACGAGATCACGTGATGGCTAAACAAACGCTCTCGTGTAAGTTTGACTTACACGTGTAAGCTAATCGAACGCACCCTTTGTTGCGTGTATCATTTATTTACCTGTGCTCCCAAAATTCGTTCACCTTTTTTGGTCTTCTGTACTGCTAACTCTTCTTTTCAGATGTTGCAACCGCATTATTTTGAATCCCTACGTGCCAGATTAAGTAAATAGAGGGTTTTTTACAATCGAAAAATGGCTTCATAGAATTTTATGACTGGAATTCTTCAACTATGCGTAAATTCGCTATACTTAGGGTAAACGCCCTATATGATGTCTTTGGGCTGGTCTTGTGAGCGCCCTCTCGCGTATCAACAATAACGTTTTGACCAGAAGCCTGCTACAAGGCGATGTGTTTGTTGTGCGTGTTATGTTGCGCATAATATTTGCATGAGTACCTGTGAAATGAATTGCGCCCTCTAGCTAGTATCAGCTCGGTTTCAACTTCCGTCCCAAGGAATACAGTGTTACTAACTGAACCGATATTACATGCACGAGCAACTTAAATGACACAATCGGACCCTCCTTAAGACAGTTGTGTTGGGCAAGAATAAATCGAGGGAGGAGGGCATCCATGGTTGTACAAATTTCGAGGGGGCACTGAAGCAAATAACTAAATTTTGTGCATCTGCCCCAACTCGACTTCGCTCGTTGCTCAGTGGGTTCAGGGGGCGACGAGCGAACTATCTGATACTCTTCTTTATGGAAGAGACAGAGTGGTGGTGGGGAAGAGGTTTTGGTGCCTTACACACATGGGAGATCACACTTTGGGTGCGTTCGATTAGCTTCCCTGAACACACCAGTGTTACACTCAAGGGAAGCCTCAAAATGAGGCTTATCGAACGCTGCAGTGTGTTTTCCAAGGCATTCTGGGAAAAAGGGTAAGTCCCCGACTCGTTCCATCATGTACGTCCATGCTCGAACAGTCCATCCGTGACGTCATTACACTCGGGCAGCCTCAAGAGACCCGCTCGCCAGCTGGGGTAGTGGTGGCTGACACCAGGGCAGGCACGAACATCACGTGATGGCTAAACGAACACTCTCGTGTAAGTTTGACTTACACGTGTAAGCTAATCAAACGCACCCATTGGTAACGTGTGCTCAGCGCGCGCGTCCCACACCAAAACTGCATAAACGTGTATACCCACGAGGCGACCTCCCACCAAAGGACCATCGTTGGTTCATGTATATATGAAACTTCCCACACGGAGCGGAAAGACTAACAAACGTCATTTCACTAGGTTTTCTCTATTGCCCCCTTTAAAATTTAATGGCAGAAATCATTGTTTAGTGTGACTTGTAAAGAGCGAATCTCACGGAACAGCGGCTCCATAAATGCTTACCGCCATAGGCAGGGGCCAATGCATCTAATCAGTGATAGTGTTACCAAGGTCACTGGATTCGTCCATAGGCATCCCAAATGGTCTATCTAAGTCTTCGGGGGCAAATGGATTTTTTAAAATTTCTGTGAAAGAATCCTGATCCCCAAAGAAAGGTAATATCGCTTCCCAAATGCTGCCACTTTTAAATCCATCTGAAAAGGCAACGTGTGTGTGTGTGTGTGGGGGGGCTTCCCCCGCCCACTGAATACATTACTGAAGCCCCCACCCATTATTACGTCACTGCCTCCATCCAGTACGTGTGGGTTGTGAGCTGCGAGTCGTTTGGGTTAGCTTTCTTGAAGCAGGAAGGGAAGGGGTGTAGGGATGGTGTTTCGTTGGTCCTTGTGTCCCTTAGACCTCCTACTCGCCTCTGAGGTTGGCCTACCGGCATCACGAACCTCGTGGCGTTCCAAACGACGGAACCTTGCATTCCACATGCCAAGTTAGTTGTGTGCAAAAATCGTATAGCGCTGCGTAGCAGCGCAAGATGGGGAACTTCACCATGAATACGCGTAAACGTTGCAGTGGCATGGTGCCTTTATTGCATTGACATGGTACCAGACTCTCGCGCGCGTTCTTAAACTTCAGACATGGGTGCATTGCGGCAAATCATAACACCCTGTTCGTCGAATCAGTGTGTATGCAAGCGTGGTGCCACTGCAGTAATGAATTGTATCTGGTGGTCATATCGGATGATGTAATTCGAAGCTTTCCTGTAATCGAAGTTTTAGAGAAATAGAAATAAAACTGTCAAAAACTGTTCCGTACGAAGCCCCATTGGTGTCATTTTTACCGTGTGATTATATTTCGCAAGGTGGTGCGTATTTTTCATTATCTTTTTTTTGCAAGTTATTATTGATTTATATTACTTTGGCAAATCTCTGAAAAACGCGCACGTATCACTTTGTGAAATAGTAAAAGTGGCACAAAATGGGTTTCGTTTGGGGTGTGTGTGTAGAATGGTCGTAAACACCCTCCCCCATTTTTGTAGGCCCAAAGCACAGCGTCTAGTTTCTAATCTAGCCCGGCTGTCTACTTCGCCCCTTCCGCCACACGCATACATTGCACGTGTCGGGGCTGGGATGGACAAATTTCATTTACAAAATGTTGTGATGGAAGTGCAGACGTCACAAAGCATTGTGGTTCGCACACTACCTAATCTTTTACATCATCTGTGTTCATTCAGCGCACTTTCACGCAAGCGTTCACCTGCGTCACTGTTCAAACACGCTCTATCCAGAGAGAGGTAAGAAAAAAATACGTTATGTATCGTGAAGAAATTAGCCCATCCCAGCACACTGCAGGCAAGGCAACACAATTAGATGTCATGCCAACTGGAACTAGTTTAGTATGAGTGAAGTCGGCTGAGGGTCAAAGGCCCAGAACGCTTAAATTATGGAGGCGCTTGTTTCGGCTTATTTATGTTCATATCTACTTTTTAGTGATGGACTTGTAAAAGTTTACCATCACGATCAGACCATCACCGGCCACTCCTCTGCGTACGCGTACCCAGGGCGCAGTCCTCGACTGATCACGTTTGTCATTCACATAATGACAACTGCGGGTGTGTGGTATTGAGGTTGTGAGGTAAACGGGGCACGGTGAATGGTTCGATGTTTGTTGTCGGATTACTCATCACGAAGCACGGAACTCAGACCGAATTCTAAATAGTATCGAATAGTACACATCGGTGTTCAGGCGTCCACCACTGTTGAAGGACAGTATTTTCAAAACTGCATTTTGAGTTATGTTATTTCAAATACCCTCATTTATTTAAAACTGTTGACTTCAAACCACAGAGACGTTATCCTAATAAAAACATTGTCAAATGCATATTGTGTGGAAGTAGTATCGACGCTTTTCAGAGATCGATTCCTAATAATATAGGCGTACTGCCGTTACCAAGCCAGTAGGTCACGCCTCACTTTCATAGGCGCTAGGCCCAATGAGTTTACTCAATATCCCATGTGCATGTGCCAACGCTTGTTTTCGCACACATGGTGCTGTCGTTGATGCACTGACGTGAAGTATTTTTGTACTCTTCTCGAACCCCAAATCCCACGAAGAAAACATGGGTTTTTCCGACTTCTTTTTCTACCCGGATTACTACGGGTTAGTGAAGACATTTTTAGTAGAGATGCCAGAATATTATAGCACAGAACCGGTTCACCCGGATGGATTTCTCGGGGAAGTGCGGACATATTGTGAGGCGAAATGGAGCGATCTGTATTTGGTTGTGCTGTTGGCCATCACGTGGACCATTCTCCGGTACCTGCTCACGTTGTTTGTTTTGAAGGTGAATATGATGATGATGAATAACTATCTGTACACCTGATGGTAAACGTTCAGGAAGTATCCCCTACAAATAGTACGCCTATTTAGTACGCCCATGGTAGGACTAACGTTGAGACGTTAGGCCTACCGACTGTGAATTATCGGCTTCATCGTGTTCATGGTTACACGTCATGCATGTCGTCTGTTAGTGTTAGTTGACATGATTGAGACGTACAATAAACCTTTTTCACATTTCTTGTGCGCAAATTAAGCTCAGACATTGTCAGAAGGCTTAACAGAGGGGAACGAATTCATGACAACAACGTTGTGTAGGCTAAAGTTTGGCAAATGGATGCTCGCAATTGTTATTGTAGAAAATTTGTTCCCCTTTAGCTTTATTCACTTAACTCGCGTGGGGGTGCTAAAATCAACATGGCGACGGAATGGGAAATTTGCTTGATGTTAGACCCTGTTGCAGAGTGTTGTTTTATTAATGATGTAATAAATCATAGATGTACGCCTTATTGACAAACGTGACAAAGCTTGAGTGACTAAGTTTTTTTCCTGGGTGATTGTGAAAGGACTTTTGGGGAATAGTTCCAAATACAGATGCCAGTAATTATTACCTACAATCTCCTATGAGGTGTCAGAAAGCAAAAACATGTCCAGAAAAGTTCAATTTAGGAGGGAAAAAAATCAAGTCGTTTACTTAGAAAACGTAGAATTTTTCAGACCAGTTTCACTGGAACTTTTTCTGGGTTTTAGTTTAACCCTACTAGTACCGGGCTGTTGTTTGGCTTAGAGTACGCAGTACTACAAAATACTATGTAACACTCTGAGCCTGAAGGACCTAGCGCTACAAATTACTACTTCTGGCTAGGTTTATTCCATTGTTACTCGTACACAGAACAATGAAACCAAGCATTCATAGTGCCACAGCACTGTATGGTACATTGTCTTCTCTATTGTATTTTATAGCTTCAGAGAATAATGACATCATGTCCTCTTACAAGAGATAGGGCTGAGTACTACATTTCACTACTAAGTAGTACTTAGGAGCATTCGGGATTGTTAGGGTTAAAGGATTGTGTACATTTGCAGTAAACTGAATTACAGATAAATATAAGCCACAGGGATTCAGTCAACATGTACAAAAAGGGTGGAAAAGAATTCTGTATCTATGTAGTTGCCTGATCCCTTATTTCACCGAAATTTGAGACTTGATGATTAGACTTGAAATCAAGTCGTTAGTCGGCCGTGTTTGTCGTCCAGAACAATATGAGCTGGCATGCTATGTTGTTTTACAATTACATGTAGTACTGAGCAGTACTGAGCCTGTTCACTGTTGCCCGGGATCCAGTGTGCTGCACTGCTTCGGCCGGGAAATGACGCGCGATCATGGGCTGTTTAATTAATACCCGCATAACGACTGACTCTGGATGGATATTCATGTACATGTACATGTTTGCAACAACTGCACTGCATATTCATCTTTTCCATACGTTTCCAATAAGCCACTTGCAAGTTAAATTTGAATAAAATCTGGTACACTGCGTTACCTGATTGCACAGAAACGTAACAATTTGAATTCCCCAGACTAAAGACACTGTTGTTATACCTCATGATTCGGGGCAAGCTTTAGCATAGCGACCACCATCTCTGGGATGGACTGGTTCCTTTGTGCCGTTCTTATCCATTAAGAACAATGTATTGTTGCAAGGCGTCTCTTTTGTAACTAAGCAAAAGCTTGCCCTGAATCACAAAGTATAGCAACAGTGGTTATAGTAAGGAGAATTCAAGTTGTTGTGTTCATGTGAATTTAAAAAACTCAGTAACTCGCAAATGGCTTATACATGTAGTAGCCCATGCTACATAACAGACCATCAATTTTATACAAAGGGATGTCCATATTTGATTAGTGCCAGTTTCTTTCAAATCTTACTTTAATTTAATATCCCTTTTAATCTGACACTTAAAGTCCACTTGAAAATAGGTTGTGAAGTTACGGACCTGGCAACTATACGGTCATGACGGTCACAGACGTTAGTATGTGTTTGATAATTTTAGGAAGGAATTTCTACGGACACCACCTGACACCATGTACCCAAACCCATTAGACTGGATTGAAAAATTGTGTTTTCTAAGTAAATACTTCAATATTTTCACTGCTAAATTTGAGGACATTTGTGACCTGTCACCACAAACTGTGAAAGTCAGACTTTTCAAAAATTGAGATATTGGTTTTTTTTTTTAAATTCAACAGAAAAAAGGCTTTCCAGTGGTATTAATACATGTACATGGAAGACTTAGGGTAGAAGTACATGTATAAGGTGCCAATGTGACATTATTCTGGCAGCTTTGTGTCATTGTTTCGGACATTTTTTCAACATTTCTGACCAGGCACGAATAATGCTGAGATAATGACATTTTTAAATATATGATCCTGCAAAACGTTTGGAATTTGTTTTACATAAAAGACTGGTCACTCTTTTCAAATATTTCAAAACCCCCCAAAATGGACCTCCACTTCAATATGACTTTGAACCTTCAAAATAGGTGAAAGCAGGATGCAACTTTATGTTCATTTTGTCATGATGGGTCACATTTTATTACTTTCAGATGGCTTATAAGTCACTGCAGGGAAAACTGAGCGGTGTCCATTTGTGGAATTCTTGCCGAATTTTACAGTTCAAGCCAAAGGATAGATGATTGATATGAGACTTACATGTACCACAAGAGGGTTGGAGAGCATCTTGGCGGCTCTATAAAATGGCCAAAAATTAGATTAAATTATCCTGTTTTTGGCGCATGATGATCACCTGGTGATTGCACGAAGGTTGCCGTTTTGTGTTGTAGTATTCATTGCTCATGATGTCATGACCGTTTGAGGACCATTCCTTTTTTGTGTGTAGGGAGTATACGTGTTCAGTCCATTGTTACATGTGGAGAACGCACGGCAGAAGAAAATCAAAAGACGGGATCATGGGCAAAGGACAAAAAGGAACTAATTTGGAATAACATTTAATTATAAACTTAAAACCAGCAAAGCAATAAGTTTAAGCAAAGTAAATCTAGTGTTTTATTTTCTCATGCAAAAACACCGTGAATTTGGACAAGCAAAAGCATAAAAGTAAAAATGTTTACATCAGGGCAGCCAAGTACAATTATACAGTGAAAATTAGCATGCCGGCAAAAACATGTTAATGCACAAAGAGGCAAATTATATTCGGCCGAGCATAATTACCATAAGCAATTACCACAAGCAAGCATCTCCACACCCTGCGCCAGAACAGCCCAGCTCAGACAGGTTGGTCACTGTTGGTCTTCAAGGTTCGGCTTCTTTATGGAGCCACGACACTCAAGGGTCTGGTCCCACAGCTGTGTCAGCCTCTGCCACAATCTGGCAATGAAGAGGAGAAGACGGCACGGAGGTGCTGACCCAACTCTGGCTATTTTGGAATGCACATACTAAGAGCATATACAGTAAAATCTTGATAACTCAAAGTCGGTTGACTCGAAACTCTGCTTAATTGGAAGAATAATTAATTCCCGCCAAAAGAATAGGCTCTTATGAACAAGAACATATCCGTAACACGAACTGCTCACGTTGCCGGATTCATTTACCTCGAAGTTTTTGTGTAAGCAGATCCAAAAGAAACTGCCTCCAAAATACTTCCAGGAAGCGTAAACAGAATGCGGGTGTAGTTCTGAATCATTTCTGACACGCACACTTCATCTTTTCACACCGGAACACTTGCAAGCGCGCTACAGTGACGATCGATCTAGACACGTAAACCATACTGTGACTGCAAAATCCGACTTGCAGGAATTGGCCCAATGGTTACAGTGGGCCCATTGTAGCCAGTGCGTCAGCAGGCCAACTGATGGCTCTTTGCGGTGGCTGCGGCAATGCATTGGAGATCTTTGTGTATGCGTCACATGTACGGAAGTTAAGTCTGGCCTAATGGTCTGGCCCAACTGCTTGCGCTCGCCCTTGCGATGGCTGCCCAATTAGAGCCACGAATCACAGTATGCTCACGTGCAGTGGACCAACCACGTGACTGCAATGCAGAGCTTTTGCGTAGCCAAATCTCACTCCCCAAAAATAAAAAGTTTGAAAATAAAGAACAAACAACAACAAAAAAACAGACACCAATAGCATTTTTGTTTTTACGAAATTTTATTGAAGTGACAAAAAGGTGCGCCCTCATGTGATGAAAAAAGTTTTCTGACTCATCGGGAAACCCTGCCCGAGTACGCATGTGCTAGGCTCTGCGTTGCGGGGCGATATCAGAAAAGGGACCACCACAATGCGTAACACATTCAGAATGCAAAAGAAAGATTTGCCACACAAAGGTACACAGTTTAAATGATTGACAGTACATGTAATGTGTTACATGTATTTATCAGCCGATTGACAACAAAAATCCTCCACAAAAATGTCTTTCTATGAACAAAAACTTGTGGCACCGAAATGTATAAAATAACCACAATGTCATTTCAAAAGTCATCGGGAGATTTACGGTAATTGTGCATCAGCGTATAGGTACATGTTATGATACACATCGTAATATTGACTTAACTTCAAAAGAAATTGGAACCTTCTTTTAACTCGAATTATGGATTACTGAAATTTTTTGTCCATTCCCCAGATATTCAAGGTATTGAGATTTTACTGTACATGTAGGCACTGACTGAGAACAAAACAAATGACTATGGAGTCTTTTAGAGGTTTTTAAAACGTGCGTAATTTCCACACGTACCTTTTTGGGGAGACACAAGGATTGGGATCAACTGGGATCGTAACACCATTCATTTGGGTGTACAGTCTGCATGGTCCAGTATGCAGTTCTGAGTGCTCAGGATTGAGTTGAAAGCCAAGGTGTAGAGCCGGCTGCAGCATGGGTGGTGCGCTCAGCCCTCCTTTGATTCTCATGAATTCAAGGACCTGACATTGTGCTTGAAAATAAGTTTGGTTACACTTACAGGGCAATGATTTTTGTCTTTCTGTGTTCTATGATTTTATGACAACGTATGAAAAACGTACGCCACTTTCTTATTGATAAGTGGTAACATGATCATTGATTGTCAATATTCAGGCCAACATGCTCCATTGCTTTAGACTTTGGATTGTATTGTTTGGAAAGGAGGGTCATTGTACCTGGGCTTGATTATTTTGATTCAGAGTCATGAGAAGTAGTGAGAAGTACCACCAAGTCTGTGGGGAAGATAAGTGGCAAAGTGAAAAATACCAAGTAATGTGGGTGATAGGGTCCAAACCTTAGCCGTGAGTAACGCGTCCATGATAACTGAGCATACTGCATAGAGTACCAAGGTGATTACGTCATGCACCCAATTAGTGTGTAAAAGGCATTAGCGCAAGAACCAGCGCGTGAACCAACACGTGCGCGTACTCCATTCGTTTAAACTGCACTTTCTGGTTCACAGTGATGTCACACTTCAGTACTCCATAGAGATAAAGTAGTGATTTTGACAGGATAATATTGTTTTGCTGTGCTTTCTGCTTAAAGATCAACCCATTAAGTTGCTGTCCTCTTGTATAAGCCCAGGGGCTTCTAGTGCAACACATCAATTACATGTACATGTACTGTGCCTGAACACAGCTGAAGGTGCAGGTCCCTTTTGCTTCACAGACCAAACACCTTGCAGTAAATTTGGGCCCGACTCCATTGAAATGCCATGTGCTTCTTGCCCAAGTGATTAAAGAGAAGCCGCTCGGTGTTGGTGATCTTGTTAAAACTTTGGAAGTGCACAAATTATTGATAACAGCATGATGTTGTGATATGCCATTGTGTGAAAATAGTATTGGGGGTACCCACAGTACCATAATAAAGAGCAAGGTTTTTCGTTAATTTCTCGTAGCCTTCCCCTAAGGGTTGGATTTTGTAAGTTACTGAGCAGAGTTGGCTGCCTGGAAGTCCAAAAGTGCTGTACATTAAGGACAGATTCATCAATTCTTCCCACTTTCTCCCTTTTCAAATGCACTGGAAAGGGCATTCTTGTATGTACATGTTGCTGTTCATTTTATTCATTTACATAAAATGACACTTTCATGTGGAGTTTAGTAATAGACTACAAAGTTTATGGCTCATAGTGAAAATGTTGATTGTTGGCTTATCTTGTTGATTTCTATTCCACTAGTGTATTGCTCAAGTGTTGCCCTCAAATTGGAAAGTAATTCTGGTACATGTACATGTAACTTTGTTTCAAATCAAAGACCCCAGTCCTTTAAAGAGAAGAGAGAAAATACAATAGAGGCAAAAGAAGTCAAACTTTTTGTGGTTTGTATTCTGCATGAGTGCTATTCATGTGGGGGTCATTCTAAAAATTCAGGGTCCAAATGTGTGACATTTCTGTGTCCCTGTTACACCTGATCTGTGTAATTTTACATGGAAATATTGCTGAAATTGACTTGTTTGGCAGGTAATTTGCATTAATGCATCTATGTTTGAAACTAGAGAATGTGTTCTGAACTTACCAAATCACATGTCAGATGTGACAGGGAAATGAAGAAAAATGGACCCCTAGTTTATGAGATGACCCATGTGCCTATTTGTACCACGCCTACAGTACACACACGCATACACACGTTGGTACTTAGAATGTGGAGCAAAGGGCAAAGAAATTTGTCTATGGAGGTTACGTGTACCGGGTACCATGGCCACATCAAAGTATGATAAAGGAGGCAAGGTTGGGGTCATGGCCATACACTCTAATATGTACATGTACTACAAGTGAATCTTTACCACCTGATGGGCACGCGTATACATGTATGCACATAGTAAACTTGCCTGTGCAGGCACTGAATGACATGTACTGGCACAGGGGTATATTGTACCGGTAGGCCTACATGAACTTCATGAATTTTGAACGTGTTTGGTTCCCAAGATTTTCCAAGAAGTCAGCATTATTCATATTTTTCTATTTATTTATTTATTTTTTTGTGGGAGGAGTTGTACTCATCCCAAACATGTCAAGGTTATTGTCAAGTGGCTTTGCCCCCCAATTTGTGGTTACATGTACCTGTACCAGTAGGTGATCCACTGATAATATTCAGATAACTCAATATTATGCAGACTCCATAAAGACTAATGAAAGCCATGTTTGATTCAATATTTCATTCTTTATTCAGAACATCTTCAGGATGTACATGTACCTGTACCCTGTCACCTTGGGTTTTCTCATGAGTGGCCAAACAAATACATTCATGTACGTGTACATGTGTATGTGTACATGTACCAGTGTAGTATGTGTTTAATAGATGTAGGCACATTTATGGCATTTTTTCTCGGGATGTCAGGTTTTGGTATGAAATTTGGGTGTTGTTTGAAGTTTTAGAAGTGAGTTTGGGTCAGTGTTCTAGCTAGGACCATTTTAGTGCCGGGAAAATTTTTGGATTACAAAGCCTAGTGAGTGCAGTTCTTAATGCTTTCTGATGCTTGAAATACGATCCAATTGATACATTTAAATTTTCAGTAATTTTCAGTTCATTTTTAGGGAAATCCGTGCTGGGTGGCACAGCCAATTTCAACCCTGAGTGCCGGGCGGAAATTTTCAGTACCGGGTGGTGCCACCCGGCGCCGCCCACTGCGGCTAGAACCCTGGTTTGGATACTTTGTATTTAGGCAGCACAGAGTAATGGAATAATACAGCTTCAGTACATCTAGGCCTACATGGTCTGGTCTGTTTATGGAAGTAATACATGCACATGTACTACATGCTTGTACATGTATATGTAAGCACTGGTGCCTTTCAGTGAATGAGGGCCCCAGCTGTGCATACCGGGACATGCATGAATGGTCAGCTTCTTGATAAATTAAAGAAGAAAAGGTTGGGATTTGGCATACATGTACATGCAAGAATCCTTTCCTCTACTGTATAAACCGATGGGTGCTTGTACGGTACAGTTACATGTAGCTGTTTGGTTGATTTTGTCATGGTTTGAGATTAGGGGATGAGCAATGTGCAAAGTATCCGGTAAAGCAGTTGTAACAATGGCCAGCAAATACTGTGACTTCTAGTAGCTTACAAGGTATGGGTGTTGTCACAAAATACAATGTAGCTGATATCGGTATTACGCAAATCATGCACTTTTCTGTACCGAGTGCTAACATGTTACAAAATCTGGATGGGAAAAGCCTCTTTAAAAAAGTCACAAATTTTTGAATAGAAAACTTGTTCAAATCTGAAAAAAATCCCAAGAAATCAAACCCCAGTCTAAATGTAATGTTCCCTGGTACTTGTAGCTCGCTCTGGTTTCCTACCACAGTGTCTGCTGTTCTTCAGTGATTACTGATCATGCGACCTCTGTGGATTGCAAAGCAAGGGGAGGTAATCAATCATTTGTGGTGTAATTGCTACATGTACAGTGCAGGCCATACAGGGGCATCCATTTTTGAGCATGAGATTAATTTGCAGGCAGTTTTATATCATGCTGCCAAAGCCATTAGTGGTTTTCATGTTTGTACATACCGACATGTACATGTACTCACATGTATACATGTACATGTACGTGTATTTTACACGTACGTGTATACAGTGTACATGTACTTGTACATGTATACAGTGTATTTGTACATGTATGTGTGTACATGTACTTGCAGAAGTGTACGTGTACATGTAGTTGGCTTCAAAATGTACTGGTTTGGACACAAGGGGCGTGCTGAATTTGTACTACATGTACATGATTAAATGCACTGAACATGCACATCTACCGACAAATTCAACAAGGGTTTACACATGTACAGTACGGCACATCCTTGGGAAGGTTTAAAGAACTGCTCAAGAAATTAAGAACACTTTTAAAAATTTTGTTCATTTTCTGCTGCTGGAAGATTGATCTTTATCTCCTGCCTTCCGAAACAGAAATTCTTTGGAGGGTGTACATTTACATGTAGGTACATGTGCTTGTAATAGAGCAAGGCTTAAATCACAATTCTCAAAAATAAGTGGTCTTGTGGAAAGATTTGCCTACAATGGGCTGTATGGCATGGAAGGATATTACATGGTAGGAACTTCACAGAGGCATCATAAGCAATTACCTTGATGCTCCTGGTCCTTACCTCAATGCCCACTTAAATGTCCCCATAGACAAGTTGATTTTCTAATACAAGTGGCCTGTACAAATGAGAAATTGCCTTGCCCTTTCAACACTGAAGTTTCTGCCCTGATATTACCCATCTTACAATCTTATTTAATGTGCGAGACATACATGTACATGTAGAGCACACATGTAGGTGTCTCCCTCAGCTGAACATTGTTCCAAACTTCCCACATGTATTACAGTTCATTCCAACTTTCACTTTCCTTCCGAATGAGACTTTCATTCTGCTGTCAGTATTTCTGTCATTGGCAACAGAAAATGGAATTTGGAATGTGTACAGTGTACATGTACAGTCATGTACAGGTACATGTATCACTACTCTTGTGCATTTGAGGGAAAAGAATCTTTAACATGACATTTTGCCAGGATTTAAAATGTAAATGTAAGTCCAAACCTCATGCACATATCCTGATACCTTTTGGGTACATGTATATGTACTTCCTGCGCTGCAGAGGTTGGATTTGGACGCTAAGAGTGTGTGGACGTTCGTATGTACATGTACCGTACATGTATCAGGTAGCATTTAATGAGCTGTCTATGGGTCAGATGATCTGTCATGTGCAGCATGTGACCTAGCACATTCGCTGAAATTATGCCAGACATGTTTGTGTAGACTGATGCAGGTACATTCGGCAGATGTGTGACAGAGAGAGTGCGCCGTTGGTTGGTGCCCCATGCCCTCACTGAGACCCTGTGTAAATATCTGCATGTACGTCAGGACGCTAGGTATAGTGCCCTCTCTTGTCCATGCATGGAGTCCATTACATATTTAATTTACAGATCAGCAGATACCACTTTTGTTTTTGTGAGGTTGATGAACATACACACGTTCACAGTATGCTTGGGCGGTTCCGGCGGGTACCTGATTCTACCCAGTTCCAACATCGGGAACCGGCACCGGGTATCAATATTTTTCAGAACCGGGTACCCATAGAGGAGTCAGTTCCGAGTGGTAACTGATTCCTACCAGGTACCCGCAGTAGGGTGTTGAAACTGAAGCCTCACTAAAAGGCTCCATTCCGGTACCGAATTTAAGGGAGGAAACCTCTGAAGGCCGTCCTCTGAAGAGATTTGAAAGACAAGCATTGTTTATCTGCCTCTTCGGTTGAAAAAAGAGAACTTTTTTGTGTTTTTTATCTAAGGGTTGAATAAAATCCCCTAAGTTTTTTATAAAATATAACTGCTGTGTCAAGTGCCGATCGGCAGCCCCCAATCCCACCCCCTTGAGCTTGTTAGTTTCGGTTGCCCCAACATGGATAGTTGTAAACAAGGTGTGACGTGTCAATCAAGGGGACAAAAATAATCAGCCAATGACGATACCACATGTATTCCATCCGGGGATTTGATGCTTCATTGGCTTGCCTTATATGGAATGTTGGGTTTGGTCAGGAAACTAGAAGCACAAGTTTTTTTCTTTTTTGGGCGTAATCATGCACATCTCATGTACAAATTTACAGACCTGTATATGTAAATTGGATAGCAAGGATAATTTTCTGTGACGATTGCTTCCATTAACCCTGCCTTGATTAGCTCTTTAGTCCCCACTCTACCTTGACTCTGCAGACATACATATGTACCGGTACATGCGTGAACATGCGCTTATACATGGGGCCTTGTGGGGTACCGGAACAATGGGAAGTACCCCACGAGGCCAGTTTTTACCTTGTGGGGTACCGAAATTGGTACCCCACAAGAATGTCCCAAAACTGATATTTGGAAATAACTCAAAAAGGGGAAATTTTTGGTGGGTAAAAATCGTCGCAAATTGAAGTGTTTTATACAAGGGATGTACAGTCGAAATTTCAACCCAGGAAAGTGAATTTAGTTTAAATTGGTGTGATTTGAAATTTTTTGCGTGTTGTGTGGGAGTTTTGTACATGAGAACAAAGAAAATACCCCACAAGTATAGCTGTGTAAGGATGGGTGTACATGTGCATGTAGAACCCTCAGTCTGACCCTCTTGATAACGACAGCCACTTTACATGTACATGCAAAGGTACATGTATTGTGTAGTAGTTGCCTGCAGTTAATGAAGACTTTAACAGATGATGCATGGAGAAGTTGTTGTTATACTGAAAATGTGAACATCTTTGCCTCATATCGTACATTGGGAAAAAGTGATACACGTATGTACATGTACGTACATGTATTGCAAGGCTAGAGCTTCACAAGGCATTGTTTGTGGATACGAGGCTCCAGAACTGGTACAAGGGTTGTACTATGGGTGTGTGGTTTGAAAGACCACAGCATTAACTGCTCAGTGTAATTAAAAAATCAATGGTACAGCATCACCTGTGGGACAGTACAATGCACGTACTGTATGCATATGTAATTCATTTTAAAAGCAATCTTGTAATCATTACCAGGGATTGTTGCATACAAAACAGTAGCATTCGTGTACAGTTTCTAGTACAAGCCGGTATAATTGATGCATGAAGTGAATAATACTAGTAAACATGTACTTGAGGGCAGTGCTGGAAAGTGTTGTCACTGGCCCTCATGACAGTGGATCTTGTGAAGTGTCTCTAGAAATTGCCAGCTGTAATTTGCATTCATTGCGTGTATGTACAGGGTACATGTATTGTAGTTTTACATCTGTGAAAATACTTCCTATCAATGATGCGCACAGTTCCTTGAATTCACTTCTGTTTTTGCTTTGGCCATTATGGATAATTAGTCATGTGGAGGGATCCATTTGCATGTAGATTGTGTGATGCCTCGTACCTTGCTCACTGGAAGAAATGACTCACCTGTTGTGTGGTACCTGAACTCCCCCTCTGTGTGTGAGCTACATGCAGTACCACACATTCTGAGGGCTTGGTACGGAAATTTATGCAACATGTGCTTTTGCTCCAGTAATTGGTAAAATCCGAGTAGTGTGAAGGGAAAACAGATGGATTAAACACTTGCTAAAATTGCGTAACTTGTAGATGGTACATCACTGTACTTATACATGTGTAAGCAGTTGCATATCTTGTACAGAACTCAGTGTGATAAATTATGAAAGGCAAGGCTTATCCAAAGACGCTTCAGTCTACCATATTTAGCACATTTACTCGAGACATTTTCTTCATCACCCTGCATTTGAAAATTTACTAGTTGACCTGAATTGATGTTCTGAACAGTGGTGTCAAAATGCGTACATCGGCAGAAATTTATCTATATATTCAAGAAAGGTTGGTGAAACCAATTTTGTTTCAGGAGGCTGCGACTTCCATGTCCTCTCCCCTACAACCCCCCTCCCATCCCCTCCCCAAAGTTCTTCCAGGGGTCAAAATCTACCTCAGTTTTTGGTAAATCCTTTCTCAGTGAATAAACCCAAAGCATACATTTTGAGCACCATCGGTATCTCCTTACCACAAAACAAAGGGTATCCCCTAAAAAAGAAGACAAGGATTTTAGAGTGAAAATGGGTGTTTCACAATAGTGCGCCAGCAAGGTTCGCAATGCGGTAGCTATTGTACACAGTGCACATTTGAAAAGGGTCAACATGATTCAGGCATTTTGATTGGCCAACGCCTTGCAAGCTTGCACTCTCGTGAAACACCCGTATTGCTCATGAATTTTTCCCCCACATGTAGGTATATTGTACATGTACAAGTATGTATACATCCATACATGTACTTCATATGAAAGTGCTTTTTGTCCAGTTCCATTTGATACCAGCAAGATGATGTTTGGGTTATGCATGACCGATCTGTGACAATCTGAATTGGCGATGTCAAATTTGGCTTTGTTGCCAAGATGTGGTTGTCAGAGTTGGGTGCTAGTAGTCTGCACAGTGCATATAAATGTACCAGTACCGCTATACTGTGCACCTGCTGGGGTTTTGTTTTTGTTTGTCATTTTAGTACGCTGTGGGAGAGTGTCTGTGTGACGTGCCCATGGATGCATTTATACTAATTCTTACAGAGAATTTGACTTAAGTTATGTTTCAACTGTGGTATGAGCAACATGTTTCCTAAATCGTTAACTGTTGTGTCAACTTTCTTCCTGTATGTATTTCTCCTCATTGCAACTTACATGTAGCTACATGTAGCTGTCAGTGGGTTCGCATTGTATTGTGTGATAACTACCCAATCATGTGGTCAGTTCCGGTATTTGATCACAACTGGGTTGTGACTAACCCCCATTGCAAACCGGTACTTGATCAGGTGACGGTGACATGCTGGTCTGCTGTTGATGTCATGAAGCTTGCTCTTTATTGTGTTAAGTTTTGGGAGTTTCTACAGGTCTCCTTGAAAAGCCCTCTTTACATGGATGCCTTTTCCCATCAGCCAGTGTTAAGTACAAAGTACTGTACATGCACAGTATCAATACGTGTTAGTTTTATGAATGCATTGGTATACCGGTACGTGCATGCATGTGCACATATTAGTGAAATGTAAAATAAATTTTTTTGATTCTGCAGTCTTGGTACAGTCTGTACACAAGGCAAGGGTCACAGAAGCATACTGGTGCATATGCAATATTTTGCAATTCCATAGAGTGACTAAGACTGGTGCTCAGGCACATGTAAGTGTACATGTATCTAGTGAAGAAATGAATTTCAGCGCCGCATTAAGTTTATGTACAGTAGATTCTTTCAGTGCCATTATTTTCAGGGTGAAATATGCAGCACCATGTTTGTACATTTGATCCTCCCTCATTCCTCCGCCCTCTCCCTTCCACCTCCCCCCCCTCCATGTTGCAACTGTGAGGTCATCAGACATACATGTACACTGGCTGTTCACATACAGGGTACTCAGAATTTTCCAGGAAAGAAGGCAAGGTTTCCTGTTTCCAGATTTAATATAGTATAAGGCCTTGAAACTTGGCACTCGTGACTGAAATCAACGTATCTGGCAAACAAAAGCTTTTGGGAAGTGGAAACAGTGAAAAAAAAAAACCCATTTGTCTCAACATCGGCCTCCTGTTGCCAGGCACTAGACAAAATAAATTGTACTCGATGTGGGTGTTTCGAAAAAAATTTGCAGCCAAACTGAAACATAATGAGTCAATGAAAATACTTTATGCCTGTACATGTAAATGTACGGTGTCTGACCCATTCTGTGAACATACACTGTACAAAAAATATGCCTGCAGTATGTGATAAGCCAGGTTTAACAAGATGTACTCCTGCTCAGTCACTATGGTCACAGAGATTAGATTTATGAAGCTTGTTGTGTATTTCCATGTACATGTGTGCACTAGACATGGACCTGTAGCATCACATTGATACATGTTTGCAGTATTGTATGTACGTACTAGTAGGCACTGTATAACATTTTCATGTACATGTACATTGTATGAACTGCTAAGCTGTCACCTCAGCCATGCCTGTCAGCTCAAGCATGGCTAACTTACCAGCATGTTTCGTCCTTGTGTTGGTTTAATTGTTGCACGTGCCCATATAGAACAGAAAGAGGAACGAGACTTGGTAGTGTGAGTTCATCAGCATGTTTTGTTTCCGTGCAAGGTAGATAAAAATTGAATTGATACGCAAGCACGTTGGCAACAGAAGGAAGAATAGACTTGACCATGTAAATTCAAGGCTCATTTCAATTCCACATTAAAAGGGGAAAAAATGACGCGGCCCCGCATGTTAAATTTCTTATCTATTGGCACAGCTACATTAATACTGTTGAACTGCTGCATTTCTGATCAAGTTTTCCTTTTCTTTTTCTCTACTGTTTTATACTGCAGAGAAATTCCATGATAACTCACACTTCATTTAACGGTGATGTGACATAAATTTGGAGCTGTTATTTTATGTCTGCTTGGTATCAAGGTTACATACATTTTACATACAGAAAGTATTTTGAAAACATACATGTAGTAACAAAAATATGAAAAAGAATTCAGCGAACTCTGAAAAAAAAAATTTTGCCAAAAAAAGGATGTGGCAAAACTTAAACACCTTTGATTTGAAAGCCTCCGCAAACACTGCATTGCTGGCAGAAAGTTTATGGTACTGTGCGTTCCATGATCATTTTTACACAAAACAAGTACTACTGAAATTTTGGAGACACGAATTCCGATACATTGTACTTGGTGTTTCAGTAACTCATGCATGTCCATCATCCATGCATGGGGCCGTTGATAACAAAAATTACTTTACAGTGCAATCATATGCACTCGTGCTCACAGTTATCAACATACATGCACAAGTTAAAAAAGTGTATTACAAACAATAATTCAACAAGGTAATAAAATTTTTTTAGACCACAGAACACACTGCAGTACATTACATCTCAATGGCATACATGTATGTATGCAAATGAAAGGTATTTTTTCCCCTTTTGATTCAATACAAAATTTGTTGTTTTGGTGCTTGGGTTCAGTTTGTAGACATGGCCACTTTTCCGCTGAACTTCCCTTCAAGAACCCAGAATTGAGTGGTAATGTTGTGTTCTTTGGAGCAGCAAGACCTGTTTCTGCCTCACTACACGTTTCACAGATTGCCAGCCCTTGGTTTGCAGTTGCTGTTGCCTCAGTGTGTGGGAGCATATCTGTGCTCTGAGCTTCACCCCTAATAATGGCCTATCCGTGCATATTATTTGAGGCCTCCCCAGTGAAATCTGTGGCATTGTACTCAAGCTCTTAAACGCCATGGTTATATCTGAGTGGCTCGGCCTGTGGGAGGGCGAGGAAAAGATCTAGTACGTCTGAGTGGCGTACACAACTTGTTGAGGACAGTGACTGTATATAATACACAGCACCTTCAGGGACCATCAGGTGTAGAAGGAGGTACCAAGCTGAATGCCTCGAGGCATCTAATGCTTTTACATTTAAATGTGTTGTACTTCGAATGCAGCATGTACATCAAATTTTTTTTCTGTGAAGTTTTTGTTTTTGAAGCCTGGGCAGCTGGGTGCCTCATATTTTTCTCCCGCTTTTCAAATGCCCATGATGATGAAGCCAACAGAAAAAAAGGTTATGTTTCCTTTTTCCCTATCTACCCTGTTTTGGACATTACAGTCCTAAAGGTTATTTTATAAGGAGTAGTTTGGGAAAATGTTAAATTGGAAGTAAAGAAAAAGCATTTAATTTGTGTGAGTGTGGTGCAGAAAGGTTCCATGAACATGTACTTATTTATGCACGCAACTTGTACCCTTTAAGGTGTTGCTTATTTCATTTGAAACAAATGTCACCCGACCTCTCCTGCCGCTATTTTGAACCAGTATAAAACAGGTGCCAAAAATATATGCATTTCCTACCTCTATATAACCTACTGGTACATGTAGTTTTGGATGCCATGTACCGGTAGTGCATCAACCAACATTTTCGGACCCACACTGTGCAATGATACACACACCAGCGATAAACATGGTATCGAACCTTCTGCTTTCTGTTGTCCATGGAAAATCAGCAGTGTATGATGATGAGATGAGATACATGCATCACATAACTTGGCTCAATGAGTAGCATCATGTCTATAGCATGCCAACATAAATGGGTCATTCCGTGAGGTTGGGACACAACTTGTGGCGGTGTCCTTTTATTACCTGACATGACCTGTAGCGTAGGTCATTTACTCTGTAAAAATAACACACCTTTATATTCAGCCTTGCAAGATGTATAACAATGTCAATTTGGAATCCAAATGCAGGGAAATAGCTGTTCGTTTTTACGGAGCCCATGTACCAGTAACAATTGACACTGTCACAAATTGTGCCCCAACCTCATGGAATGACCCAAATGAAAGGTGCATATTTTTGATGTCCCGGTACCCTAACGTGTCGCCTTCGAGCTTTGTGAGAGCAAAATTTCACCTCAAATTTTACGCATGAAATTTCATCTCGCTGTTAACATTCCTGGTGATAAGTCTTAGTTTATGTACCCGCTACTAAGTTCCAACGAAATTCTATTTTTGACTGATTTTCAGATTTTTTTTTCAGTGCACAGTAAACTCTTTTAAAATGTGCCCCTAAATGAAATAATTTTCGTTCAAACTCAAGTTGGGTGCAGGAGTGGCAATAATAATGATTTATCAGAATTTATGATCAACTTTAGAGAAATTTTTAAATTTCAATTTCAGATTTTCTTAGATTTGTTCAAGTTGAGAACATTCATGTTGAGAACACACAGCTGAATTTGTGCTGTATTTTCAAACGCCAGCATTTTTAAATTATAGGTTGAATTTAACGACACACTGAAATTGTTCAGAAAGTGTTCAACAGCATATATTGAGGAAATACTGGTCAACTGGCCAATTTGGAAATTTCTAACAAAGAAGCTTGTCAACACTGCAGAAAGAAAGTCAAGGGAAACGTGCAAGGGTGCAATGCTACAGGATCGATTATTTAACAATTTCAAAATACACAAGTACATTTTCATTCAACATACATTCATGTACTGCACATACGTATACACTTGTACTCCTGTATCAGTACGTTTATGTGGTCATGTGCTTGGAAATTTCTACTGTAGAAATGTTTATCATACAAGCTTAAGGTACGAATCACTTAAAAAGAAACAAGAGTGGTTGGAATCTTTATCACTGTAATAGTGGCCCAGTGAGATCTGTGCACATGGTACACATGTACACATAAATGTATTAGACACTCATGCTGTCTCCAGATACTGTATACAGAACATGTATTTTTGTATTACGTCGTATGAGTACTCTGAGCAGTACTGATTGTAGGCTGGAACATGTTGGTGACAGGCATGTGTGAAATATCAGACAGGATATCCAAGTTATGCACAGGCATGGTACATGTACATGTATGTGAGTGAGCAAGGGTGTGTCTTTCATTAACACATTTCGAAGACATTTTGTCTGCTTGACACACACTGTGTCCACACAGATGTACATGCACTGATACATGCATATTGCAAGCTACATGTAAGGGACTATGGGTGACCAAAGTGACTACACATGCATGCACATGTACAGTAGTTTGTACATG
This sequence comes from Acanthaster planci, assembly GCF_054643075.1. NCBI lineage: Eukaryota > Metazoa > Echinodermata > Asteroidea > Valvatida > Acanthasteridae > Acanthaster > Acanthaster planci. Next base: position 11,466,610 of record NC_141784.1, read on the forward strand.
TAGTGAAATGAAATGGTTGGCCCAGCTTCTGTTCTCTCTGCCACTGCTGTGAGAGGAGCGCAGTCCACAGAGCCTATGGGCATGAAGAGATACTGGTTGCAAAGCAATGTCTGAGCCCTCCCTACAATGCAGGGTGTAATGCATGTACATGTACCATACGTCCTTGCAGTTATCTTTGGGGGACGTCCTTGCAGATATCCTGGGGTACATCTTCGGAGTTATCCTTGGGGGACGTCCTTGCAGATATCCTGGGGTACGTCCTTGCAGTTATCCTTGGGGTATGTCCTTGCAGTTATCCTTGGGGTACATCTTTGCAGTTATCCTTGGTACACATACATGTACCCCAGTAACTGTAGGCCTGTAGATAACATACATGCACTGTACATGTACATACATGTATGTATACCCTGGTATCATCAACAAATAAAATGTTCATTGTTGAATTTCTGGGAGTACTGTCGCTAAAAGCAATAAAACATTAACCTATGCTACTTTTTGATTAGGTCTGACAAAACATTTAATTTAAATGTACACGTACATGTATGTACATGTATTGTACTTCATTTACATGTACATGTACATGTTTGTAGTACACCGTACACAAGTACTGCAAGTCTGCACTACTGGTGTACCGGTACATGTATCATGTACTTGTAGCTGTGTACGCATACATTTATGTACCAGTAAGTACAAAGTGTAAAAAAGAAATGACAGTTGTCAGCCCTCTAGTCCTCAATCCTTCATTTGCAATATGATTTAATGTAACACCCTAGGGAGCCAGGGTTAAATACATGTAACTGATGAAATTATTGTTGACAAGCACACTGGGTCTAAAGACAGTTATGGCTCTGTAAGCTCACTGTTTTACATGTAATTGGGCAAAGCTCACACAAGTTGACACAATGTACACACGCACAGTAGCTGTTCATCAATTCAGTGCACAACATCGCAGAGCTGCGATGACCTAAATGAGAACGTGTCACAGACCCGAATTTGGACCTACTTCAAAACAGGACTCTGCAACTTGATTTGAAATTGAGATCATGGAATGTTGTTTTCCTTTGAATATAACTGAACTCAAACTTAAGGTTACAATCACTCTTTTCATGCATTATTTATGTATAGCACTACCGGTACCAAGTTACTGGTACACGTACATTTTATCATTAGTGTGCTCAAATGACACTTTCTTCCCGTTAGTCAATTGATAAGACAGGTCTAATATGCTGTAATGTACATAAACGAGCAGTGTTACCAGTATAAGGTATGTATTTGACTTTGTACATACCGGTGTATATTACAACATATCAAACATGTCCAATCATCTATCAACTAAAGATCTACTGATCTGTATAGTCAAAGCATGGTACAGTAAAGTACATTGTTTGACATTCTGGGACGGTACATGTATGTGTGTACATGTACCGATACATGTACATGTATGTGCTCCTGGGTAATGAACAGTTTATTCACATGTGCTGTACATGTTCATGTACATTACTTATACACATAAAGCCAGTGCACAAGTGTTCATGTACATGTACATGTTTTCATCTTCAAGCAAACTTGAATTCTCAGTTCTGATTTTTCAGTCCATGGCAACAAACAGTGTGATACATAAGTGACCTGCATACATGTCCATGTATATACCTGTATTGCACGGTTCTTTTCATAGTATACCCAGCATAATGCACTATTTGGACGTTAAAAGCAGAAGGCCTAGCAGATAGCGGTACACACAGAGGCCTCTATAACATCTTCACTGCACTCAAATTTGCTTGAAGATAAATTTGTTAATACACTCCCACTCGTGGATCACAGAATAATGTACTCTACAAGTAGTACATCTGTGTCCCACGTACATTGTACATGTACAGTACCTTCACGGTATACCAGACATACACAGTACAGTATTCTGTGTTCCACTGGCGCTCGTGTGATATATAATACATGTATGTACACACTATTTGTAAAAGTTATCATGCTACAGTGTTAAAGATGATGTTCTTTGCCAGTCCTTCACTTGAACAGCACGTATGCTGTGCGCTGCATCCATGTGAATACATTGCATTTGAATGTTGTTTCCCATCTCAACCCTTGAACAGGTTTGTCTGCGTGGCATACACAACTACCTCCATCACATTCGTGCGTACCGCAGACTCGTGCATGCGCGTAGGAATCATTCTTAAAAGGAAAGAAATCCCTTGAATCCATCATGTCTCCCTGCATCCAAAGCTAATAAAAACACCGAAGAGAACAATAATAAACTGGTGTAAATTCAAGTGCTTCCAGCTTAAGTAACTCCGCAGAAATGTTTACACGGTGTCCAACAAATCAATCACGTCGCATATTCTTCTGTCACCTTTTTAGCCTCACACAGAACTATCTTTGGTGACGTTTACACTGTAAATTTAGAACACATGCATTATGTGTATCATGCGATGAGATTAAATAAAAAGAGTCATTTGTCATCCCATTCCAACTTGTTGAATTTCGTTTTTTTACAAATTTTTACAATGTCAACTTTATTCCTGTGGAAATCGCAACCTTGAAACAACTCTCGGATCAACAGTTAGCAGAAGTTACCGGTACAACACATAAAAAGATCTGATTTTTGGACATTGTATTTTGAGAGATTTCTTTAAAAAAATATTTGATAACTACTGTAGTTTCCATGATTGCATCACATATACATGTAGATCTACTTGTACATGTACATTGGTCCGGTACACAAAACTAGACAAGCCCTGTTCCCTCTGGACTCTTTGATGACAGTGCGTTCAGATGATCAATTAGACAAATCTTGTTCCAGTTCCATACAGTACTTCAATAGTGAGAGCAGAGATCTATCCACTGAGCACATAATGCAACAATATCTCAATATTTGCTCACATCGGAATACAGTAGAGTATGTACTGGTACACGTACATGTACATGTATGCACGTGTAATGAGTATGGGCTTTGCATTCACAGAGTTTCAAAGGTCCTGGCCGTTAATAAATTCTGTGTGAAAAATCAAGGAGCGTCAATGTGACATCTACATGTACAGTACATGTAGTTATCTACTAGCAGTTTGCTTTGAGTGATTATTTGGCCTGGCAAGTACAAACTCCACTACCTTGGCTTTGGTTGAATTGGAGAAAAATTGCTACTTGAGCCTACATGTAACAGGGTATTGAAAACTGATAAGACATGGCAATCTGTGCTCTCCTCCCATGCTGATTACATATCGTCTGGTTCCCAAGCAGAACGCTTGAGTGAGTCAGTATAGCATTGGTATAGACCTTGTAACCAGCCTGTTCGGTGCAGATCCATACCAATAAGTACTTACATGTACATGTACTTTATTCAGGCATACTGGGCCACGGTGCACTTTGACCCAATCCTCAGCATTGTTCCCTATTGGGTTTCTTTTATCTCTGGTTTTGAGAACCCATTGCACTTGCAGTTGCCATTAAGTTGTTTTCCTTTAGGCACAACAATTTATGTGTACAATGTACATACATATCCCCTTCCCATTTGCCGTGTTTGGAATCTTGATTATTAAATTAAACCTACCAATATTTTAAATCTATTGTTCACAATTTCTTCATTGATAAGCCCTCAGCTCATAGTTCAGGAAGCTTTTGGTGTGGTTCTACACAAGCTTCATGTTCACTTGAGGAGGGTCTTTACTAAAGCACAGTCTTCAATTGCAGGCTCGTTTGGGTCCTCGATGTCAGCACAGTTGCCGAAGTCAGCCGTGATCGCTTGTGTTACCCATGTAGGCCTGCATATCGGAGCTTGTTGCAGAGAGAGCACTCGATCCCTTTAATAACACCTGATAAGTCAGATTACATTTAAATAATGGGTAAATAGGGAAGCACAGACTTTCTTCCAAATGCTGGTACACACACACACACACACAAAGAAAGAGCGGAAAAGTTTAAGAAACCTTAGATTGGAGACCTTTACAAGTACATGTAATCATGTCATACAGGTAGATCTGCACTGGTACATTTGCATGCCATAACAGTGTAGATTCACTCGCATCATTTAGTTCTACGGTATCGTACACATGTACATTTAGAAATGACGCTTTTAGCTTATGGTGTAGTCCATATGTCATCTGTTGGTATGACCATTTTCAGAACTGTAGACACAATAAAGCCGTGTTCCCATTGGACATTTTCTTCCGTGGGTGTACAGAAACTTACCGCGACATTCCTTCGTGTCAATCTACCATGCATTCCCACATGGACTTTTTAAAAAAACCGTAACGGAATGTTTATTCGCTCTGCTAAGCCCACCAGTAATAAGACCAGCTGATTACATTGCCTATGTGTATCTCGACCAAATCGGTGTGTAGCTTTATCCAACACGTTTCACAGTGTGTGTGTGTATGGCATGCTGCTGTACTGTAGCACGGAGCTAGCTAGAGACTGGGAACCATACAACCATTTTCGCGTGCCTGCTTTCAATCTCTGTATTGGCAGTAGTCTGCTTCATATGTTTAGCGTGGTCGCGGTCAATCTACATTGTATGGGAACTGTTCCCATTGGGTTTTCTTGCACCTGTGCTAACTTACTGTGGCTGTGCCGAAATCTTCCGTGACCCTTTTCGGCCTGTTAGTTTTACATCTCAATCGCAGTAAGTTGACAGGGACGTTAGTTTACGTTGTGTTCCCATTGGATTTAGTTTTGTAATTCTACAAGAAAGTTGCTGTAAGTTAACCAAAAATAGTCCAATGGGAACATGGCTTAAAATGATACAGACAATAAAATGCCGGGCAGTTTTGAGGTGTAAACAGCAGGACTTTTATTGAGGGAGGTTTGTGCCCTCAAGCTTGGGGTCCTGTTGTGAAAAATCTAGTCAGAGGGACCATTCTGCTACTAACATGGAAAACTGAATTTACAAAGGTCATGCAGGTGTGCAACCATGAGTAAACCTTTTAAACCTACCGGTACATGTACATTACTCATTGCATCAAGTGAATGGATGGTAAAAAACAGGCAGTTTTGTTTGTGCACAGACCTATGGGCAAAGTGAACCAGTTTAGGCCAGAGTTACCCTTATTAAATATTCACATGTTTAACATACGGCAGTGGGGGGATTATTGCATTGGTCATTCATAGTTTTTCAAAATAAAATATTAAAGATATCGGAAAGAAGAATGACTTGCCGACCCCAGCAAGCTGGGTGGTCGAGGGGTTAAGACATCTGCACTAGTAAGCAGGAGGTCGTGGGTTCAAGTCCCACCGGAGTAAGCTTGTGAGGTTTTTTCACGAGCTCTCAGACAAGCACTGAGCATACAGTACTTATTAACCCTAACAGTCCTCAATCCTTCACCTGTTGGAGGACTGAGGACTATTATGGTTAATATACGTTGGGTAAGGGCAAAACTCGTTATATATAATTAACATCTTCTTAACGCAAAAATACATCTGGAAAAGAAGAATGATGTAGGGAATCCCTAACGCCAAACAAAAGAATAGATGTGCTTCTTATTACCATGATTACATTGAAGGAAAATAGGTTGGGTAGGTGGGTAGTATCATAATTTCTTCTAAGTTTTTGGGTCAAAAATTTTAGGGTGGGGAATTTTTTTGAAAGAACACCTCTAAGGAAAACATGTTTTCTCTTTTTATCTGTTTAAATAAATATGGAAGCATCCAAATCGAACGCAGTGTCAGTTTTCTTCAGAGCTCAACAATAACAAGCTTAATTAAAAGGGCTTTTTATCTGTTCATACCAAGATGCAAATTCTGAATGTAGATTGCCTCATTTGGAGAAAACAGAAAATGAGGGGAATCCTCGCCCTGTATTTGTAGTGTAGCCAAACAACGCATGTAGCTGTTTATACACAAGGCTTGCGCTTTGAGCTGGCTGGTTGCACATCAGGTACGTATCACTGAACGCAGGTACATGTATCGGTACAGTGTACAGTAGATTAAGTCACGTGGATTACAGAGCTCTAGTACTGTTGGTCTTGGCCACGTTTGTGAGCCTGCCGCACTAGCGCTTGGTGACATCGTAAGAAAAATTGTACTTACATTGTGGTTCCATGACAAAGATGATCTGAAGTAAAAAAGTTCAGGTATTTTTCATGGCAAGAATGGAAACATGGGCGTAAGTATTTGTGCCTTTCTTTGTAATTTAGGGGCTCATTTTTAGACAAACAGGCACTTTTTAGCTTCCTGCGCCATCTACATGTATTTTCAAGGCCTGTGAAGATTTCTACCTCTTTGTATTTTTATTTAGGGTGGCAACAAATTTTTTTGAGACTGTATCTGGTTGTGAGTTGATGAGCAGGTACAAAGTACTTGAGATAACATAATAGAAAAAAATACATTTGAGTAATTACTCCCCAAAAGTTTGTGTGTAAAATGCATTGCTTTTTGTCATCCCATGCCTTGATCAATTGAGACTGTCCAAAAGGGTTTTTTTCTTACATAGGATGCCACCTTGTCATATGGTAGATGGCCCGCCGGCTGGGCCGCAGAGAGAGGCTAATCTCAGAGAGACTGGATTTGCAGTTGGCACCGTAACCTGTCTGATTTGCAGAGAAGTTACAAGCCTTGTACATGTACATTCCTGATCCTCAAGTGGTGAAGGCACTTGTCCTTGTCCTGTACATGTACACGAACTGCTGCAGGGCTTGGAATTACGTACAGCAGCAACTCATCCACTCTTGCACGCTCATTGCTTGTCATCTGCAATCCTGGACAAAATAGTTGGAACACCTTGTGGCAAGCGCAGTAAAAGGATCCCCCTCTCCCCCATTCAATGTTGCGGTCATTTATTGGACCAAGATTAAGCCCAGCTTACCCAATGAGAAACAACATTGACAGCGGGCGAGGGGGAGGCATGTTCCAACGAGATTTGTCCAGGATTGTCGCTAAAAAGTCCGCCCAATCTTAATAGGGAGTGTGTACATCTCGCCCTTAAAAAATGCATACTGAGCCTCACAAAATCCAACAGGTTCATGTGCTTGTCTATGTACATGTACTTAAACATGCAGGCTACTTTAAACTCCAACAGAATGAGCCCGTTGGAGTTTGAGTGATATGGTATGGATGGGTCTATGCAGTATAGGATGACTTGCACTGAACAGTACCAAACCTGACGAAATCAAGCATAGTCCAACAATTGGTACAGCAAGCCAGACACTGCACACAGTGACCCGTGTGTGTCCCAACTCACACAGAATCCAACATCATCTCCCTGGGCCTTTCATCCCAAGTCTCACAAAATTCAACAACAAGTTCCTCAGGTACGGTACCACACCTGCCGAAACCTCACAAAACCTGCTGTTGGAGTATGGCAGGTTTGGGCAGTTAGGGTTAAATAACTATGTATTTACATATACATGTACATGTACTTTCTTTGGGGGGGGTTATTATGCTCTTGATAGGGCATACAACCACATTTTGCATATAATAGTCATTATTTATTCCACTCCATAACCATCTAATGCCAACAGCATCACACGGCAGTGCCTAAAACAGCAATGCGGCAAAAGCCCGCCCTCCTGGACCCACACTAATGACACCCACTTTCCACTAAGACACTCAGACAATCCTGAACAAAATAGTTGGAACACCTTGTGGCAAGCGCAGTGAAAAGATCCCCCTCTCCCCCATTCAATGTTGCGGTCATTTATTGGACCAAGATTAAGCCCAGCTTACCCAATGAGAAACAACATTGACAGCGGGCGAGGGGGAGGCATGTTCCAACGAGATTGGTCCAGGATTGTAGACTGTACAAGCATGTTTGGGTTTGCCCATCACACATGTGCATGTGCTCGTCTGTGGATGGTTAAGCCAGTGTGCGGCAGAGTTGTGTATGATGTTTGTTTAACCTCACAACTCCATGTGCTTGTAGCTAACCATACTAAGTCTTTTGGGAAGCATAGGGATGTACTGTGCATGTATGTATGTACTACCAGCATATGTACCTGTACCGGTACATACAGTGTATGCTGATCATGACACAAGACTGTGCTCCATACTGTACATGTTCATATGCATAATTTATATGCAAGGTCAGGTTGCGACATTTATTGTTCATAATGGTGTGAACTAGGACCAGAAAATGTAATAGAGTGACTTTCACCTCCTTAAGTGTAAACACAAGTAATACACGTACATTGAGACTTCAAAGAGCACTTGCAGTTTTTGACGAACAGTGTTAAAAATCATTTGACCACTTTCAGTATGGTTAGTTCACTTAGTTTGAATAGTTTTGGGTCATTATACACATATGTATTTGGGGTACAGTTGTTCATGTGGCCCTGTCACATCTTAAATATGATTTTTGTAAGCTTAGGATCCATTTTTTTTTTCAATTTCCAACATTAAGTAGTGTAAAGTACCTTTTAAGTCAATTCCAGTGATATATTCTATGTCACACAGTTTGGGTGTAACAGGGACACGATATATCACAGCTGATCCCAATTATTGCATGACCCGTGTAGAAGGTTCACAAATGTCACCTAAATCATTTGACTCATCCCACGGTCTAGTGCAGTAATGTTAACATTTCCCCAATGACTTAGACATCTGATGTCATGTGAGCACTTAACAGTGGTGTTCATGTGAATTTGTAACAACCGCATGAAGTCTCTCTCACAGCAGTTTTATAGTGGAAATCTTCTGTAATGCGTTCTTTTTAATTCTCTTGAACGTCCTACAGCCGACTGCTCTCAGCTGCAACCTCACTAAAGGCAATGTCACTAAGATGGCCGAGAGTTCCTGGCGCATGTTTTTCTATGTCATCTCCTGGTCCTACGTCGCGTATGTGGTCAGTCAGTCAGAATTTGATATATTTGGGGATCCACCATCTATCTTTAAAGGTGAGAATAGACAAAATCAGCCGGCCACTTACCCCCCACAAATATGCCCCTCCCTCCACAAAGTTATTACCCCTACACTGTACATGTACATGTAGTTCTGTTCTAGCTTGTGTAAAAGCCATTACTCAAGGCAATCACAAGATCTTTTAGACCTTCTGCACAGTATGCTGAGCTCTTGAAAGCATTTGTAACCAGCAGTGAATCGAGATGCGTTCCAGTCTTTACCCAAGTGCAATACGCTGCATGTAGTAGAATAAGATTCAGTCATCCAAGCAATCACTTTGGCCACTTGTGCCCCAGCTCAGTCTGAATTAAGAGGAGTTTGGCACCTGTAAAGAAATGGTGAGAAATCCAGGAATTAACAGCAAGAAAAAAATCCTTTCAGTGACGCTCTGTGTTACCATTTTTGTCTTTTCTTCCTCCGTTTTTTTTTTAGGCTGGCAACCAGCCATGGTAGTGCCCCCTCTGATCTACTGGGCCTATGCAATCGAATGCAGCTTCTACCTGCACTGCTTCTTTGCCACCATCTTCCTGGACGTCTGGCGGTCAGACTCGGTTATGCTCGTCATGCACCATGTGCTCACCCTCAGCCTCATAGGTTTCTCTTATGCATCCAGGTTGGTTGAGCCAGCAGTCATTGTTTTCTCTCTTTCAGTGAGGAATGTTCTCCTCTGAGAACTGTCAAGCGACTGTGTGTACATGTCTGTGCATAAATTAGAGTCACTGTTAAAGGCTCTGTGTATGTATTAATATAAGAATTGATTGATCCCATTCCTTTAAATGATACGTGAAAGTCTATGAGGAGGAGCTGCAAGGAACAATCTGCTCCATGCATAGATAACTCCTTACCAGTTGGCATACAGTGTACTGGTAGAAAGGATGGGGCAACAGTTGCCATGGCGTCCATTTGCCCAGTGCCAAAACAAACACGCCACAGACTTACTAAATGATAGATTCTCGTGTACAGTGTGCTGCTTCAAGGTAGGGGGAAACTTGACAGAAAGCTTCCTTTCACGATTAAGCTCAGAGTCTGCGTTCTAAATGCCCCTGAAAATACCAAAAAACCCCAAAAAACCCAGAAGTTAGACGCGCATGTAATTTCATGGGACCACTCAGTGCAGAAACTTGCCCCGCAAAAAAAGCAGGACACCAGCCCAAATGGCATGCAATCGTGTGGCTGGTCCGTTGGCTGATCGAATTTGTTCATCAGTACATTCCGCTGTGGCAGTGCTATGCGTTTTGAGATATGGCCCAAGGTTTTGCAGTATTTTAACGGATGCAGGACTGTACATTTAACAGCTCTGACACTGTTGGTGTTACATAGGGATTCTTATCATATTCTAGGTCAATCATAGCAGTCCAAAATGGCAGTTGGTGATATGTGTCACTAGTGGAGGAGGGGTGGCCTGTTATCTCTCATCCAGGCAAGACATGGTCAGACTTGACCATGTGGGCAGAGATCAGAATCCAAAATGCCCAATTTTTTTTGTGTTGGCGTCAAAGCGACAAGCGCCATACCAGGGCGTGTACAGTTGACGCCCAAATTAATGCGCGATCATTTCTTTGAACCATGCAGAACATGCCTCCGTTTGTCTGCAGAAGTTTATGTGTGGAAGATTCAAAGCTTCTTCACAAAGATGTCGGGATTTTTCCAGGTTTTAGATGGAATGGAAAAGGAGGGTTGGATTTTTGTAGAGTCAGTACGCACGCCCTGATGCTAAATCAGGGTGAACTTGAGGCATGGGCGCCTTTGTAGTGTAGGTGGTAGAGATGCATTTGATTGCCGATTGCAGTGGCATCTAATCTGAATGGCCTGTGTGGAGACCCGTATCAGCTGACACTCATTCACGCTCAGCTAGTTTTAATGCAATTTCACGTGGCTTTTTGGGAGGGATCCACATGAAATACTACCCTCACCTATAAACAGTGTGATTAAATTTCTGCATTTATGGCAGTGGAATTTGGTACTGAAAAAAGCAGCCTGTGTAATTACATTCACATTAAATCACAAGAAAGCCCTTCTGAAATACATTAAACCTCAAATTCCTATTTTAAGACCTAAACTTCAGTTTAAAAAAAACAAGTTCAGTCACGTGCTCTTTCTCAAAACGTTCCGAGCTACATGTAGAAGTTTTTAAAGGGACATACAGAGTCACTTTGGAAGTCCTTATTATTGCACCCTTATGTACCCTTTCATGTATTTTCAACTTTTTTGTTTATATTTTGATGGCTTTTTTCCTTTTGTACTAATGTGAATGTACATAGTTATGAACTGAGTGCAGTGCCATTTCTGGAGGAAACTTTAAAAGTCATAGCCATCTCCGAACAAAATTTTCCCAGAATTTTGGCTGTTTTCCTGTATAAAAATTTCTGGGTTTTTTTGGGGGGGGGCCAATTGTTTAACAGACTCAAATGAACAGTTTGTTTCTGAAATGACATCATGGCACTCTCATTTGTCAGGAAAAGCTAGGAAAAGATTTTCATGTGAAAAAAGGTGCACATTTGAGTTTTTAGACTTCTGAGAGAGGTTGAAAGTAATGCAGAATAAGCATGCCAGCCACTTTCATGTCATGTTCCTGATAACGGTGCATTGCATAGGAGGCATATCCCAACCCAATAAGCTCAGCAGGCAGCTGCCCATCTCCATAACACTGCAGCACTGACCAGGCTAAGAATGTATAGTATTATCCATTGCTATAGGCTGGTTACCCCCCCCCTGCTCTCATTCGTCCTCTCTGCAAGGCAGTAACAGTTGGAATTATCAGTATGAGTATGTTCATAGATGGAATGTCAAAATCAGGAGCTCTCTGAGGGCAGGCAAATATATCAATAAATTGGACTAGCTCGTTCTTTTTAGTTGAGGGAGGTTTTGAGAATGCTCGGTAACAGAATCTTATGCAGCTCTCCAGGTGCACAGCGTAAAAGTGCATTCCATTTGAAAGCAAAATGGAATGTAAGCATCCGCAAGTCCTTGTATTCTGTATATGTAGTTGATTGCTTATTTTAAACCTCACAGTGCATGGTTCACACTTTCAAAAGGAAGATGCGAATTAGGGAAGTGAATTTGACATCACAAAACATTTGCAGCGAAATTCCTTTTGAGATGAAATATGTTGAACTTCTCTGAATTGGCAGCATGAATATTTAAGCTGACATCAATTTCACGTTTGTTTTGTTTGTGCCAAATATGAACTAGCCTATAGGTTACCAGTTAGGTGTAGTGAAGGCTGTCAAATTATTTGAAATTTTACTCAATTTCAATACGGAAAGTCATGTGGCGTGTGAACATGAGTACTGGGTTGCACAGGTTGGCTTTGGCGTTGAGAACTGAACCGTAGGCTCTGCTCATTTGTGTGTACGTACACCTTCAAAAGTTGACTTGTCAAGGTGTTTCTGAATCTCACTCCCAGGTATCATAATGTTGGCATCTTAGTCTTGTTCTGCCACGATTTCTGCGACATCTGTCTGGAGTTTTCAAAGATCAACATTTACTTCAAGATCAGGGCAGATGGAACGTTTCACGGAATCCACGAATTTTTAGCCAACGTTGGCTTTGTTGTGTTCACCTCATCTTGGTAAGAGCTCTTTCATTGTAAACTTCAAGGTTCAAGCAAAAATTGCTCTTTCTAATTATTTGTTTTGGAAACTTTCTGGCCACCTACAAAAAAAACATGACTCCGTTTTTAGTTGCGGGTATTTTCTTGCCAATTTTCAGTTCAAAGTTAGAAAACATTTACCTTTTGCATTTTAAACATGTGTTCAGAAATCTTTAAGCACAAGCACCAAAAAACGTCAGGTTCAGCCCCAGCATTTTCACACAATCATTACACTCGAGTTTCACAGTTTTTTTTTTTTTGAATATACAATTCATGTTAGAATTTTTAGCATTGAATAATGATGCATTTCCATTAACAAGGCTCTGGAGGGAAATTTAAGTCTGTGTAATGCAGCACAGTGCATGAAATTAGGCCAAGAAATGGTGCAGACAAAATGTACCAGCACGATCAATTTTTTTTTCCGTCATCAGCTTTTGATCAGTCACATCAAGTTGTACAAAGGCACATGAATACAAAGTCACAGTTTGTTAAAGACACAGAAACCAGATTCAAGACACCAACAAGATTTTGCTTTTGAACTTGTCACCCTTACATTTCCTTCGGACATTATTTTGTCCTTCCCCATCTGCTTTTGGTTGGTCGCATGCCAAAAGTGGTCAGAAAATTGCTAGTGTCCAATTGGATCATACCATTACTGCAGTAGACCAAGGAAATAAGAGGAAAAAAATCGATACCAAAGTTTAACTTCAATTTATTTTGATGTCTTTGATCTCCAAAAAGGCTGGTGTTGCGCATGTACTGGTTCCCGCTGAAGGTCCTGTACTCTATCCTGCCATCAACGGCCAAGATCTACTACACGGACCATCTACCATTTGGCATGGAATTCAACATCATGCTCTGGCTGCTGTTCGGAATGGACATCTATTGGTTCTCTGTAAGTGTTCGCTTGGTATTAATAACTCAGACACCAGGCTTATGTGACGCACAGCTGGTGATTACTCATTGTTGCCACAGATGCTGGTGTCTGCACAAGATGCAAGATATGGGGCGGAGAGAACCCCCCCCTTTGTGTTGGCCATTGTTTGATCGGAATCTCAGGAATTCTTTACAGACTTCTTGGGGGGGATGTGTTAGGTAACAATAGTCTCGAGTGTATACAGGGATTGGACATGTGGGGGGGTACTCTTGGGCCCCATATCGTGCATGGTATTGGTGTCTGTATCTGTTTCTTAATAGTGAAGTGTTGTTTGGCAGAGCTCGTTGGTCGAGTCTCTCACAGGAAAAAGAACAGTTCCGTCACGATTCACAACAGTGACAACAGAAACTGTCACAAATTCATTTGTAAAATGCATTGCCTTTTTTTGCCTTTGAGAAAGATTCTGCCAGGATTGAAACGTCACACCTTCTATATTTTTGTGAGAAATTCATTTGAAAGGCTTGTACTTCACTCTAGATTGCATGACAGTGGAGATGGCTTCTAATGGTCATATGATGGCCCTGAATGTTGTAAGCAGGGTTTTTATTTATTTTGAGCTCTCTTTGTTCAGAAAAGTTCAGAAAACTTGGCCAACACCCAGAACCAGCAATTCTGCAGAACTGTCCCCTTGCACTATGTTGTGTTTATCGAGCTTTGGATTCTGTGTGACAACGGGAAAACCGTGATACTTCACTCAAAGCTAATCAGTTCAGGAACCCCTCACCAACCAGTTACCCTGCATTGCTTCCACCATGTTGCATGCATGTGTGCATAGTTTGATTTCTCGGCAGGTTCATACTCAGCACAAAGGCAGATGTGAATTCAAATCTGTGACCTCTACATCTAGCACTTCTGCTTTTGATTGGCTCAAGTTGAATGCACTTTGACTCTAGGGATTATTTTCTCGGCAGATGCTCCGTGGCAATCAAATCCATTTCACAGTCTCACACTCTGCCTTCACGTGCCGTGCCATAACTGAAAATGTCGGCACTTTGTTCATTGACTGACTTTGTTTCCTTACTTCTCAGTTCATTGTCATCTTCCTGGTGAGGATTGTCACGGGCTCCATGAAGGAGCTGGAAGACATTCGGGAGGAGACAGACGAGGAGGTGCTGAAGATAAAGAAGACCAAGGAGCTAGAGGAACTGCAAAAGAAGGGCGGTGCAGAGACCACAGAACAAGTCTGCAACGGGTAGGTGAAGCTGTCGGACTCCCGTGACAACTTACTGAGTATGCCAGTCAGAAGGGGACAAAGAACTAATTTTTGTGGCGCAGGTCTACATGAAAGTTGGAAATTTGGTCGCTGTGTTACTGTCCTCATTATCATTGGTAAATCTCAAAAGTTTTTAAAAGACAGTGGAAATAGTAAACAGCACCATTACTTTTACTTCTTCTTTCATTTTTTATAAATCTTGAGGCAACAATGTGACTGAATTTCCAAAGTATATGCAGAATTGCTCTAAGCAGAAACCATCGCTCATAAATTAAATTGCAAAGCAATCCAACAGCACTGTTTTTTGGCAAATCCCCCAAATTGCTGTTTGGATTTGTTTGGATTCAGGAGGGTTGGATAAATTGTCCTGAGGTAGCACAAGGACTTGAGGAAGGAATGATGCCACACTTCGTTTGTGTATTGCACTTTTCTGTGGTGGTCAGTGGACTGTGGGCCCCACTTACTCCATAGAAAAGTGCACATGGGCACAAAGTGTGATGTCATCAGTACAGCCCGTAAACTGAAAAAGTTTTTTTCAAAATCCAGAATTAAGTCTGCAGCTAAGAGGTTGTTGTCCATCAGACTTTGTAACAACTTTTCTCCTTTTTTTGGCACAGACCCAAACCCTCTTTATGCTGGAAACATGGCATTGTGGAAAGAACTATTCTGTACATCTTGTGCAAATGAATGTCAAAAGCACTTGAGATTTCCCACTTGTGGGCGAGAATTGGCTGTGGCACTTTGTGCTAAAAAGTTTAGATATTGCCCCAAGTAATACCACACCTGGGACTCCTTTTTGTTGTGAAACGACATCCTCTACAAGCGTTTCAGCAGCAAGTGTCAGGTTTCTTTTATCTCTCAGTGTTTGATACTAATTGTTCCATTGGCTCCTGTCCCTTTCTCATCCAGGGTTGTTGATGGCACCATCAAGAATGGCGACGGACTGAAGCAACGCCATCCACATCCAGACGAGAATGGCAAGGATAGTCACTAAGGGAGGAGGGCGCTGAGATGTCAACTGATGTTAGTCAGGTGCACGAAACATCTGTGAAGAGAATCCCCTCTAGATGGTAGTATTTCATCAATAAAAAAACAAACAAACAAACCAACTACGGCATAGAATGTATTGAAATGGTGTGCCCAGGATTTCCTAAAGGTTTTTTAAGTCCACCCAAAATCTTCTGGTGAACTTTGGCTTGGGACTACTGTGCCCTGAAGGGTCCCCCTGTGTAATGTTGGATTAAGATTAAAGACGTCTCAAATAATGGAGAAGGTTGATTAGTGGTATAACATTTAGTCGTTTTTAACTTAGATTTTCAAATTTGCATCTCACCAAGCCCTGTTTGTCAGTTTTGGGGGCATCCTTGATTAAAATATTTTCGGAATACGTTGATCATGAAATATATTTTGTACATTTGCAAGAATCAGTAACTATTTGAATCAGTATCCGTTTTTCCCTCGCAGACTGGAGAGTGCATGGCATAAGCAACAGAAAAAAATACTTGCAAAAATTGTTGAAAAAAGATGTCTTTGTCCTTATACATGTAAAAATAAGATTTTATACGTATTTATGACCATGAATTTAGAGATGTAATTTGTAATTTTCAAAAAGTGACATTGTAAGATGTGTATTCTGCACGAGAAATGTACAAGTTTAGTAAAGAAGTGTCGTGTTGCTCAGTGATCCGGACAGGTCTTTGTTTACAACTTGCACCACAAATGTGGATTCATTTTGTATCTCCCTCCAAGTTGATTGCTACTAAGTGAGCCTTAAAGCATGTAATGAAGAAATACCTAGCTCGGTCAGAGACCACTGCTCCACTTTCTTGCAGTTGCTGATGAAAAATACTGCTCAGCAAATTTCACTTGCTCAGCAAAGTACCAGTAAGAAATAGCCTAGAGTAGTACACATCACATAGGCTGTGTCCAAACAACTTGGCACAAGAGTCTTCGGTAGTGGCTGCAGCCAGTTTCCACAGAGTTGTGCGTAATTTTAAGCCGCAGCCAAGTGATTTGGATGCAGCCAAATTTTTGGCTCATAACCTGGTAAAATTTCTTTGCTCAGTAACAGAGGGATCTGGTCAAGAGTATTATGCATCACTAAGTTTAGCTGGTGGCTTGGGCCCAATTTCACGGCGCTGCTTACCGTTAAGCAAATTTTTTGCTAACCGTAACACAAAATAGTGCTTTACCCTAATAGTCCCAAATCGTCTGATTTCAATGTAATTTTAATGGTGAACATTTTACGGTTACATGAGTGCGAATGGTGATTTCCCTTGTTGCGTCACTAAGTTAAGCACATTTTCCTCCAAGGTAAGCATGCTTTTTGCTGTGCTCACTGCTTACGGTCTCCATGAGAGATGTGGAGCCTCTGTTAGTGTAAAATTGTGTGCTCAGCAGTGCCTTGAAATTGGGCCCCGCTAAAAATTTCTGTGCTCATGAGTTCATGACATTGATCACGGGTGCCAACTTCCAACATGAACTGGCAGACTTGCACAGAATATGCATTTGCCAAACTCAATTTGGCACAAAGCCTCAGCCAGACATGGTTAAGAGTGACCACTCGGTGAGACTCTTCTGGCCAGCAAATTGCAAGCTCCAGTGGTCTCTGTCATCAGGCTGTTTCGACACAAACCGACTTAGTTTGATTTGAAATGGTGTAGTTTTATCTGGTGCAAGAATGCCATAGCTAAAAGAAGATGAAGGCACAAACTGCAGTGGCATGCAAGGCCAGACTGTCATTTGACCAACAAGCTTATGCTCATGCCCAGATATGTTGTGCCAATGCATTTTGTCCATTGTTCCCCCCCCCTCACCTGTCACTGTTTTATTGCATGTACAGTCTCCGCTGTTGTAGTCTTTATGGTGACCCTCGGGAAAAGTTCCTGTGATCTCAACAGGTGTCCTGTCTGGACTATTTTTCACCGGGGAGATGCAGATTTGAATTATATTTTGGTTGCCCTCCACCATCATAACCACCAGCTGACTTTGAAGACCCTGGTTGATGAATAGTCTAGACATCTGCAGCAGTATGCAGCAGGTCACGGGTCGAGTCCCCACTGGAGGAACCTTTCAAATTTTTTATCTCTCTCAAGTTTACAGAAAGTATCAAGCATACAGTGCTTACCACGTGTAAGTTATGTGGGTGAAGGGCGAAAAAACGTTGATTCAAAATAAACCCTGGCTTTGCTTTACAGTATTGTAAGTGTAACATTGTAGCTTTTTGTTTTGGGGATGATTGGAGCAGTTCGCTTTGATGGACTGCACATGACTTTAAGCACGATACCTTGCTACATTATCAGCAGGTAGCAGTGGCAAGGACTCGAGGTTCCAATCCACAGTGCAGACAGTGAGTACATGAGCCACTCTCATAGACTTCACAAATTGCCAGGTGATTTGCCACAACCTCTGTGTTTCAACGGAAATGAATGTGGCTGTGGTGAAGTAATGATCCGGCCTTTGGACACAACCAATTAGATCTTCGGTGTGCCACATGCTGTTCTGCTAAACCTGCGTGTATAAGTTCTGTAGACGGAATGCTTGCTTGAAAAAGCCTAAACATTTGTAAAGGAAATTTATATGGGATGAATTTCGTATACTTATTTTTACGACTTCTAATCTGTCAAAAGCGCCTTAATATTGTTGAGTATGAAACAGCTTTGCATTGACATCAGAGAACTTTTGTGCTGTTAGCTTTGTTTGGGGATGAATGAGGCAGTCTGTATACAGTTTGGTTGGATTTTGATTGACTGCTCATGACCTGACTATGAAGCTGCATGGAAATATGACAAAACGACTACATTTTATCTTTTGCATTCAGGAATGTTGAAGATTCTGTAGTCATTGCATGCTGTATATTCTGTCTCACAAATGCTCAGCGAGCAAGAAGTCAGTTACAAATGTCCACCTGTTCATTTCCAAACACTGATAGTCCAACTCCTAATTGCTGGAGGTGGATTCAGCCCATGGGCGAGTTGTAGACTTCTCATTGTAAATCGTCAGAATTAGCTTTGAAACAAGAGAGGTGGGATGTTTCCCGAGAGCATGCCCAAAAGTACGGCAGCTTTATTATGTACAGGACTTGAGAAATAAGGACAACTTGTTTTTTTTTTCCCTTTAAATGGCATATGGGCGTAGTGTTTGGAAATAAACAATTCAAATTTGTGGGGGCTTGGATGTTGACTTTGCATGTCCAATTGAATCTTTAGCTTCATTTGCTTTGATTTTTATAACATGCTGTTCTATTCTGTATTTGTATTTTCATTAGCAAACACTGGTAATGATATCTGAACAGCACAGGTAAACCAGGTGCCACTCATTGCTTGTAAAATTAAATTAAAGCTCATTAAAGCTGGGCGTGACAGAGTGAAAATGCAGCCTTACAGTGAAAATGCTTTTGACATTAAAATGGCTGATTTAATGGGAGTGTTTAAAAAGTTGTTTCAGTGAATGGCGCAAGAGTGACACACCTTATCCATCTTTTTGTACATACTTATTGGCAGTTAATGTGCAGTTATGCAATTGAGCTATACATTAGTGTTAACAAGCAGGAATCTCGGTTAATGGGTTAAATGAGTCATTAAACATAGAGGAGTCAAAGATTGTATGTTTTTGTTTAGACTACAGTGTAGGAGCTTATGGTGACCACAGAATTTTCATGTCGGAGGTGGTGTCGCTAAATATTTTAAAATCAGATATTGTACCATATCATTACATTCTGTGGCAGTGCGTTGGCAGTTTTTGTCTTTGTAAATATCTTTGATATCATAATTTCTTATGATCAATTTTGCAACTCTTGAAAATCAATTTGATTTGGAAGTATTTCAGGTGTCTCGTTTTCAGTGCCATGTAGGACTTGGTCTGGTTCCCTGGGCCATCTTCCAGGAACCATGGGTGTCACCCACAGATCACATTAATGGTGCCACGGTGCAATGCTATATGATCATTGGTTGTACCAGGTGTCTTAAACTACAGTACCCCCTTACTTAAAGCTTGCCTTTTCCACAAAAATATGCGTTGTGACGAGACTGGCAACTTTGCTTCACGGGGTAATATTGAGTGGGAAAACCAAACGCCACTGTGTTGCACGACATTTCACCATGGTTTGGTTGCTTGGCATCATCATTTGGCACTTTTTGAAATGGGTATCTTGGCAAGGACAGCTGAAGGTTATGGTGGTGTGTACCTGCACAATCCTGCTTTGCACTTGACTGCAACAGCAGGACCTACACAGTGAAAATGATGTAGGGAGTATCTTAACTGACACCTTCCCCCCTTTCATTTTCGATCTAAGTCTGAACCCCCCCCCCCACCCGAGATCTGCTCCTGCTCTTGGCCTGGACACCCACACCACTGTACAAGTGATTTCTACTGCACAGCATTATGATGGATAAGCTTAGTCTTGGTCCAAAGATTTCTAGAGTTTTTTTTGGGGGGGGGTTTCTTATAGATTTCTGGCCTGTGAATGGTGACGTGGGAATATCATTGAATAGGAAAGGAACAAAAGGAGCAGTATGCCGTCCTCCATTGCACATCTGCTCGAAACCATGGGTACTTTGACAAGTTCATAGGTGCCTTGCACAAGAAAGGCCGCTTTACCACCTAGCCATAAAGTTCCTTGGGCTTGACACGCTGCATGCACACACTTGTTCATGTACATAATGGCGATGAGAATATTTGAATACTTTCAAGCCAGAAGGGTTACACCGTCCCAGTCGCTGGCATCCAAGCAACAGCTCAACCTCTCATCACTAGTGAATTGAAAGAGCATATGTGCACCAAGTCTATAAACAAATCTAGTGACATTACATTGAACATTTCCAAAGGCCACCATTCATGATGGGAAGCATTGTACTGGATTTTGTACATAGCAGCTGTCACAGAACAATGGCTTCGATAATTATCACAATGCTAACCATGTGCTGGGGCGTTTCTGAACAACCAATTGTGACTTTACGATAGTCATTGGATTTGCCTATAACCAAGGATTCAACTATAGTCTTACTCAGTGTAATTTGTGATTCCTTGCCTTAATGGTTTTCTGTCATGATGAATGGTGTCCTTCAGGAATAACCTTGTACTTTCATAAGCCCGCCGCCTCATTCCCAGACTGCCCCAGGTGCTGTAGCCATTGGTAGGCTGTGACACCCCCCTATCAAGGGCCAAGTTCAGTCAGCGACCATTTGTGGAACCGTTAGTCTATTCTCTCTGGTAACACTGCACAAACTGTTTATTGGGTTCCAGGCAAAACCAACTTCTTGTTTGTCACTGATCAAACTTGGCCAAGTATGGGCATCACTTGGCTCATGAGCAGAAACCTAAACAAAATATTTTTAAATAAGTTCCGGGTCAAAGTTATTGATCATGCCGAGGAATGGTGTAAAAAGTAGATGCTTGAAGCATTAACTAGAATATAGTATTCTACAGTGTGAATAGTTGTGATTTAAAACTAATGAAACTGAAAAATGAAAAGCATACTACATAAATAGCTTGTGATCATTTTTTTAAGATACTGTACTCTGTAAGGGTTGTCTTCCTCTTGCTGGTCCTGTATAGTGTGTGTAAAAATGGAGAGGTTTAGTTAACTTTCAAGCTGGACTAGTTTTTGGAAGGTGCATGAAGATTTCACCTACCTTTGTTGGCCTTCGTTAAAGCTTGCATCGAGAGTCCCTTTTCATTGATGTCATTTTGATTGGATGAATACCGATACTGTTATTCTTACTGATAAATTTTGACAGCATTTGTGGAATGTCCACTTGCTTTTTTGTTCTTTTTTTTGTTGGAGTAATCACATATTTGATTTTTTTGGATATGCACTGTTTAAATTGATCACACAGCGGCCTGGAATGTTTGGAAGGTGCACTAAGGAGTGAGCAGCCAGACTTTGTTTTTAGATTTAGACGATGTGGATAATTAGTTGTTCGATTTTTTGTTGTAATAATTTCTCTAGTGTGTTTAAGTGTAATTGATCATTGTAATAAAAAGTAACAGAGAATAATGTATGGTACATTTATTGACTTGGTCGTTTTTATGTGTGATTTTGTCGCAGAAACAAATCAAATTCTCATGCCTGGTTTTGGGTGTGTGATTTTTACACACAACGTAGGGGGTTGCAGTTAGGCGGAAAACATGGATTTGAATGATGGTTGAAACTTCAACATATTTTCTTGTTTGTACCCTGGGTGTACATCGGCATAGCCAGGGTTTTCACTGTTTGGGGATGAACGGGGAGCTGGATTTATATGGGGGGGGAGTACAAGGATCAAGTTTCTTAATATCACTGCTTTGTCTTCTAAATTTCTAGTAATTTCTAGTTTTTGTTGGCGCCCCACACCCCCAATCTCCTCTTCCCTTTTTGCCATTATGTGCGTGTTGTCAAAAACAAATCATACAAATTACAGTATGCCATTTTTTTTCTGACAAAGGAAGAAGATGCTTCCATTGACAAACAGCATTTTCGAAATGAGTGGATTCGGTTAGACTGTGGTTTGGCTGGTTCCAGCCATTTTGAAGCAGCACTCAAAACTACTTGTTCAAGCTCCAACTGGAACACCGACACCGAAGTCTAAGCCGAATCCACTCGTTTCGAAAACGCTCATAGTGTTCGCCTTATATTTTTGAATGTCTAAACAAGTAAAATTTAAGAAAAGATAAATACCAGTAGCCCTGATAAACTTATGAACAAATCAGAACACGGGAGTTATATGAGGAACCACAACTTTATCAGTTTTTGTTTATTTTACAAAATACACAAGTTCTGAACATTTTTAAAGATTTCAAAAGCCTTTGGGATTCAGTTCTTAGGAGCAATTTCGTTTGTGGTCTCTGAACACCTGTTAAGCTGACCGCGCTTTATCAACGATTGGTTATAGGTTAATGTCGCAAAAGTTTGGACCAATTGTGTCTATTGTAGTAAATTGGCCAATCAGATTGTACCTACTAGAAATGTCGGCCGAGGACCAATGCACCATGTGCTTGCGATCGCGAACATGCTGTGGTTTTGTGTAACTAGGTGGTACGGTATAGGTTTTTGTCCTTCGGGTGCAGTGGGGAGGCCTATTTCGTGAGAAACAAGATGAGTTAGGTATGTGAACTTGAAACAAAACTGAGATCAGCCGGTTAGTTTCTTAACAGAATTTAAACCTTGCCTTGTTTTAGGCAGTGTGAACGTTGCTTGTATCATAAATTAGCGTGGGAAAGTTGTTTCACGGTAGGCATTGGCATAGCCATGATGGCCTAAATCGTGGAGCCTAGTCATGCGCTTGTCATACGAAGCCCCGTCCATGCCATGGCCACTGATTAATGTCTGAACCTGTCCTGTGTTGCTTAAGAATCTATTCTTGTTCGTGCTGTCAACAGTGTGCCCTGGAAGACAAGATTTTATAGTGTTTTCAGTGGAACTATTAATTTTTAGTATTGAGTATTAACCAATAATACCATGGCTCGCGGCGTGGCCCTGATGCCCTGATCATGCTGGTCCCTTAAGCTACTTACCGTACATGTACTATATGTATATGTAGCTGCCCACTTTTATCTGATCTGGTTGTAGCATGGAGAATAAGATCAGAACACATTGTAGGCCTACATATTCTGGAAAGAGGTCCATACAGACAACACTTGAGGCCCTGTACACAAACCTACTGATAATAGGCCTACCGGTTTGAGACTTGAGTGAAAAAACCTGTTTTTGAAAGTGTTTTCTACCGTAAGTGAATTATGCTTTGGAATTTTCTTAGCTAAATTTCACTTCTTAGGACATGTTATCACTTTCTGACAGCTGTTAGAACATGTTAAGGGAAAATTTGTGTTGTCTGTATATGAAACTCTAACCCGTATTCCTCCTTGAATGTACTGCAGGCCCCGCCATTTCTTTAATTTCACCAAAAGGTGTATTCACATGTTTGCAATAGTTAAGCAGACCGACAGACTAGAGAAAATAACTCGGCCTAGTCCTTGGCCTCTTGTGTTTCCAAGAAGTATACTATTATAGTTAAGTCGTATCTCATACGTAGTCGTATTCAATTTACCGGTAAGCTCTGAAATTGACGCCATATGGTAAAGCTTCTTATATACACTCTTACCAAGGACAGATTGAGTATAGAGTAAAGCTGAGTTTGATCCAAACCCAAGTTTAAAGACAAAACCAGTGTCATCCTAAGCTTTGTTGGGATGCATCCATCTGTATCATAATGTACAGTGTATGTATGGTGACAATAGTTACATGTACATTTAGTAAGTTTCTGGATGCTCTCATTTTTCTTGTGGGGGAGCATGCCATTTGTGTCCCCATTATGCTCATGTGATAAATTTCGTAACTTTGCAGCATGATATAGAAATGTGTACCCAACTGATGCCGACTTACATGTCTGAGATACTGTACCTGTTGCAATCTCTGCTTGAGAGATTGCAGTCATCTTTGTGGAGGTGTTTACAAGTGAATCATGTGTAACAAGTGATCAAAAAGAAAGTGAAAGAAATATGTCAAATTCATTAGTATATGTACATGTATACAATAGACCTGTGCCATGTATACATTACTTGAAAGTTTCACCGACATGCAAGGAATTATTCCAAGTTGGTTTCTTATTATCTTTTGGTTCAGCCAGACTGAACCTTAATGGAAACGCACACTGTATACCATTTACACTCACACAAAAATAAGCAGTTCCACCTCCTGAGCTTCTCAAATTGTAACCCTTTGTCAGTTCATGCATGAGCGTGTTCCTTGGCCCAAAATGAACTTCATACATGTTGGCCCTATTCATTACTCGCTTGCATATTGTGTGAAAGTGCTTTGTTCGCTCCCAAATTTGTTCAATGAAGTTACTGAACCCAGAGGAGACCGCATGTAGTTGGCCAATCGCATAGGAAAGGAAGTAAGGGCAAAGAAGTCCACAATACGTGTATAAGCACACATTTCTACAATTTAAATTAGCAGTAGTTGTGTACCAGTTGTTAAACTTAAATGTGATTGAAATAGTTCAGGATGTTTGCTGCTAAGCGATTATCAAAGTGATCTCAAGCATTCTTATTTCAAAGTTGTTGGGACCACTCATTTCCGCCTGTACAGCACAAACGTTGCTACGGTGTGCCGGTATTGTGGGGATCAAAATGCTGGGATTACCCAAATTCCCCTTAATCCAGCCCAAATATTCCTAACAAAAAAGGTTCCCCCCCCCCACTGTGAGGTGTCAACTAGTTCATTTTAATACAAACAGAAGTGTAACGAATTGGGAAATGGGCACTTCCCTTGGTTTGCAGTGATCCCCCATGTACTGGGAGCTGGTTTCTGAGGGCACATTTATATGTGCGTGTACAGTACCTGTACATCAAGGACACATTCATAGAGGTATTAAGGGTAACGGATGTTTATTTTGAAGATGTCCTCAATCACAGGTATGGTATGATGCAAAAAAAGTGTTGGAAAGTGTTTATTATCATGTCACACCAAAACTTATAAAAACTGAGGGCTTCTCTCAATATACACCATAAATTTATGCTGATGTTTGTGTGGGCAACTTGGATTGATGTAGTTCTATTCATGCCAGTGTGATTGTGTTCTTGCCAAAGAGACCACTTTTATCAGCTCTCCTAAGCAAATTGAACATTCCAAAGGGCAAAGTTTGAGTCACTGAACCCTGCTGCACAAGTTACACATACATGTACATGCTTTCCAGACGTCTTGTTGATATATAAGCTCAGTCCTTGAACTCTGTGATTTGCACAGAGTTTGAGCGTGGGAAGGATACTCTCAAATGATTGGGACCCCCCCAACTCTTTGGTGTTGTTGAATCAACTACCAGCCCATTTTGGGGGGAGGGGTTGGATTTTTATATGTATTGTGAAAGATCAATTAGGGCCTACCTTGTTTTTCATTTTGTGACTTATCACCAGATAACCAGCATATCTTTTAATTCCTTGATTTCTGTTTTGTAATTTTTCAAGAAAGAAAGTTTTTTTCAGAAAGTATTTACATTAACTCAAATAAGGTGTAGTGTGCATTGTTCCCAGTTGATTTTTGACAAAACATCCCACTACATGGTCTGACTGGGCTGCTTTGATCTGTTTTCACTGTGAAACTTCAGCCTGATTGGCTTGGATATGAAGACTGGCACAATCTGTCTGGTAATATGGGCAAGCTTTCAAATAGACTACTACCCAGTGAACGTGGTGAAGCTAACATCCTCCATGTAGGATTTTACGAAGGGAGCTTTTAGATTGAGTTGTTAAAATCTGTCCACAAAAAGGGATAGACCAGAATTTGCAATGTTGTCTCAATTTGATTTTGGATTAGGAAATTAGAATATTTGTTCCCTATGTTACACATCCACCAACTATGTTTCAACCCCCCCCCAAAAAAAAAATAATACGTATGCTATTATTTAGGAGGATGTAGAACAGGATCCCTTGCCCCTTTTGATAACATTACTGATCACCAAGGGGCCCCTTAGTTTTCATGTAGTGAAACTTGGATTTTTTTCCTCTTTTTTAATGAAAACTCTGCAGGATGATGTCAGGACCCTACACATTTTTGAAATTCTTGGGACCTGCCATGACCCAAAGGCCTCAACTTCAGCCAAGCAGGGTTGAGATTGGTGGGAAAGTCTGAAGGCTGAGCTCTTCTAGACAGTTGTTTAGTTGTGATCAATTTCTGTACGTTATTATTCACCCAACTTGTCCTTGACACTGAAAAAAAAAACATACGAAAAGAGAATGCAAATTGATCATTTCATTTTGAAAACCCTGGAATAACCATACCAAGAATATCAAGGCTTCACACTGCATTATGGTTGGCACCAGTTGGTACATGCGTGCCAAGGTACATGTACGATAAGTGGGAATGTGCAACATATACAGTTTCCATAAGAATGAGTCCAAGAGGGAGACTGTTTGAAGTGCCCCTTGCCAAAGTAAAGTTCAACAGGTACCGGTAAATCGTCCAGACAAGTTGGAGCCCAAATTTGCACAGGAGGATGGAAGTGCAGTCAGAAGCCAGTAATTATGCTGTAATATCAGAGATTGGGACGGGGGCCTATGGCACGGTGTACAAAGCTCGAGATCTGGAGACGGGGAAGGTGGTGGCACTGAAGAAAGTACGACTCCACACGTCGGGAGAGGAAGGGATACCAATGTCAACTCTGCGAGAGATAGGTTTGCTGAAACACCTTGGCCAGCTGGAACCACAAAATATCGTCAAGTAAGTTCTTTTTGGTAAACTGAATTCAGATAAAATACTTCATACTAGTAATGAAGTATTAGTACTAGGATACATATGTGATACTCAGTACAGCTTGTTCCAACTTGAGCAGTAGTTTAAGAAGTTACAGAAGTGCATTCTTTCGTTTGCCTGAAGGTCATTCTAAATTAGATGAAACAAATTCATATATTTCACCACATTATGTTAATGGAGCTTTCACCCCAGCTTTCTTTCTTGAGAAATTCTAGGGAGTTACGATGCAACAGAAATAACCTGGACAGGCAGGACAGTTGAAAATAATGTGTTTTTCCCCGATACTCATCTTCTTAAGTTAAAAATAGAATAGTAAGGGCCCTGTAGACCTCAGTTCAAATTTTCCATATGTTCTGCCGTTTACATGACTTGACATTAAGAAACTCTGACTTTTTTTCTTATGTTTGTCACTTGGACAGACAATGATTTTGATGTATTTCACATGGACAAACACTTTGTGTCTTAAATCTGAATATTTAAATTCAAAATATGACTAATAATTACATGCAATGTATTACATATTCTTTCTTAGTTACTTTTAGATTTTTTTCATAATCACAGAAAGACAACTCCAGTGTTAGATAAACACCATTTGAACAATTATTTCACGAATGCAAAGTAACGCTTGTTACTCAACAGACATCACATGTGCCACACGGACTTACTTTTTTGTGTTTGAATTAAAGAATGGAAACACCATCGGTTGTAAGCCAAACTTGTTTAAATGTTTTCATTTTTTTCTAAATGTTATTTTGTTAAAAAAAGACTATTAAACTTCAGTTTAAATGAACACCGTGTAGGTTTTTTGAATGAGTAACATTAATTAACCACTTAGCGCCGGTTGACCCCATATGGGCCACATTCTTCTGATCTACACAGCCGGACAGCCTCATGTGGGGACCAGAATGACTGCTGTGAGTCACCATTGGCTATAATCCTCCTATTGTGAAGTACAATAGCATGAAGTATCACAGCGCTCTAGGCCAGCCTGGCCGATGGATGTGTCGTCCAGCCCACCATTGTTTTTTGCCCATTGTTTATCTTACAGGGCTGAGGGTGAACAAAAAAGCCGTTATGTAACAGCCTAATAAACATAACAATGGCATTTTTTAAAGGGCCCAGCCACCATTTAAATAAAGGAAGGTGAATACGAATGTCAAAATCGTAAAACACTGACCGGCAGCTTGTAATTCAAGGGAACTTTTTACCTGGGTTGAAGTGAAGAACCTAAAAAACATAAGTGGATACAGTAAATGTTCATGTCCTGCCAGGGGCCATTTAGCTGCTTAAGCACAGAGTTTGCTCAAGT
Organism: Acanthaster planci; assembly: GCF_054643075.1. NCBI lineage: Eukaryota > Metazoa > Echinodermata > Asteroidea > Valvatida > Acanthasteridae > Acanthaster > Acanthaster planci. The sequence continues at coordinate 11,494,728 of NC_141784.1, forward strand.
ACGAAAAAACTTTGCTTAATAAACAAAGGTTACCAGCTGATTGTTATGCTAACCAAAAGACTGGTTAATATCATTCCAAACTTATACACATCACAAGACGTTTTGGCTGGTAACCTGATTTGTCAAGCAAGGTTTTTTTCATGCTTAAATCAATTTTTCACTTAGGCAGCACTATGAAATTGGCCCCAGGATCCCTAAAATAAGCTGTACATTTTCATCAATTTTCTGATTATTTCAATAACCAAATCCTATATTAATGTGTAACCTATGTATATGTATTTCTAAAGTGAAATTGTTAAAGTTCATTTCTTGACTCGCACCGGTGTTGGAGGGGGAGATGATTGTGGTTGTGTATAAATGTACGTGTTAGTGGGGCTATGTACATGTGCATGTATGCTGACTTCCCTGAGGCCTGCTGGCCCCAGCATGGAGTAAGGGCATATCCTTATTGAGTTTGCATTTTGTCTTGGATTACTGTTCTCATGGCCTCCTGTCTTTGTGTTTGCTCATTGATTTGCTGAGCTCTGCCCCATAGTGTCAGGTGGCTTGGATGAAAAGCCCCCACATTCCTTAGGATTTGAATTTGAAAAGGTCACACAAGGGCTTAAATAAATGACTGCAGTTTTCAAGGGGTCAGAAAGATTGTGTTACTTTACAGTATAAGCATTTTCTTTTTCTCTAGTTGATGGTAGAAAAACTGTTTGGTACAGCTAAAATGCTGCTTAGATGTGTACATTTTGAACCTTTTATTTGTTTTGTTGTAGTGTCCATTGCAGTGTTGTTCGACAGAAGTGACCAAAGATCCAAGGGAATTGATTAACTTGTACATGGAACTGATATTTATGGGGTTTACCTCAAGACAAGGTTATACTTGAGAGTCACAGAATGTACGTAACCAACTTCATGGAACTAAAACCCCACATTTATTCACCTTTTTCATCATTGCTCTTTCATGCAAGATATTGATGATTTTGTTTGATTGAAAAGTCCCCGGCAATTTCAAACCTGTTTTGTTTTTCAGAAAATAACAATTCTCGATCTCGATGGTTGAAAGTGCTTGATACATCTTACCAACTCCTTTACTAACAGGCTGCTGGATGTGTGTCATGGGGGTATGACAGGCAGCAATGAGATGAGTCTGACACTAGTCTTTGAGTACATTGACATGGACCTGGCCACTTACTTGGAAAAATGCCCCTCGCCAGGCCTCCAGCCCTCCAAAATAAAGGTATACAAAAAGAATATTAAAATTATAATTGTCTGTAAAAAAAAAAGGTAAAGTAGGGGAGTGACTAGGTCCTGTTAAAAAACAAAGCTACCATGCACACCTTCATCTTAAATTGCTAGCTCTGGTATAGCTGCATCCTAGTCCCCTGTGGTGCAAGGTGGGGGGAGGGGTAAATTCTGGTCCCAACCCCCTCCCCTAACGACAAATCCTGGGTACGCTACTGCTTTCCTTAACTGGTATTTACACTTGCCTGATCACGGCCAGGTAAGTATTCCTTTTTACTGGAGTATGTACATGTGCTCACTCAAGTGTAACAGTTGAAAGCTACTTTGTGCAGAGAACTCAGCATACATGTGGTAGGGTGCCTGCTTGATATTTTCTGTTGTTTGTATTTAGCTACATCGATGAGAGATTGGATCTCTGATACCAATTTGTTACATTTTAAACTGAGAATGGGTGATGGGGAAAAGTAAATCTTCTGAAGATAAGCTTTGATTTGTAAATGCTGACGTGTGGGAAAATGGTTATGATTTTAATTCAATAGATCAAAGCTTTACAGTGCCAGTAACAACTCAGTAATTTTCAGTACAATTTATTGAAAAAACTCTCACTGTAACATTGTCCCATTCTATAGAGCAGTTGTTGCCTCTACGGCAAACAAACTTGTTTGACCAATGTGTACATGCATGTATGATCAAAAAACAAAGTTAAAACTGTCACTCTATTGTCGTTTTTTATTGTGTCACGATACAATTTTTTGGAGATGATGGCACACATTCTGAGCAATACTGCTTCAGTGAGGTGCAGTGTTGGCCAAAACAGAATCGTATGGCATGAATACAGCCCAGTAAAGCGTGTTGTGTGTTCTGTGATTTTCTACCTTGGCAGGAGCTTGCCTTCCAGCTTGTCTCGGGCGTTGATTTCCTCCACGGGCACCGCATCATCCACAGGGACCTTAAACCACAGAATATCCTGGTGACTTGTGACGGTCACCTGAAATTGGCGGACTTTGGCCTGGCTAGGATCTACGGCTTCCAAATGGCTCTAACATCCGTGGTCTGTTTTAAATATATCTGTTAAATGTTACAAAAGCACTGGTAGAAGGAGGGGCGGATTACTAATTGTCATGTTTATTAAGAGGTATTGCCCTTACACCGACGTATACTCATAAACACTGGATACTCAGTGCCTGTCAGAGAGCTTACTTGGGTGGGGCTCGAACCCACGACCTGCTGCTTACTAGTGCAGGCATCTCAGGTTGTGGCACCAGCTGGCACATCTGACTCGGACCACCCAACTGACTTGAACAAGCTCAGTGGTCGAGTAGTTCAATTGTCTGCACCAGTAAGCAAAAAGTCGTGGGTTCGAGTCCCACCCGAGTAAGCTTGTAAATTTTTTCATTAGCTCTAGGACAAGCACCGAGTATGCAGTGTTTGTGAATATACATCAGTGTAAGGGCAAAACGTGTGATTAAACTTAAACATCTTGCTGATGCAAAGTACACAACTCAAAAAAAGTTAAGGACCACTTGTTATTTTGGGTATACTTTCTTATATGAGATATTTTACTGCTGATAATGTGCAAGTGATGTTTTGAAACATTTTTTTAAAGTTTTTTATTTTTAATGAGAACACAATCTAGAAAAACAAAAAAATGAAAGAACTGGACCCCACTCATTGCTTGAAAAAAAAATTAAAAGTGGTCCTTAACTTTTTTGAGTAGTGTACATCTTGATATACATGTACTAATTGTCATATTTGGACTGAGAGAGGGGGATACATGTATACGTGTACAAATGTATCGCCCTGTTATCATCCTACCCTTTTCTATCCCATCTGGTGTCTGCCTGTTCTATCATAGCTGGTAACAGATTTACAGGTATGCAACCCTGAGTATGGGATCGTGATCCCTGAAGAAAATGGGTGTCTAGAATGTTTGGTGTTGTTTGTCTGCATACCTTGATTACATCGCTGCAGATCTTTGCTTTTCCTTTTTTTTTTTATTTTCTTTTCCTTCACCTTAAATTTTTGTTTCTGCTCTTGGATCTAAGTTTATTGTGCAAGAGTATATCCCTGTATTTTATTTTGCATGACTTGCAAGATGCAGTGTTGGATTCGTCCTCAATTATTAAATGTCAAGACAAATTAACTGAGATACTATGCTCTAGGCATCATATTTGCTGCCTGTGCATGTACATCAGCACAATTTCCAACACAGTTCGCAAGGAGTGCCAGTAGCATCTTGAACTTGTTACGATCAGAGTACTGAGTCTCAAACAGTACCTCAGGTTTGTTCTCTTACATGCAAAAATTGAATGCAAATAGGACCCCAGAGCAAAATGTAGTTGGTGAATGGAGCAGTTACTATATGAGCGATTTATTTGAAGTTGCTTGGGTTTCAGTTCAACTAATCAGCTCTACAGAAACATGTAGCATGGATGCAAGCAACCACATGCAAGCGCATTCTGTTCTTTTGCAGTATGGGCGATTCACTAGTGCGCCTCCAGTAGTTTGCAAGGTGGCCTATCACAACACGCGAAATCTGTCGACCCCTTCCAAATGCGCATTGGGTCGACAGATTCTGCGCATCGTGATTGGCCAACGCGCTGCAAACACTTGGAGGCGCATTATTGTAAATCATCCTCCTCAGTCCCTGAGTAAGGTCCTTACTTTGTATTTTTTTTTCCTTCTTTTTTTACCAATTAATATCACTTTTTGTTTGGTATACGCGATTTCAGTTTGTGATTTGTTGCTGTTTTATGATTGCATGGCCATTGCATGTTCCTTTCCCCCCCGACTCCCTTCCCAGGTGGTCACTCTATGGTACCGGGCCCCTGAAGTTCTCCTACAGTCCCAGTATGCCACTCCCGTGGATCTTTGGAGTGTCGGTTGCATATTTGCTGAGTTGTTTAGACGAAAGTAAGCTCTGTTTTTTGGGGGGGTTTTTTGCATGTTATAAGCGGTGTCGGTATGTAATTTTTAATTTTTTAAAATGTTTTCTCTGTGTCAGATGTCCAAAAAGATGTTTCTGTTTAAAAATTGGGCTGGTGGTAATAGGCAGTCTGTGAATATTAAACTAATGATGGAAATGTGGTTTCAGCCAGTGAAAGCACTCCTTTGTTGCTATTGTTGATTAGGCCTATGTAAAGCATTTCTCAGGTTGTATCATTTGTACCCAGTTCTATGCTTCCATTTTAATGCTAACAGCTTAATATCCTACTGAGATTGCAACCTCATAAGCTCCACTCAAACCCACAAACTAGAGTGACTCCCTCCCAAGATCTTTACTCAGGGCACCAGGCCCCAAGGGCACTAGCGTACATTTGGATGGGATGACAATCACTTTGTTACATCATGCCCAAATCACTCTCAACCAGTCCCACTCATGGACTGTTCAATCACCAGTCGTGAAATTTGCAATCAGATGGTCGCAAATATGAAAAATGTTTGTTTTCTTTGACTTTTAGAACTAAACCCGTTTGACCAGCTTAAAGCACTGATGGCAATGTCACCAACAAATCTCCAGTTACAATGCATTACCACCTCAGTCCTTTGCCATAAACATTCCTATGAGTGTGGCAGATGAGGGTAGGAATCAGTGAGACTATGCATACCTCCTATGCATTGCATTTGACAGTTAAAATGCATTACCACCTCAGTCCTTTGCCATAAACATTCCTATGAGTGTGGCTGATGAGGGTAGGAATCAGTGAGACCATGCATACCTCCTATGCACTGCATTTGACAGTTAAAATGCATTACCACCTCAGTCCTTTGCCATAAACATTCCTATGAGTGTGGCCGATGAGGGTAGGAATCAGTGAGACTATGCATACCTCCTATGCACTGCATTTGACAGTTAAAATGCATTACCACCTCAGTCCTTTGCCATAAACATTCCTATGAGTGTGGCTGATGAGGGTAGGAATCAGTGAGACCATGCATACCTCCTATGCATTGCATTTGACAGTTAAAATGCATTACCACCTCAGTCCTTTGCCATAAACATTCCTATGAGTGTGGCTGATGAGGGTAGGAATCAGTGAGACCATGCATACCTCCTATGCATTGCATTTGACAGTTAAAATGCATTACCACCTCAGTCCTTTGCCATAAACATTCCTATGAGTGTGGCAGATGAGGGTAGGAATCAGTGAGGCCATGCATACCTCCTATGCATTGCATTTGAGAATTGGTCTTGTGATTCAGAGTCTTATGTTGGTGCAGGTTGACCTGCTAGGGATTTTTTTATTGATGCATGGCATTTGCACCCATTGTTCGACCTCTGTGACTGTTTGGGTGATTAGGGCCTATATATTTGTTGAAGAGATACACAGCTCAAATGGTAAAATGAGGGTGAAAGACATCGTCAAATGCACCATTGCCACGTGTAAATTGGTTTGTTGCAATAAGAATGTGAAATTTCTTGTTCTTTTAGACCGTTATTTTGTGGAAATTCAGATGTTGATCAGCTCTATAAAATATTTGAGTAAGTACACTGTACTTTATTATCTCATCAGACCAGTTGCTAAAATTCAGTCACTGAATACAACAGTTTTCCCATTTTCATTCAGAAGTTTCATGCAGAAATGATAAAATTAGCCTGTTTGTGTTTTTGTACATGTACCAGGTTTTTTGGTATTAACCTAACTTCAGATTTTTCTAGCCAAATACTCCACTCTTTATGTACTGTATATGCAAGTGATACATGTTGAGACACTTGTGTTAGATATGTTACAAACACTCATTTGGTCCGGGAACCATCAAGATGTAACCGCCAAGCATCTGAGAACTGTAATCAAACTGTCACCGTTATAGTTAGTGTAGTTGAGTTTTAAACAAACACTGAATTCATCAGTACGCTTTGCTGAACGTCAATATTGATGTACATGTTCAAGGTGTACTATTTTTAGAGTCACAGGATTTTGGTTGGAATGAACGTCTGAACTGTTTATCGTTTGTTTTTTTAATGTCTTAGTGTGATTGGTTTGCCACCTGAAGAGGATTGGCCTGAAGTTTCTTTGCCTTGGAGCTCATTCCGCCCATCACCGCCTCGCCCTCTGGAAAACTATGTCAGTGGCGCATGCCCACAGGGGCTGGATTTGTTACAGGTAACAGACTGATATTTTTTTTTTCTCTTAAGTTGAAAACATGATTTATGTGCTGATAATGTCTCAGTTTGTTTACATACACTTTCCTATGGAGCTAGTGGGAGCCACGGAGCGCAACACGTCCACTGAGCACAATTGGAAAGCATGCAAACTGTAGTGTCTTCAGTGTCTATTACTGCCCCCCCTCCCCCAACAAAAAAAATTCAACGGATACTCCATTCATTCAGGGAATAAATACGTGCTTGGCTGGTCTTAAACGTGCATTTAACACAGCCGGCATTATCACTTCTCAGCAGGCATTATCAAATGTTGATACATGGTCAATTCGCAAGTTGTTGCATAGGGTGACTGTCTGAGGTATTTAGGAATTTGTAATAATGTATTACAAGTTGTGTTGCATATTCAGGCTTTGGTGATAGAATCAAATTTATTATTTTTTTCGGGGGGGGGAGGATTCTGGAAGTGAACAGCCATTTTGTGGAAGGGGTAGTCATGCAGATATTTGTACAAATTATTGTGCTCATGTGTCAAGCTGTGTCACAAATACTGACATTCCTTCTTAAGCCCTCTCTGCACCGAACTTTTTTTTGGGGGGGGTGGAAGTAGAGCTTACGTCGACGATGTGCACTTTTTCCATTTTAAGTCCAGTGCAGATGGCCTTGGACATTTTCCTTTTTGTTGCTTTTCCTGAGTCCAGCAGTTAACTTCCAGTGCTCAACTCCTGGTCAGGATAACTGATAAGATAACGTTTCCCGAGCGGTAAGGACTAGTGTGAACCAGGGAAGTCTGTAAAGTAGCGCTGGAAAGTGTTCTTCCAGCCTAAGAGCAAGATCATGCTGCGCAGGGACACCATGCATGCCGCGCGCTTTGCGTGTTTCCCTGTGCTGCAGCGCGTATGTGGCAAGTTTCCAGTGCGTTGTTTGTCCTTTGGGTGTAGTCATGGAAGACATCATTGATACAGTCGGAAGTTTGATTGATACTGCCAATGCATCATTTTTTAAAGCACTTTCATCAGTTTATTTGGTTTCGGTGAAGGTTCCCCGCAGTGAAAGTCCAAGTGTGGACAGTAGTCAATTTTGATCATTTTTCATAAGACCATCATCTCGGTAGAGCCTTAAAAAAAAAAGTCAGTTCGGGCATGGCTTTATTCACTATATCCGGTCAACGTAGCCTTGGTATCTATGTAATTGGGCTTGATTATTACTTGTACCATACCAGCATTTCACTTTACTTGATGCCTGTGAAAGGAACTCAACAGTTCAAAGTGGACAGGTGGAAATTTCTGTCCCATGAACCTTTTGAGGGTGTGATCAATTGCAACTGCAGATCCATATCAGCTTGCTTGAATGATTTACCCTTGGTCAATCCCTCCCCAAACCTACAGAAACTGCTGTGCTTCAGTCCTGACAATCGGCTTAGTGCAACGGAAACTCTGGCTCATGGCTACTTCCAGGAAGGCACAAGCCAAGCGTCGGCCTCCGAGGCCTCCACCAGTAGCTCTCAGTCATCAGCAGAAGGCAATAGCCAAGGGTCCAATCCAGAAATGGTGTGCCGGTAATTGGTTGATTTTGTCAGAGGGCAGGTTTTTTTTCATTTTGTCTTTTAACTGTGAGGTGCTAATCATCTCTCTTTGTTTCTGTAATGTTACTGGTTGTTCAAGGGTGGATCCAGAACCAATTTTTTTTTTGGGGGGGAGGTAAAATTTGGTAATGTCTTTATGAAACCTTTCACAACCTTTTGGGAGGCTTTTTATGCACTTTTGAAAGAAGGGAATTGAAATGACGTGTAAAATCACTTGTTTTTCCGTTCCCCCAAATTGTTCCTTTTGATAGGAATGGTTCCATTCCCCTACCCCCACCAGTGTGGTTGTGTCTCTTCATTTCTTTTTTTGGGGGGGAGGGGAACATGTAATCTGAACTTGTTTGTGGTGTGTCTGTTTTGCTTTAATTTGTTATTTTTTCTGTTGGCCTCAGTGGACTTGCTTTAAATACTTTATTGTCAATGCATCAACATCACATGAAATGTATTAGAATTGTACTAAATTAGTACAGAGATATACTACGAAAGTTGTAGCTTTTGCTAACAAAAAAATAGTCGTGCGCAAATCAAAATATTACAAGCAATAATTATAGTTGTTAATTCTGAGTCTCGTACAAAAGGGACCAAATACAGAGAGAAATTATATTTTCATTATATTTTGATGTGAAATATGTAAATGGTGTAACTTTAAATGTGGCAATAAAATCTGGAGGAAGAAGCCACTGCCACAATGTTCAAATTGATAGTCCACAAGTCAAATGTTTTATATCTGTGAACCAAAACTCGGTACAAAAGAAAATGCGGAGTTGCTCATGGAGAGACTCACTAGAGTTTTAACTTTGGAGTTCCTTTAAAGCATGTTTCTATCCCAGTTTGGCTGAGGTAGTATTCTTTCCATTTGTTGCTTTGAAACCGACTGGTGAGTATTTTGTGAAGTATTCGATGACATTCTTCACGTAAAACTGTCAATGAAATTGGAAGTGTCAGGGATATTTTTCTTAAGCCAGCAGACTTTTATATTTGGTACCACATTTGTCTAATATTTTTGTACTCTTCTGAGAAAAAGTCTCTTCAATAACTTTTTTGTATTCTGTCGGTCATGTGATGAACAAATGTGGCCAGAAATGGACCAAAATACATACTATTTACCATTACATAATGTGGTAAAATATTAGTAAGAACATCACTGGTGCTAATCAACCCCTATTCAGCAGATCGGTGGTTCAAATTGGTGCTGTCATTATTTTCATACTTCAAATGGTCCCAGGTGATAACAAACCAAAGTAAGCTAATCAGTAAAGGCCAATGTGTGGCACCATACCGATACATATGGCAGAAATGAACCCTGATCTATATTTGTTTGAAGTTCAAGCATGGAAGGCGCAGTGGAGTGGCACTTGTATTCAGCGTTGTATTCAGAGCCTGGAGGACCCAAATCAGATTTCCGTCCATAGCAATGCAAGTTTCAGTTATCACACAGCCCAATTGTTAGTTAATTGAATTTAAGTGAAATAAACTGACACTCACCTTGGGTTATTTTTCATTCTGAAAAAGCAGTGAATTAACCCTAAGAGTACTGAATCCTTGGCTGTTAAATATAAATTGAATGAGTCTGGCTAAATATGAAGTGACAGGACTCATCTGAGAACATGTTTACTTTTTGAGGTTCAAAGGTATTTGTAAGGTTTCGTGTTTCGTCACAAAATGTAAAATGAGTAGAGAGGTTTGAGGTCACTCTCGGTCCCTAGAACTTGACATTTCAAACAGAGCTGTGCCCATCTTCAAAACTCTGCTGAAGATGACATCTGATGATTTTTTGTCTTCGGTAGCGGTCTGAAGATGAACATATGATGCTGTAGAGCACACTGTTCAAAATGTCAAGTTTACCTGTTCTTGGTGTTCTGAGTAGTTTGCCGTGCTCATTTTCAGGATTCTACCGAGAACTAAGGCTGCAGTTAAGACAGGTCACAAGCTCTTCAAATGAACTGTGACAAGAGAATTCCCATGTCATATGTAGTCCTGCTGCATGAGACTGGACTTGTGAAAAGGCCATGTGAAGGACTCAACAAGAACCTTGCCGAATTAAACAAACACTGCTGTGCTCAGCCGCAAACTTCATGTTAACTGTTTTTCTTCGGAGGCACACAGTTCACATGGAGTTAAACATAAATGGTGCTGTCAAAAACTTCTTCAAACAACGACTTGTGTGCTTCAGTTGGAATTGTGAATGAAGCGGATGGTTGTTGAAAACAGCTGAAATAATTTTTGTAAAGCCGAGCCATTGAGAGCTGTTCATTATGCCTGGCATGGACAACCCTTTGCACATCATTTGTTCTTTTTTATTTTGGTTTGTATCATTTTTGTTTTATATCAATTTTGGTTTGTACACAGCACCTTTTTTAAAATGTGGAATTTCACTTTTTTTTCTCCAATGAAAGAGGACAGTTTTTCCAAGATTTCCCCAAATAGTGTGCAAGAAGTATTGCAGTGTTTGTATCTGTTTGGAGTATGAATATTCTAAATAAAGAAATATATTATATGCGGCTTTTTACTTAATGATATTTTAATTTTTGGTGCCACAAGTACTTTGGCTGACCAGAAGCTGCCAACTTTTCAGTATAATTAATTTGACTGTAGTGTCTAGAAGTGGATTCCTGACATTTTGCAGTTGCTCTGGATTGCTGTTTGTAGTATGGTTATATCATATGGATGGTCTGTGTTCTTCTAATGTTGTCGGTTTTGATTCTTCTGAGGCAAGTGCTTTTAATATTTGGGATTCACTTGAAGTATTCAAGACTGCATGTATTTCACAACGGTACTTTTCTATATTATAGCAGTAGCTTTAATTACTAAGAATATTTTGAATGGGAGCAAGATTTTATAGAATTGGTATGTTGGCATATGCATGTAAAAAAACAGGGGCACAAGTAAAACAGTACCAACTTTCCTTCAATTGAACGTGCATGTTTGTATACACATTGCTGCAAGTGACTGCAAAGAGTGCTGCTTCAATATAAGTTGTAAAGTGCACAGTTTGTTATTTTCTCATTGCAAAGAGCAGTGATTTTTTTTTTTCAATTTAGTTTCGTACAATGTGGTGAAATTTTTTCTGGGTGAACAACAGCAAGATTCATGGGAAGGGTAAGGCTGTTTATTCCTGTTCAACCACAAAGTCATTAGAAAGCTAACCTTGGTATCCATTCAGTTCTAAATTTACACCAGGTCAGGGTGGGTTACTCTTCTTGGGACATTATTTGCTCAGTTTAAATGTGGTAGAGTTATCAGACATGGTAAAGTTTGATCAGTAACCACAAGTCAACCAGTGGTCAGTTTATGTTTTGTAGCCGGTGCCCGGGTTAATTGTTAATTGGTTACCAGGCAAAACCAACCAGTTGACTGATCGTCACTTGTCAAAACTTGCAGGGCCCATGATGGCCGAGATCTCTTACTGTGCTGGGTTTTGGAACTTTGATGATGAGAACTACTGGTATTTGTTCTTACTGAGGAACTTTGATGATGTGTCGGCATGCGTGCTTCAGTGACTTGAATTCTGTTTGCTACACCGCTGCAACCAAGGGGATCTGGGGCAGTCAGTAGTGCACTACATATGGCGGATTTGGCATACCTAGTACATGTATATCTTTATGGTTGACAGTATGCATATGCATGTACAGTGTAGAGTACCGAAGTGTGATGTCATTTTGAACCAGGAAGTGTAGTGCAAACAAATGGAGCACTTGCGCATATTTGTTCATGCGCTGGTTCTGGTGCTACTGCCTTCTACGCACATAATTGTGCCTGTGACATATTCACTTTGGTACTCTATAGCACTATTGAATTTGCCCCTGGATTTAGCAGGAGTTAGTACATGTTTTAATGAATAGCATGCAGTATTAACTGTCAATTACATCTTCAAATACACATGTGGTTTATACTACATCGATCTTCGTTTTTTATGCCGACCCCAAGATTTCAATCAGAGATATGATTTTTTTTTTTTTTGGTCTTTGCGAGTAAAGTTTGACTATTTCGACCAAGCAATGGTAACCTGAGCCTTGAACAAATAGTTTTAAAATAAATTTTCTATGTTTTCAAACCCCTGTTTTTGTATGTGAGACTTTGTGTGGTATGCCAGTAGTAATGCCAAAGCTAAATTTTTGGATTTGCGGTGGACTTTCCATGTCGGCAGAGGCGACATCGCCTGCTTAGATAAGACATGATGGGTGAGGATGTGTTGTGTTACAGAGCAGGGTGGTTTATTACACACTGAAGAACTCTGGAGAGTATATGCTCTTCAGCTTCCTCAGACCTGGACGTGTGAATGCACACACTGACTTTTATCACCTGTGGAGCAAGATTCTTGCATTGATTTTCTTGAACAAGTCTTTCATCATCTTGAAGCCGAGTAATAATTTAGTACATCGTCACATGCAGCCGTACATGTTGCAGATGGAAAGATTTTAATAATATGGACCATTGCGTGTTGAATTATGCATATATGCGGTGCTGATGCATTCTGTGGTGTCAAACATACAGAGAAGGGTAATTAAGAATGTGGCAATTTTAAATGTGTCAAAAATGTGTACTGATGATAATCCACTTCTGTAAAATGTCGAATTTGTAGAATAGCTTCACATTTCCAGATAACGCCGTAAAATTATTCATATTACACATTTCTTATTTATCTTGCGGGTTATTTAATATATTATTTAGCAGTGTTCTCCCCTCAGCTTGGATAGGAGATATTTCAGGAACTAGGCAGGGAATTGTTCATGGTTTGAAAATTTTGAGGGGAAAACCACATTCACGTAGATCTATCCTTTACATGGCATGCATATTTGTGCTTTGGTTCCACTAGGATGAGCACCCTTGCTGCCTTCACTGTTGCTGAGTTCATAAATGTGTGTGCTTCCAAGATGGCTGCTTAATGCAAAGGGTCCATTTGGCTATATCTGAATGCAGAAACCAACACTAGCACCCATGGAAGCCACTGGCTGCAGCCGTATTCCACAGAGCATTCACACTGTACTGGAACCACTTGATTTGGACACCGCTGTAGTTCAGGTCAAAACCATGCAGAAACCGAGGTCAAAAGTGAGGATCAAAAAACCATCGCAACACCCTCAACATCCTGCAATCTCGTTAAAGCACAAAATCCAAGAAGCAGTTGTTCCCAGATTTACTTTATTGATACTGATCCATTCGTCGTGAAAATGCAGTCAAAATTTCTACCAAAGAAGACCATATTTCTGACCTACATGTAACTTCAAGGAGCATATATTTACTTCTTTAAATTACAACACAAAAGAACAATAACTCTGAACAACCACTGGGCATTTGGTGATCCACATTAATTTTGTTTTGACCCTTGTGACCCTGTCAAGTCCTGAAAGTGACTCTGCATAACATCCCCAAATCAATTAACTCATTGCCACACCACAATGACAGGGGAGGGGGTGTACAGTCAAATGATTTACATGTACGGGACCCCTGTTGCTTATCTGTGAAACCGTATCACTGGCACAGGTCTTTTTTTTTTTAAGTATATTTCATATGGACAATGTTAAACTGCAAAAAAAAAAAACACACACTTACTAGCACAATATGCGTACCCTGTACAATTGGTGAAAACAAGTGCTTCTGAATTAAAACCAAAACCAACAATGAATCACAACTTGTCATGTGCATCATCACTACTGCACACTGGCGGGGGGGGGGGGTGGCCAGGGAACAAGTCCTCCCCCAACTATTTCAATTCAGGGAATGCCCTCCCTGGCAGGTCCTATAATAATAGCTTCTCTTTCACAGGAACGTCCTCAATAACACTTTGACAAAGTCAATGGTCCTGTAGAAAGCAAGGGCTGATAGACTTATCTGTGATTCATGACGTTATGCTTTGTTCACACATGCCCTATCCTGTAGCAGTGGGGTGGTACACACCCATGGAGCCCAGATAGGAAAGGTGCACCTGTAAAGGTGAGTGATGTTATGTTTTATGTCTGTTACATGTAAGCCCATGCAATCAACAAAACCAAAACGAGAAGAATTTGGGACTTTGTAAATCTACATCACAAGACTGCTCACGTAAGTTTATATCATGAATCGTTAACAGAACAAAAGCTCACTCTTACACTAATAGCTCTGACTTTGATGTAGAATTGCTCATAAAACACACACCTTTTGTATTATTCAAACACACACCAATTATGTGAACTTTGCTTGCACTTTACAAAAGCAAAATATTCTACAGCAAAAAGAATTTTGTGTGGTGATTTGTTTGGAAAACAAAAAATACACATACATATATGTATGTACATTCACACTATGCAATATCTTGTAGAAACATACTTTTTGCTGTCTCGGTACATATGAGATGGTATACAATTACTAATACAAATTTGAACAGTTGAAGCAAGAAATTTGCACATACCAGATAATGATAAACCATTTTAGAAAATTACTTTTAAAGCTGTTTTTCTGCTTCTGATTATAACTTTGGGCTCAAGGCTTCGGCACACAATATGACAAAGAAGATATATTTCCATTAGCTAATTTGCCACAAAGTCAGAAAGTGTCAAGGAAAATCTCAAGGAACAATTTTTCTGTTCTCAAACAATTCCCATACAGGTGAACATGTATAAATTTAGAGTTGTTACTTCAATTGAGTATGTCTTAGAAATGCACTCCAATGGAAGTATGCATAAATTCTCTGCTTTTAACACGGAGTATCCCCTACTCTTACACTGAAGTTGCATTTAGGCTCATGTAGCATTTTTCTACAAAGTAACTCTGTGCATCTTTGGAAGAATTTTAAAAATAAAATGAAACAAAGTCTGTCAAGCATTCGGGAAATCAATGACTTAAAGCATTCCTTTGAATATATTGTCTTGAAGTGAAATTTATCGGTGCCCTGTTGTCCAGTAAGGCAGCAGAAACATAGTTTACAAAAAGAAATATACAGAATTACTTCTCTCTTTTCAATCTTTACGATAAAGCCACACTTTCAACATTTTACAAGTTACAAATTTCCCCTGATTCAAATCATGCTCATGGTTGACAAAATGAATAAACATCATAAACATCATTTGACATTCATGGTTCTGGAGAATTTGGAGACATTTTCTTCTTGGGCAGTTCGTTCTCGCACATGCACACACATTCTCAGTTTCAAAAGAATTACACTTGACACACAGAAAAACTTATAATGAAATGAATTCAATATCTCATGAGCTTTTTCTTTTTTCTCAAAATATAACAGCATTTTCAGGGAATGGAGACATACTTGGTGATGTAAAATCGTCGGTAACTTTTTGAATACCAGAAGAGAGCAAAGGACCATTTCCATGTCATGAAGACCCAGACTGCTGCAACGTAGTAACCGCGGTGGGGCCCATTCAGTGGTGTGACAGCTGCAGAGAGGAGTTCAGGTTGGACACAATCAGAGGAAAAAATCCCACAGCTACACATATTGATTCTTATCAATATTTACTGGTAAATGC
The DNA here is from genome assembly GCF_054643075.1 of Acanthaster planci. Classification (NCBI taxonomy): domain Eukaryota; kingdom Metazoa; phylum Echinodermata; class Asteroidea; order Valvatida; family Acanthasteridae; genus Acanthaster; species Acanthaster planci. The sequence goes on from NC_141784.1 coordinate 11,510,104, forward strand.
ATGATCTATCTGTTGTACTCATGACCTGTAATCTATTTCAAAGATGGATTTGCGCAGGGGAGATGTAAATTAATTGAAAAAAAAATTTTTTTCTTGATTTTTTTTGTTGGGTACACTTGTGGTTTTTTTTCACAAGCCCTGGGGGGCATACACTGAGTATACAGTGTTAAACTACACGTCGGGCAGGGCAAAAATCCAAAAAAATTGACCTGTAATCTCCACAAATTTTAATACAACTGTATTGACTTCATGAGCAAAATAACTTTTCTGTATGGTCCTGTATTGGTTCTGAAGGTAAAGTGAGCTGTACAGAAAAATGAAAAGGACATTCTTTGTTCAGTGAGACATTCTAGACCCAATTCCATGGTTCTGCTAGCCACAAATTCTGTCACTTGTGATCATCATTCAACATGTATTCTCACAAGATGCACTGAAGCACCAAAATTCCAATTGACCCTGTAAGCACAAACTCCCTAGTTTCAGGATGTGCATAATAATGACCTTAAATTCTTAGCTAATCTGTAGGATGCATACCCAATTGCAGTATTCTCTAAGTTAATTTCAACTTGATGGAGACTTACACAAATATTTTAACGGGAGATGTGGATTTGTAGCTCACTATAAACCTTGTCAAAAATCTTGCACATTTCTTGACATCCTTGCCATTTTTGAAATAGGAAGCAATCACAGAGTTATAGACAGCTTCTTTTCATCAAAATTTGGCTACAATAGGTATGTACATGTATACAAGTTGAATAAGTTGAAATATTCCGGAATATAGCACCCAAATTGTTAAACTTCACGGCAAGACTTTAAAGACTGGTGGCTACTTTTTAAACATGACTGGAGACAAGAAAAGCTTTTGTGGGTTTCTTTTGAAGGTTGGAGAATGCTGCAGTTTTATTCAGAAATTAGCCGAGATTTTTCTTGCATGCAGTGCCAATGATACTGCGGTCTCTGTAGTGAAATGGCACATTTCCAAAACTCCAATAAATTCCACCAAAAAATTATCTGCTTACGTTGCTTTTGCACAGCAGCTAAGGCAATGTAGGTGATGAAAGCCGCTACTGCTCCAAGCTGTACAAAGAATCCAAGAATGATGGGCAGTTTGAGACGATTCAGCCAAACATCATGATTACCCTTCAGGTGTTGTACGTGGACAATAAGTGTAAAGACGGCAAAGATTCCTGCAACCAGACCAGATGTTAATATCAAAATTCAACACTATGGATATTGTGCATGTCTCAGAAACAAATACACGTACTTTCATATGCTACCTACAGTAGATCCCATAAATGCCCCAGTGCTGTATGCTGTACCGTGTTTATGTCGGTTATACAAAATGCAGCCTTCTAATGCATGCTCTGGTGATGGTGGTACACCTAGATTTGCCTATATGAGCCCGTCAATTTACATGTATGGGTGGATTCAACATCTCCCTTGTGCTTGTTCATTTTGCTGGTTGTAAATTGTATGTGTGTATTATGAAGGCTTTTCTCACTAGTTCTATAATGTAGATGGGAGAAGAAGAATCAAATGCCAGGGGCACCGTGGGCCTTTAATGCCTGCCTGGTTCTCATGCAGACATAACACAGATTTGCCAATTGATTTTATTGCTCTATGACCAAACTAAGCTGGGGTGGTCGGTGGGATGTACTCTGCACTAGACGCACGAGAGGATGTGCACTTGGCATGTTGCCTCCAGCCTCAGGCCTCATCTGATTCAGCCGTGCCTCTAGTCATGCTGGACATAATTGTCATGATTGTGGCCTGGGGTCAGTAATGTCACTCAAATCATATCATGGAGGATTGTTCCTCTGTGATGCATGACCGGGGTAAGGTGCATGAATATTGAGGGTCATTTAGGGGTCATGCTTAACTCACCACTTGCCAATCCCCAACATGCAATGTGATAATTCCTGAAATCCGCCATGGCCAAAAACACGATGAAGACCAGCACGCCGACCGAGATGCCGGTCACGGCCAAGCCGATCCTGCACCGCATCGCCGTCGGTGTGGGCTCCATCGCGGTAGGCTGTTTCTGCGTTGACGTACTAGTACTCGAAAACGCAGGGGTCGGAAGGCCAGCGTCGTCCTTGATCTCTTGTGATGATGCTGTGTCTGCAACATCGGGAGCTGAAGAAAGGTGACTCATCGTATTTATGAATGGTAGAGCGGTGGCTAAAGGTCTAGATGCGCAAATTATAATAATTTACTTGAGAAAACAGCACTTAGCATGCTCAGTGGACACACAGCTTACGCAGTAACAATTCGACGAGAGTGCTATTATGCAACCTAACTGGCGCCCTCTTTCGTCAAGTAAATTACCAAGATCAATAATATTTCCATCAAACGGAAAATAAAACAAGTACACAACAAAGCAAAGTAAATTCTGCTGAACTGAAGTAGACCATGGAGGAATATTCCTCCACGAGTAGACCAAAATCAAGAAACAAATGACAATTACTACAAACGCAACAAAATGTCACGAAAAATAAGACAATTAAAATGATTTGAAATGCAAACATAAACGAAACAAAAACCAAAATACAAAACACAACACAAACCAAAAAACTCAAGGTATGAAAACAAACTAACATAATAAAAGGATCACATTATCTAAACTCTGACTCTGATCTTTTCTTTTGGGGGGGGGGGTTCATTACTGAAAATATAGGAACGATTAATATCCCAAAAATAATAATGATTATATACATAAAACCCAAAAGTAAGCATGACTGAGTGCAGGTTTTTCTTTTTACCGTATGCAAGTTAGGGGTACAAACATTACATTCACACAAAAGTCGACTGTATTTGGACAAAGGTTGACAACCCTTGTCGCCGTACAATGACTCTGGCTCAAAAAAGAAACAAAACAGGGAAATTTTTACTAAAAAATATGAGAGTAAAAGACATAGTGATCATAAATTAAACTACGCTCTTCTATCTGAAATGGACGCAATAGATCGGTTCTCGAAAGGAGCGACACTTTTGAAAGCTCTGCACATCAAAGGTTGGTTTTGTATCAAAGACAGAAGTAACCAGCTATATTCCCGGATTTCCTTCCTCTTGACTGGGCCGCCCATGTTCCGACACGAGGGACGGAAGGTCAAATGTATGTGATTCTTCTAGCTCGTTCAACTGAATCAATATTGTGCACTTGCGCTTTTTAATTTCATCATTTGCCATTTTTAGCTTTTGTTTAATCAAACTGAAAAAAAGCAAACATTTTTGACTGGGAGCATTCGTTTTTGTTCTACCGTAATGACATTTGTTAAGATTGTTTGTGCGAATTTGATAATTTAGACATCTACTAAAAAGGCATAAAGGTCACAGGGGGTGATAACTTATACTGTATCTCTTTTTTTTTTCATCTTGAAAATACGTAATGTCTTGTTTCATCGGATTAAGCTTGAAACGTGCTAAACTCAAAACAGGGCGTACCCCTGTTACTTACCCTCGATTACCAGAAGGGGGAGGGTTCGAAATAGGATGGTTTTGGATCAATAAAGAGGATGCAGGGGACGACTCCCGAGGGAAATCTAAAAACAAAATCAAATACTGCAGTCTGGTGCATTTTACATACCCCAAAAGACAAATCAAAGATTCATATTTTGTGCTTTTTATTATGGAACTACGGAGGAATAGGGTAAGAAAAGGGTCCACTGAACCCCCGAATTCTTAAGTTGTAAAGGAGAAAAGGAAGGCTCATCAAAGTTAATTTTCAAAAGCCCCCTAATACATTTTCAACTTTATTTTGTTGCTCTCTTTTAATTATTTTGATTTAACCCAAAAACTTGCATTTTAAGGATCTTTCAAATATTTTGTGTTCTGTTTTCTGTTACACAAAGACAAGGCCGAATCCGGAACCAAATTTTCGGAGGGGGCAAACTTGTTTTGATGGGCCCAAAATATTGGAATTTTTTTCCTTGTAACCTTTTATAGCCTTTCAGATGGGTCAGGCTACATCTAGGGCTTTTGCACGCTTCGGGAAGAAAGGGAAATGAATTCTCTAATTGTTGAAAGAAAGACCACTTTTCTTGGGGGGGGGACCTTGTTGTCTCTTCCCATTTGCCATCGCAAAAGGAAGTTACGCGTAACAACGCGTAACGTATCAGAGAAGTCACACGAGGGCGCTCTTCTCCTAAGCGCAATTCACTCGAGCGCCACAACGGAAGAAATTTAGGTGGGTTTATGGTCAGTAGAAATTGGTAATTTTTCACGATTTTCCTAGGTTAAGCGGCAATTTTTTTACTGGCAGTGTTTTGTTAATCAATCTGTATTTGAAAATATTGTATACTCAAGGAGATAGTATTCGTTACGTTATTGTAAAAAGGCACTTCAACTGGGCACTTTGCTTGGGCACGTGACGTGACGCGACTCGAATGCACAGTGCATGCTAGCTAGCGGTTTCGAGTCAACTCGGACCCAAACCAACTCGGACCCATGCCAACTCGGACCCATGCCAACTCGGACCCACGACCAACTCGGACCCATGTCAAGTCGGCCACAATACTAACCCGGACCCACGACCAACTCGGACCCACAACCAACTCGGACCCAATACTAACTCGGACCCACGACCAACTCGGACCCACCCTGAGTCAACTCGGACCCAACCCCAGGAGCGTGATTAACTGGTTGAAATTTTTATTTTGTCCACTTTTACATTTTAGCATTTGGTAAATGACACTTTTGCACTGCATGCTGCCAAGCTGTAACGTCCTCTCTACACGTTATGCAGGGAGACAGTGGCACAGGCTTCCCAGAATCTCTCCGTTTTCCAGATCCAGATCACTAGCAGAAATCGAATGAACTTTCACCAAACAACCCCCAAAGTTTTTGTTGCAATAAAATGCCACAGATAGGCCCTTCTGATGTACATAAGAGATGCTGCATACGTACAACAGATACTGCAGATACACATCAATGTCACGAACATTGGACCTTTACAGTGTCTAATGGTGTTATCCTCCACCCCACTTTTCAATTTTTTTTTGGCCTGGCAAGTCTTACACCTCCACCTTGCCCCATTCTCTCCCCACCCCCAATACCGGCAAGATGGAGGAATTCATCCATACAGGCCTTAACTGACTGTCCAAATAACGCAAATAGGTTGGTAATTTCGAACAACACAAATCAAATCATTTCAAAATAAAAATGTGGAATATTTCCTATTGGCTTAAACTTGGAGACGGTTTTGAAGCGTCGTATGTCTGCTCGCGAGCTCATTATTAATATTTTGTGATCCCACGGTTTGTTATTTTCTACAATAAGACGTGCCATAATCACGAGGGATCATAGAATTATTTATATAAATCCCGAATTTGGGATTGATAGTTTCCGGTTCAGAGTATTTCTTTCACAAAAAGCCCCACAACGCGGGCCTATTTTGGATAGAGGAAGGCGGCTACATTCATATGAGCGCATAGTTTTACTACTATTAGGGGGTATCTTCGGGAAAAGACGAATAAAAAAGTTCATAAAATTGAAATGAAATGTGATCGATCTGTCCATAATCTTGAATTTCCAACGAAAAAATGAAGGCCAACCTCTTCGCGAGGTTCAAGAGTCAGCGTTATTTCGGTCTACGGGCGCGTAAGATTCAGTGGGTCCGAGTTGACTCGTGGTGGGTCCGAAACGGCGTGGGTCCGAGTTGGCGTGGGTCCGAGTTGGTTGTGGGTCCGAGATGGTCGTGGGTCCGAGTTAGTATTGGGTCCGAGTTGGCGTGGGTCGGAGTTGGTCCTGGATCCCAGTTGGCATGGGTCCGAGTTGGAATGGGTCCGAGTTGGTTTGGGTCCGAGTTGACCTGATCCCCCCACAAATAGGGCTATAGTATAGTGGCTTTTTACAATCAGTCTCTTTTCTGTCGCCACCACAGCCCTACTTCAAGGCATGTCCTAAACGCCTGAAATCCAAACTGGGAAAAATGTTGCATCCTGACTTCACTATTCTCATCATATAGGCCTATCATCAGATCATCTCAACAAACATGATAAAAGTCAGTCATTACAGAAATGCAGGAAAGACACAAATTCTGGACTTAGAAACATTTACCAATGTGGAAAAAATGTTGCATCCTGACGCCACTTTTGACAACAAATTCTGAGCCCCAGCAGGTCGGAAACGAGGTTTCTCTCCTTGCCAATCTCTCACTCGGTCTCTCATTAATAAATGCGTGCACTGATCTGCTGTATTACGAGCACTTGTTGCCCAAATGTGTTCGGTAGATATATTTAAGGCACCCAATGAATGAAGGCGAGGTCAAGAAGAGGTCACAGTGAATAAATCTTTATTCATAGGAATTTTATGCTGTTGTATGAATAATTAGGCCTAGTCCTGTCCAATGCTAGTTGTGGAATTGTCCGAACATAGTAATTACCACTGTTTAGCACTTCTACGCATGTTTCCACCTTCATTGATCATGTCGGTTGAGGGCCTTCAATTTATCATTGCAGATGGAAGTCAGCCAAATTTCTGCCTACGAATCTATCTGAAATACTTTGTTCACATATTTCTGACAGGTAAGCACAAAAAAAAAAAATCTGTTTCGAAAGTGGCGTCAGGTTGCAACATTTTTGCCACCGATGTTGTTGGGAAATACTTATAAAATTCTCTTCACGCCCCATACACTTTGTACACAACTGCTGAAGTGGAGTCAGGATGCAACAATTTTTCCCCAAACTGAAGGATTGTCACAAACTTTGTATCCTAATATTTTCCGAAATGAGAATGATTTGACAATTTTACTTACACGGGCGCATTCCTCAGAATTTGGACTTTTATGTGAGCACCACCCAAAAGCTTTCCCAAACCGTATATTTTTGATGTTTGGCGTCTTGAGAACCGGGCCTGTGTTATTTCTGTTCTGACCATGGGCGGCACTATTTTTAAAAACAAAAGGAGCGCTTCTTATGCAGGAAGTCAATACCCCGAGAACTGTGGGGTCCGATCTCCACTCCTCTCCCAAGAGCCCCACAGAAAAAGAGCCTTGTTCGCCATAGGCTATGCATGACGTTTAACAGGGCACGAACAGCGATTCCATTCGAGTTGTGTACCGGTAGAAATGTTGCTTCATTTCCCCTAAGAATTTTATGTAAGATAGCTTACATACCTTTGTTTTGAGTACCAAGAGAGAAAAGGGCCAAAACCATGCCGGTTTCCAAAAAAAGGTGCAAATATTTCCTGATCAGTGTCTGAGAGTCATGTAGTTCGCATTTGTACTTGCGAAGATAAGCCACGACCAAATCGTTGACTACGGCTGCGATCGATACACAAGACAAGGAAATCAGCTGCAGCTGCTTTCCGTATGTGTGTGTGTGCAATTCTTAGCCGCGCTGGTTGAAAAGGCAGTTGGCTGTGGTGCGCAGGGGGTCACACTGACCAATCATAGGGCTCCTCGTTATTTATGCCCAAATTTAAGGAAGACAAGCAACCGCCGTTGGGTGCACAAAGCCGCTCAACAGGAACCATTCACTGTGCGACAGCGCGCTCATGTGCACTGGTTCCCATCAAGTACTGTTGCAGTGTCACCCATCTACAGGCAATGGATACATTTTATCGTCCTTGTCACAGTCTCCCATGCCGCCAACCCACAGAGGAGTAAATGTTATGCGGTTTCATTCTTTTGTCAGGAGATTTCCTGGGGAGAATTGTATAAACCAGGGTTTGCCCTTAACTTTTTTTTCTCACTTGCAAGGTGGACCAGCAGTGATGGCTTTTTACTTGTCCGCCAGCATTTTCACTAATCCGCGTCTTCCCCCAAATTTCAACATTGTTTTTTGGCAGTTGTGTTTTCTGCTTCAACATCATGCATAACAGTGTGCACTTGGTGCTGACTGTTGTTTAATTGTTGATGAGTAATCATAAATGGCCATGGGAATTATGAATTTCATTGTTTATGAAATAATCTCCATAGTAAACACTAGAACGTGTTGTTTGTTTCACTGTTAGAACTAAATGAAAGTGTGTTCAATTGAAAAAAGTTGCAAATTTATTTCATGTTTAATGAAAAATAAATATAGGCTTACAGTTGGAAAAAAATAAAACACAGGAAAACTTAAGAGTGGAAAGAAAATCAACACCTGACATATTTTTATTTCTAATTTAACTTTAAAATCATTATCATACTTTTGAGGTAAAAAAGTGGTTGAATTTGGAAAAGACAACTTCCGACGATAAAGGCTAAGATGAAGTCACACAAGACATCCCGCATGGCTACAGACATTTATTTTATGCATGGCTTCACTTGGGCACTGTACCTCTGGACAACCCTCGAAAATAGGTCATGGTCAGCAAGGGGTAGCGCATTCATAAGACCATCGGAGATCACTCCGTTGAGCGAAAACTGGGAAGGTCAAGTTTTGAGACCGAGTATTTTTAAAAATTAGCTTTTTGCTCACAAATGTACATTTTACTTATTTACTGTACATGCCGTTTGTGTTTATTACATTGTGAATGCACATGCAAAGCTCCTGTCTTGAAAACCCAACCTGTGATGCGGTTAGGCGGGACGTGGATGACGCCATGTTAAAAATGATGCCCAGATATCTCCCAACCATGGTGGTGCATCTGTGTATGGGAAGTCAAGGCACCAGACGGGAGCTTCCCGTGTGAATTACGCATTTCACAGTGCCGGGTGCCTTAACTCATTAAGGATTTTGATGAGATTAAGGGTGATAGTGTAAAAGTTTAAACTCTGAAGAATATACCAGTGTGGGTAAAAATATGCTGTCTTGCGGAAGATATTAGGATTTGAAGTTTGTGACAACTGTGTAGTTGGGATTTCAGGCGTTAACTTCCTGCACTGAAGTAGGGCTGTGATGGCCACAATGTCAAAAGAGAGCCTTTCACAGCCCTATGTGTTGGGCTAATGCCCAGCCCTAAGTTACGAAAAGTCGATGATTTGATTTAAAACTAGTTAAAAGGGTAATATCGCAACTTTTGGGGGGTAGGTGAAAATCCCCTATCAGGAAAAACATTCCTGGATCAGCCTCAAAGTCATACAAATGAAATATAATGTGCATGTAAAAAAAGAGTAACCAAATCTAGGATGCTTGATATCTCTATTCTTTTAGATTCTTTTTTGCAAAGATGGTGGCGTCGTCTGCGAAGCATCGACCAAGATGCTTCTTTGACATCACTATCAATGGAACTCTGGGTAAGATTCTTTCCTGGGTACTCTCTGACGACATTTTATTTTGCGTGCCTGTGGCCAGCACACTTCCATATGTCATGTGTATTTGCCAGACTGTCTTTAGTTTAACAGTTGTGTGCCTTTAAATAAAACAAGCGATTTATGATGTGAAAATGCTGAATTGGTTACACAAATCGCACTTTACTTGCTGGGTATCATGGGAGAAGTTCAGCGTTGACTTTATATATTGATACTGCTGAAGCAGTGTTTATAATGCGTAAGTTGACAAAGAATCTGTAGCTTCTTAGGTTGTTTTTCTTCCAAAAGGGTTGTCAAATATGTCTTTGTATTTGCCTATCATTTCTCTTTCATTTGACATATTGGGCGACAGAACAGATTGCGTGTTTTACTGTTAAACCAGCAATTTATCTGTAATTCCCTCTGCAGCTGGACGGGTGACCTTTGAACTCTTTGCAGACATCTGCCCCCTGACCTGCGAGAATTTCAGGGCCCTTTGCACTGGTAAGAGCTTTATGAACTTAATTGGATCACGAAAGGGTATGTGTATTTAGTCAGTGAGCCAATTTGGTATTTCAAAAAGGGGGAAGTCATCCGAGGACAGAGTACCTGATGTTATACTTGTTCAAACACATTTGATGCATGTGCATATAGCACTGACCTCAAATACAAATATTGATTTTCTTGAACGGTCTACAATGAGTTGCATTTTGAACAATGTGGAGTCGGTTTACTGCATTTTCTCACTGGAACCTTAATACTAAATCCTGATTTGACGGGCCTAGGTGGGGTCAGGTCTGAATAACTTTGCAAATTTACATAAGCAGAAACACAGGTCTACTGGAAATTGAATCTGCGGCTAGCTGGTGACTTGTCCAGAGGTGCACATGTGTTATTTTGAGCCGCAGCCAAGTACAGTATTATGGACACCACTGAACAATCTGTCGGGTGCCAAGGTCGATTAATTCAGCCCAAAGTTCCCCCCCCCCTTGATGTTGAGTTCATTCAACCATGCAATCATATGCATGCATTCCTTGCATGCATTAGATGTGCAGTCTGTACGTGTTCCTTGAGATGTTCCCCATTCACTTTGCAAAACACATAATGAGTCTCTGACCCCAAAAATTGAATAGAAATGTTGACATGCCTCAAACTGATGGCCCTTCTATGTTTAAAGCTGTCTAGTTGGAATGTGTCACAGGCCACAGTGTGACAATGCTGGAGCTGTAAAGAAAGGTATTAATAGGACCAAGAAGATATAGGTTAGTTCCTGTTGTACGTTAAGGTTACCCTGGCAAGGGCCTGATTTTCTGCTTCTTGAATTTTCACGTTGATCTGATCGGGGTGTACAGAAATTAGGCAAACTTTGCTCACCCAGGAAGAGACTAAAAACAGTGACGTTGCCATTCAGACGATGTGTAAGGTCAATATTGTTTTTCTCTTGCTGCGCCACACAGGTGAGAAGGGTGCTGGCAAGACCACAGGAAAACCCTTGCACTATAAGGGCACACCAATCCACCGTGTGGTCAAGGACTTCATCATACAAGGAGGCGATTTCAGTGCAGGTGAGCCCCTGAACCCATCCAACCTGGGGAGTTATTGAGATTATTGTGATCGGAATTTGGGAATGTCAGGTTTTCCAAGAAGCATTGGTTCGTACTAAGAGGTCTGCTCAGTTGTCTTGGTTAGTGCTCAGACTTTCTGAATTACTGTAATTTTTGAAATACAAGCTGCGGCTCATACGTTGATTCTCACGCTGAAAACTGTCTCTGCAGCTTATACGCTGGGCGGCTTATACGGCAAACTGTGAAGGATAAAATCAGTCACAAAAGCCAGGCCCGGGCCATGCATACCACATGAAGGCTGCGCAGTCATGTTTTCGTTGGTTGGTGTTTACATCTCAAAACTGGAAGCTCGGAGAATTAATAAAAATTCGAGTTGTCCGGATATTGAGTTATTAACAGAATTTTCCAAGTCATGGAGTCACGAAACACATACATGACATGTGTATGTAATGTTAAACTATACTTGCTCTTCAGCAACAATTTTTGATGATTTTTTCCATGAATGGGTTGGCGGTAGCAGTCAGGCTAGCCTGAAAACAGGGTTTTGCGTGATCGTGGTGGTGCGTGGGTGCCATGCTGCATGCAGCATGCATGCAGCACAAGCTATTCCTTTGTGATGACTTGAACCAAGGTCTCTTGGCCGATTTTTCATTGTTGAAGCGATTTGGCAGTGTTTTTTGATCTGCGTCACGAAAATGTCCATATAAGCCTATTCTTTTGGCAAGAAATAGTCGACCTACACGAGACTACCATCCAGCCCGCAAAAAAGATTAAATTTGAGGACTTAGTATTCACTTTTTATGGTGACACTCGTTCGCGGATTGCACATGTAGTGCAACCATTGACATACCGTACATGTTGAATTAGCACTTCAGCACGCAGCACGATGACCTTCATGGTTGGATCATCAGCGCTGTGGTGTGGCTTATACGCCGATGTGGCTTATATGCTGAATTTAAATCTTAATTTGCCAATCTTTGCGTTGCTGCGGCTTATACACCGGGTAGCTTATATTCCGAAAATTACGGTACTTGCATGTGAAAGTTTGGCATTCTCTGCAGTGCTCTGACATAATCAAGTCAGCAAATTGGAAAATGCTTTTCAACTTGTCAAAAACCTTAACTCGTAGTGCGTTTGTGCATGGTTGAGAAGTAAAAGATTGTTAGAGAAAGTTCTGCATTTCATGATGGGGTTGGGTAACTCAGAGGTAGGGTCAATGAAGTTCACAGCTATAAAAATAAATTTCATGGTCCCTCCCCAAAAAATGTTTCAGAGTTGATTCCTCATGAACTTATCCTTGGTTGCTTTTTTGACAGGAAATGGGACAGGGGGAGAGTCCATCTACGGTGGAACATTTAGTGGTGAGTACCATGGTTGGAGAAATATGACCTGCCTTCTCCAACTCGTCTCTAGGATCAGTGGGTCTTTCTGTTATCGTTTTTCTTTTTACGGTAGTATTAACCATATGCTGCTGGGAACCAGACAAAAGAGCTAGGCCTTATAACAAAAGACCGTACTCTGAACAAAAGAGCGAGCTGCTGGGAATTGCTGACCTTTTTTCAGTTGTCAATAGCGGAGGAAATCAGTCATTGTTTTGAAAGATTATGCCACTGTTTGTGGCATTCAGCGTGAGCGCATTACCACAGGAGACAAAAGCGCTCCAGTGATGAACAACACCGCTGCACGCTAATCTGGCCTGTATTGAAAAGACGCCAGCATCGCGCACTGTGCCAGTTTTGGGAAGAAAAGAAACTTATGTAACACTGCCTAGTCTGGGCTCTTTTTACCAGGCGGCGGGCCTGACTGAAGTACTGGAGCATCAATAGATGATGTCTGTTAGATTAGAGTAGCCACCAGACAGTCATTCTTGTGGGTGTAAACGTCCAGTAAATGAAGTTATGATTTTTGGAAGAATTTTGAAAACGGAAAATCTTGACAATTTCCCGGTTTTACATTATGCAACTTCAAATTCCACCCGGCAACAAGTGGTTAATGATACGTGGTATGAACTACAAGTATCCCATCCTGCTGAATGCTGAGCAGTAGATCATGTGCCTTATGCCCCACAAAGAGGAGGGGCGGAACAGATTTGGATGTCAAGAGAAGTGAGGTTATTTCCATGCTGCACTTTCATGATTTTGTCTGCTGATGTATTTGGTCTCTTGTATGCTTGTTTCAACAGCGTTTCTATTACACTCTGAGACATACTGTTCTTGACGTTTTGATCCCAGCTGAATCTTTCTCAATCTTTGAGAAAGGTTCTGCCAGGATTGAAACATCAGGCCCTCCAACTTCTTGGATTTGTATTTTAGGTCACTGTAGCCAGCAAGCAGTTTGCTGCTGTTTTTATATTATTATACTGTTCTTCTTTAACTTGAAATTATGGAGCCCTTGCTGACAAACAATCCCAAATTTTTTGCACTTGTGTTACTCAATAAAAGTTCTTTCCAATGGATTGTCATGTAAATTTGAAATTCACAGTTTTCTTTGACCTAACTGGAATTTGGAAGGTTTCGTGCATATCTTTTTATTATTACAAATTAAAAACAAAAACTTAATAATCTGTTACTGGACAGTTACTGGATTCAGGATGTCTTTCTGCTGCTGTGAGAAGGTGAACAAAAAGGTCTTTTAGGAATCAATGATATAAAACTTATACCAAGTGTAATTAAACATGCAGCCTTTTTGGGGGGGGGGCTACGTAACACCTTTAAAATCCACGAGGAGGCTTCAAGCTGTCTTACAGGACTGAGAAAGGCACAGCCTGTGTGTATGACTTGATTCTCAATGAAAATCTAAGATAAAAAGTACCATTCGTTTCCTGCTCAGTAGTGGATTCTTTGAGGATCTGGAAAGAGTGCTCTCGAAGGAAGCCTACATGTACGTACTTGTAATTCCCTGAAATGTACATGTATGTGGTGCTTAGAGGTGTAGCTGTACCATTGACATGGACATAAATTGGATGGGGAAATCTTGACATGCCTCTTGGACATTCCTTATTTCATATAATTTCATACTTTTTAGTTAATCGCAGCCAAATCATTGATTGAAGAATTAGGGTTTCCAAGACAACCGTAAGCATTATGCCATGATAGCATCAAGACATCATCTTGTTCTTGCTATTAATTGTGACCTGACTCCTAATCAGATGTAGAAGTCCCCTTTTGGATGTTATTTGTTTCTTATTCAATTGAGACTGTTTTCTTCTCATTTCAATTTGCAGATGAGAATTTTGACCTGAAACACGACAAGCCATTTTTGCTATCCATGGCCAATCGTGGCAAGGATACAAATGGGTCGCAGTTCTTCATGTAAGTATCTCAGTCGATTGGATTTGGCATGGGTAAGGGTTGGGAGACTAGGCTGCTCTATGCTAGGTTCAGCTGAGGCATAGGAAGGTGTGAGGGGTGAAGAGTGCAGATTGTGTGAGGATTGAGATCCCTAGCAACCAACTGCATATGCCAGGTTAGCAGCCAAAGAATACTGTCAAGTCATAGTGCAATTGGGCATTGACTATATAACACCCCCAGGGAATTGTCATGAAGTTGTCTTTATGCTTTTCAACTCCAAGATGGAGGCCATGGTTCAACACCAATTTTAGCACTCTTGACTATGTTCAACGTTTTGTCTCCAAGTCTGCATTCAGAGGTGTCCTTGTGTGGTAGAGGGCCCTTGGTGCAAAGCATCTTTCTTGAGAAGTTTATTGTCAGTAATGTCTTGTATGAGCCGGAAAGCTAAATTGCACTCTAGTTTTCAATTAGTTGGTTCAGTAAAGCAAAGTTTGATTTTCTTGTGTTTTCCTTGTAACTAATGATTTGTACCTTTGGTCACAATCTGGACTTGGGATCAAGGTGGAGATGATGAAGATAAGAGGAGAGATAAAGAGTGAATGATGAGACAAGATTTGAATTTGATTGGTATGAAACAAAAACAAAAATAACAGAAGGAGCAAGTAAGAAAGAATTCGAGAAAGTGCAAGGAACCATTCTACAAACTTTTGAAAAGAGTTGACCTCAGTGTAAAACTTTAACAACACTTTTGCCAAGCCTAATTATTTAAGAGGTTCTCGAGCTGTGTGTGAAATTTGCTGGCTTTTGGCTCTGCAAAATTCAAAACTTCCATCAGAAATATAACACTTCCATTCATGAGCAGTGGACAGAAAGTTGTTTGGGGAAAACTGAGAGTGATTTATGGCAAAGGGAGGCGAGTTCATGAGTAGAGTATTTTGTGTCTGCGCTATGTGATAGTAAAAATGTGCCCTGTGCACGAGGAAGATTACCCTTTTTGCTCTTGTAACATCTTTTTTACTTTTTGTGTGTTTTCCATTAAATCTTCACTCATTAGTGATCGTTTCTATTTTGCTGTTTCTGTGTTGAATTACTGTTTTGCAGAAAAAAATACTTCTATTCCAGCAGCAGTTGAAGGTAATTGGTCCGTAAACTTGTGTGTGTGTCTGAATTTCAGATGCGCACACCCAGTGTGTTCCTTACCTAGGAGTAATCATGGCTTTATGGTCTTCTGCTTGGACTTACTGTGGAAGATACGCAGTTGATATTAAGCTGTAGTGTTAGCCTAATGTTCATTGTTTGGCATTTCATAAATTATTGAGTGTGCTATCCCAATCTTATTTAGCATCCCAGAGCTTTCTGAAATACAGCGAGTCTCATTCACAACTAGGCCCTAAAATTTGGGGAAACTTTTAGACTTAACCGGTTTCACACATTTCCTTGGACTCCTTGGACATGGTTAGCTTCACAGAAAATCTTTTGGTTACAAAAATTGTTTGGATTTCTAAGATACTAATCTAGTAAGTATCAGATTAAATGTGGTATTATTGCTTTGGAGGGCACATGTGCACTTTCCTATACCAGATAATTTCTCTAAAAGATGCGTCAAAGAACAAGTGAAGATTAACAACTTCTTTATCCCTTCTCTTGAAATAGACATCCTTTAGTCTTAGTGAATTCAGGTATTTCTTGAGCTTGAACTTTGGATCAAACTTTTCCTTGGAGTCACAGTTTTGTGAAGCCTGGTGACTTGCAACAACTCATGTATGAAGGCTGGTCAAATTGTCTTCCGTGTCTAGGCCATTGACATTGGTTTCGCACGGAAATCTCCTGTTGCAGGATGTTTCCCACAGAGACAAATTACATAGGACCAGTGGAATCAGATTCCTTGCGGAAGATTTGCATAACTTATCCCACTAATGACAATTTGTTTCCAGAATGTTGCACTCTTTTATGACATAACTGATTGAACTCAATTTGTTTGTTTGTTTTTTTTCTTCCTTATAAATTTCTTTCTTCTGGATCCTGTGATACAGCACAACCAGCCCTGCGCCGCATCTGGATGGGTAAGAGCTTCCTTACAGTTGGCCATGTGCACATGTGTACCAGAGCGCATGTTCACTCAGAAAGGTCCCCTAGTGTTGCGAAACCATCTACGGCCAGTGTTTTTGTACATGTGTTGGCATAGTGTACATTTGCCATTAATTACAGGGATGTGCACTGAGACTACACTGATCTTGTGTTCAGACTAGGCTTCATCTTGGTCAGTTTGTAGGTTGCTCTATTGTTCATGCACATTGTACAGTAAGTTGTAGTTTTAATGAACTTACTAGTTTTGTTTGCCCCATATACAGGTCTTGTTTGATGTCTGTTGGCATTGATAATAGATGGATCTTGTCCAGTCCAATGATATGTGATTAGCTCCTACAAAATGAGCCTTGAGGCCATTTTGTCAGAAGTTTATATTAGAGCAACCTGAGCTCTTTATTTTAAATTACTCTTTTGTGGAATACTGAGGAAAATGAACAACTGTGTTATGGAATAGTGTGAGGATTTCTATGGATTTACTTTGTGCAAGATTTTTTAAAGGCAAATTACCTCAAAAGTGGGTCGGGCTGCTTTGCAGCTCGCTCTGTTAGGTTGATTCACATTTGTCCTGACATCCAAGACTTGGCAATATCATTGATTGACTGAACAATCCTTGTAGTCCATCCAGTGATCAGTTTATCTGATTTTGACCTTTCTATCTGCTTTAGGATTCACACTGTGTTTGGCCAGGTGTTAATGGGCATGGAGGTTGTGCAGGAGATTGAGAACCAGAGAGTGGACAATAAGAGCCGTCCCACCACCGATGTGCGCGTGGCCAACTGCGGCGAGCTGGTCTTGAAAATGAAAGCCAAAGGTAACCCATCGTTACCAGGGTTCAACCCTGTTAATTTTGGCGCGATCAGCAGATCCGTGTAGTTGCGTGATCACTCTCTACTGTCGGTTGATCCAGGATGAAATGTCTGTCTTTACTTGCCTGGTGTCAACAGGATTGACGAGTTGATCAACGGCAGCAGCACGATCAAGCAGATCAACCGATCTTCTCATGTCCTAATAAAAGCTTATCATATTCCTGTATGTTTTGGGTTATGCATCAGAGTGCTTAGAATATTTTTTTTTGCATAAGCTTTATATATTAAAAGGAAGAGTAAAGAAACTGGGATTTCCAACCAGTGAGAAAATTCCACATTTTTTGATCCTCTGCTTTCAGCTTCTAAGAGAAAGAAGAAACCAGTACCTTCAGAGAAAGACTCGTCCTCGGAGGAGAGCTCCTCGAAAGAGGAGTCCTCAGAAAGTGAGGATGAGAAGCAGAAGAAAAAGAAGAAGAAGAAACAAAGGGAGAAGGAAGAGAAGGAGAAGGCACAGAAGAAGGAAAAGGAACAGAGGAAGGACAAGAGAGAAGAGAGGTCATGGAAACATTAGCTTGACTTAAATGCCTCAACTCCTACTGCATCACTTTTCAGTGTCCTTGATTGACTCTGGTCAAACACTTGAATACAGCTCTGTCGTCTGTTTCACAACATCACACAACTTGGCCGTGAGGGCTTGTGGGTTTTTTCACAAGCCTTTGGGGGCAAACATTGAATATACAGTGTGGTAATACACGTCAGGCAGGGCAAAAATGTAAAATTAATTAACATCTCCCTTTCAGATTTCCAAGGGGGGGTGCAGTAGGAACAATAGCCTTAGGGTATACAGCTTGTGCATCGCATGTGGGGGGGTCCCTCTTTACCGCATATCGTGCAGGGTGTCGCAGTTTCACATAGTTTATATGTGTGACTCTAAACCATAATCTGTTGATTCAGATGTGATCCAAGTCATCACATCTGTAGTGCACACAGAAGATTAAGAAACAATATCTATCCTGGAAATAGACTTGAAATGGAGTGTATTCTGTAGTAATTGACATGAATGATTTCCCCTTTTTTTCACCCTCAAAGCAGTGCCCTTGAAGAGCCCAAGCCCACCATTTACCAGAGTGAGCTGTCCGCCAACGTGACCATCAACCCAGAGCAGATCCCTGACGTGCCCACCAACATGTTCCTCTTACGCAGGAGCCCTCCCTCTGACAATCTGTAAGTACAGAGACCATTTGATTGCACAGGCTTTGGAGCTACAGATAAATGAAACAATGTGGGGGGCCCATATCATGGAGTGTTTGCTGAACATAGATGTTTGCTTGGAACAGAAAACAATTGGTTGGGTAACCATACATTGCTGGTTGAAATATGTGATTAATGATGCTGTGGCCAGTTTCCAGATTGATTTTTTTTATGTTTTGCTTGCTCATTTTGCAGCACATCTGGTCTGTGAAATGAAACTCTGTCACTCATAATGCCAGGAAAAGTCTGCGTCAGAGATCAGAATGTGACGCTGAGCGTGTATTTGATACCACAGTGGAGAATTTGTATTGTGTCAAGGGTTTTTATAACTTCAACGAAAAATGAGAATAGAATTGTGGGAATGCATCCACAAGTCCATCACACGTGTTTTTCCACAGTGGCTGATGTCGTTTGTATGAGACCGGCCCAATCAGCTTAAATTTGAAAGCCTAATGGTTTCGATATTTTTTGGGGCATTACTTAAACGGACAATCTGCAACATTTATGAGCTTATTTGCATCTCCCTCCAGGAATCAACGGATGCGACGGATGAATCCAACTCGAACTCGATCTGGCCGCAAGGTGAAAGGAAGAGGGATTATGGTAAGAGCTTGCGTCTAGAGGACTGGTTCTTTCATTTCAAGGAATGTTGGTGTCTTGTCCTTCGCTCCAGACAGGTCGAGGATCAGTGCATAGCACACCTACACTCTATTCATCATGCACCTGCGGTTTCAATGTGGGCCTGCTGCTGGACAGGACTTTGCATACTGGGCATACCGCAGCCAAGCAGTCGTGGTCAAAAGAATCCTGGTGTGAATGGGTTAACTTTAAAGATAAAGTTGTACCCAGCCAATTTGAAGTCAATTCAGACATCAGCATTTAAGTTTTGTGCTGATACGATGAAAAGTCATGAATGGGAAATACTTAGATTGGGTCAATTGAATGATTAGGACGTGACTTGGGAATAATTTATATGGAATCTGTTGTCTGATTGACTTGTGGGGATTAATGTTGACTTGATAACAACTCCCGTATAACAGAACTGACCTTAGAAGAGGTGCCTCAGTATCTCCCATGGGTCAAAGCTTTTGGTCTCGGTGGACTAGAATTGAAAACATTAGCATACAGAATCAATGACATTAACATACAGAATCAATGATATTAGCATACAGGATCAATGACATTAGCATACAGAATCAGTGACATTAGCATACATAATCAGTGACATTAGCATACATAATCAGTGACATCAGCATACAGAATCAATGACATTAGCATACAGGATCAATGACATTTCTTCCTTTAAAGCAGTATTATGTTTTTTGTAACGAAAAATAACCAAGACACAAATTCCAGCAATTCTGTACAATGTATACCTTTTCCATTTCTTTGTTTCAAATATTGGAGCGGAGTTGTTAGAAAGTTCAGCCATGTTGATTGGATGTCCCGCACAGTCAACTTCTGTAAATGGATATTTTTCCCTGTTTTGGTCACCTTGTATTTTAAGATTCCCTTCAATAAAAACTTTCCACAAATGAACTTGGGATTAAACTTAACATATAATAGTTTAGACTAGGTTAGATCCAAGCTTGATGAAGTTATATCCATATTGAATTTTTCCTTTCAGCGGTACCGTACGCCGTCGCGTTCCCGCTCCCGCTCACGGAGTGCCACGCCCCCTCACTGGCGTGTGGAGGAGCAGCGGCGCCTTGGCAACTTGGTCTCCGACCAGTGGCAGCGGAGGGGAGTGCGGAGGGCCAGTCTGGGCTCGCAGGACGACCGGTGGGAGAGGGGTACCGCCCTACAGACCACTAAGCCAGAGAATAAGTACGTTCTAGGATGTTGCTGATGTTCATTTTGTAACGTTGGTGGCTTACAAGTACTGAGAAACAGTTGCACCGTCAACCTGTGTGTATTTTATGCAAGGGTGTGCCATAAAATCCTGGTGTAATTTTTAGTCGGAATCATCCATTGCTATAGGAATAGCTTAACAGTGTACATTGTTTTCCGTCTTTGATTTTTTTGGTCACAGACGCGCCGAACCCCCGCAGGGCAGGACCATCCGAAGGGAAATGCTGATTGACGACCGAGCGAGGCCCCGCGCCCGAGACAACGGCATCGGCCGGCAGCGGGACAGACTGCTAGGGAGGAGCGGGGGGCGTCTGCCACCACCGCCCAGGGAAGAGAGGGAGCAGAGGCAGCCAAGAGGAAGGACGACGATGGAGGTGTCCCAGGGGTCCGAGAGGACGGACAAAGGAAAGGAGAAGGGGAAGGAAAAGGAGAAGAAACAGAAAGACAAAGACAAGTGAGATTTCCTTGCAAACATTTTATTTGCTCAGCCGTTGTGATCTCAGTAAAGCCTGGTTTCCACGTTGATGTAAAGAGACACACGCAGCGTTATTAGCTATTTTGATAGGAACTGTGTTACAATAACACATCTACAATGCAGCGTACAAGACTTCTTGGGCAAGAACTCTCACAAACCTGGTTAATTCTTACATTTACCATGGGGATTTTTAACACATTCTTATTGGGCAGTTTGTCAGGCATCGTTCCTGAATCTTCCAAATCCCATGTGTGAAGTAGGGAAGAATGCGAATATAACAAGCGTGGTTGGGTCCATGAAAAATGTTTGGATATGGGGATTCTGAAGTCTGAATTCTGCAGAAACACTAACATTGCAGGTTGCCCCCAATGAATGTGTCATTGCTAGTTGAAGTAGCAACATCTTACATAAAATATTCAAATGAGGCGGTCACTTTCTGTTCTTACAGCAGCCTGAAAAACACGTTTTTCATGGACAGGTTTATAAGTGATTGTTCCTAACACCTGCATTTCAAGTGCAACTTAATGTGCTTAGCAATTTTGGTTTTGCTGTCCTCCACAATGTTTTAATGTAGATTTATCTTCTTGTGAATTTGTGATAAATTTTGTATTTTTAATTTGTTAATTGCGTGCTATTTTATGGAAACCGCTATCATTTTTCCTGCTGTTTTAGTCTAAAAGCACATTGAGATTTTATGCTTTTTTGCATGTATTAATGTATTATTCTGTTTCTGTTAAGGTCTCACAAGAAACACAAAAAGCACAAGAAGCACACGGAGAAGGACAAACGCAAAGACCAGGAAGAAGGCACTGCCAAAACCAGAAGGGCGCCCTCTCCCCAGCAGCGATCGCGTTCCCCACGAGCCAGGAGGGAGCGAGCCAGGTCCCCGGGGAGGGATGTGCGGCTGGGTGGCGGTGCAGGCCGACGTAGGCTGTCCAGCCCCTCTTCCAGGGATGCCAGACGGAGCGCCGCTAGCCAGCAGGTCGATGCCAAGGCCAATGACAGGTATGGACTGTTCAGTGCATTGTTTAGAAACAAAACGTTCTATTAAACCCTAACAGTTGTCAATCCTCCAAAATGTTCTATTAAAACCTGATGATTGTCAATCCTCCAAAACGTTCTATGAAATTCTAACAGTTGTCAATCCTCCAAAACGTTCTATTAAACCCTGATGGTTGTCAGTCCTCCAAACAGGAAAGAATGAGGAGAGTTAAAGGTTGAATAAAAGTGCAGATTTACCATTTTGCATTTTGAAGGAGCTTTACAGTTGGAATTTTAAATTTGATTGTTATATTCTGTATGTCATTTGTTTCATTTTCTAAGGGTAGTATACTCAATGCTTTCCAAGAACCTGTGGCAAGAAAAATAGATGATACTTTGGAGAGACTCGAACCCCTGAGTTTATGCTTACCTGCAGTTGGATCTGGGCCCAATTTCACGAAACTGCTTAATTAACACTTAGCAGAAAGTTGTGCTAGCTATAGCTGGAAGAATTTGCTAACCTTAAGTATTATGTCATAGTGGTTCTTGATGTGGTTGTGCATACGGTTGAGCTTTCCATTGTTTTGTCACTACATTAAGCATATTTTTCCCCCAAAGTAAGCGTACCTTTTGACGTGCTTACTGTTTATTGTCCTCCTGAAATACACAGAGCCTCTGTTAGTGGAAAATCATGTGCATAGCTCCTGCTACTAAAATTGGTTGATAAATTTCAATATTTAGATGACGTTCTAACATTACTGCACCCATATCTCTTCTAAGGAGGCCAAAAAATTGCATGCCAGGTCATTTTGAATTGGAATCTGCTTGCTGCTCGGCCATGATAAACAATCTGATTTTATTTTAGATCTCGTAAATCCAAGTCCTTGAGCCCACCACCGAGCCGTTGGAAGCCAGGTCAGAAACCCTGGAAGCCCTCAGATGCAAGCAAGGGGTCTGGGTAAGTCAGAAAAAAGTGATTAGTGGCCCACAGCCATCAAGAAAGAAAATCAGGTAGCCTCTGTCCTGCAGACTTGTACGAGGCTAACATTTCGCCAACAAGCCTTGGCTGTGCTCTGTCATTTGTGTGCTGAGCATTATGAATGTACTGTCCGGTTGTGCATCAAGCACAGTAATGCATCACCGCTGGTAATTGGCAAAATGATAAAAAGGAATGAATTTAGTACCTATTTTTGCCTTGTGCGATCACCATCCAAAATCAACCTTGTTAGTGTTTTGTGTACCATTCTAGCAGTTCTTGCTGAAGTTTAGTTCCACAATTTCCTCCTGTAGCAAAATATTCTGAACCATGTAAATAGTTTTTTTTTTACTGTGGAGGCAAGAACTTCGAGAAGTGCAGTGTGCCTGTGCAGTGGGCCTGTGCAGTGGGCCTGTGCAGTGGGCCTGTGCAGTGGGCCTGTGCAGTGGGCCTGTGCAGTGGGCCTGTGCAGTGGGCCTGTGCAATGTTGCCTGCTGCCATTTTTCCCCTACAAATGTTGAGTGTTTGATTTTACAGAGTGCGAAATCAGCACCAACAAGAACCACCTCCAGCTCAAAGCATCCCGACACGGACTGCAAAAAGCCCCTCCTCGCCATCTTCTGTGGATGACCGCTCCCCTTCACCAGTCCAATTAAGAAGGTGAGTAGAAAATCCTAACAATCTTCAACCCTTGAAAGTCTGTGAGGATCAAGTATCAAAGAGCCCAGCCATCGGGACGTGTTCCTCCCTCATGCTAGTGGATTTTGGACATAATGCTTAAGTCAGGATTTATAAAGGCAATTTTTTTGCGAAAGAGAGACTATGAGCTAGCTAGATTTTTCGTATTGCTGCAATGCATTCTGTGTCAAAGCGTGACTGTGAAGTTCTTGCATGACAAAAGATCTGGACCTGCTCATGATGCTAATTGCATCCACAGGTTTACAGTGTAATCCAGAGCTACTAACATTTTGTGGATCCCAGTTATCTATGAATGCCTGAAGTGACATTGGTGGTATGGTTTGGTTCAGTTCATGTCAACCTGTTTTGCTTATTGGCCTGCAGGCATGGACCGAATCGAAGCCCCTCTCCCAGACACCTGAGCCCCCAGCACGAACTGAGCAGCCCCTCCAGGTCCCCCCTACCCCTGACTCAGCCCAAGTCCTGGCCAACTAGCCCCTCTGAGCGCGTTAAGCTGGCTGCATTTCCACCACCCTCCTCGCCCCCCAGCGCCCACGCCGGATCCAGCTCGCCGAGCAGTGACAGCAGTGACGACTCCTCAGAGGACAGCGGCCAGGACCGGGCCGGCACGAGGCGTCAAACAGGTGACCCGTACTCCACCAAGAATCGCAAGAAGTACCAGAGGGCAACGGAGCAGCGCAAGAAGAGCCCGACACTGAAGGAGAGGTTCAAGTGGCAGCCACCCTCGGAGGACGAGATGGAGGCGGGCGGAGGCGGGGCCGATGGTGGCCAAGCTGGGCGGAGTCCACGAGTATCGGCCCAAGCTGAGGGATCTGGGCAAGCGCAAACAGCTACTCACCAGGTTGGTGGAGTATAGATGACATTTAGCACTGTGTTCATTACTACCAGAAACATATCACTCATGACTGAAACTGAAGTCCAACTAATGATTTGAACTTGTGCTAAAAAAAAGTAACAATTACTCAGAACTTGTCTCAGCTGTTGGACTTGGATGCAGCTGGAAAATGTCAAACATTTTCCATTCCAAAATAAAAAAAAGACCTGTCTTTTTAAATGAGTGGAACTCATGAAGAGGTTGACAACGTTCAGTAGTGACCTCACTGAAATCAGTTGTCCATCTTGTTTCTCATTGTGATTTGTAATGCCTTAATTGTACAGGTACATGAAGAGATGGAGGCAAACAGTTCCGCAAATGAAGATGATGATGAAGGCTTGAAGAATTTAGAACAGAAACGCAACGATCTAGAGCTGCGCCTGGCAGCCTTGACCTCCCAGAATCGCAAGATCCAGGAAATGATGGGTGGCAGAGGTAAGGAGTCAGGCGGGGAAGATGACAACAAAGGTCCCTCTGGGGACTTGGCAGGAGCTGAGTCACTTGAAACCCTACCACCACCAATGCCCACTGGATTTAAGGAGGCTCGCAGCGACAGCACCTCGCCGCCCAGCCAGGATCCTGAGGCTAGGGTCCAGAGGGATAAGAGCCCCAAGCCCCAGCACTCTGAGGAGAGGCCTTCGTCCAAGGTTCAGCGCAAGCGTGGCCACTCTGGCAGCCGTAGCCGCAGTCGTAGTGGCAGCCCACCCAAGAGACGGCCGCGCAGCAGAAGTCGCTCCCACAGCCCAGTCAGGGGGCGGCATGGTAGCCCGCCAGGCAGACGCCCTGCGGACAGGAAGAGGTCGGCATCGCCTCCTCCTAGGAGGTCAGCCAGGTCGCGCTCAAGGTCGCCCAGGAGGCGCTCCAGGTCTCCCATCAAGGCAAGCAGGAGGTCGCCTCCGAGACCGGCCAGGAAGCGGTCAAGATCCTCCAGGTCATCATCCAGAAGTAGGTCTCCCTCGCCAAGGAAGAGGTCGAGATCACCCAGACGATTGCCTCTCAAGAGGTCCTACCGCAGGTCCCCGCCAAGGAAGTCACGGAGGTCAAGGTATGGGGTAGCAATCAAGCCAACTCAATCTGTTATATTGCCTTCACAAATTAACTCCACCTACAGTGTAACTGTCACTACACACGTGTTACTATACTACGTGTAATTATGTGCATTGACGTTACCGCGCCGGCTCAGTGCCTACATGCACCAGCCGGAGAAATGTTTCCACGGTGCTATGTGGACAAAAGCCTGGAAAAGCCGTACATGAGATGTAATTGAAGCGATGACAATACGCTCCTGTCACGAAAGCTACATGTAGCCATGGCGCTCGGCAGGAACGGGTCTCAAAAGTGTTTTTTAAACCAAAAATATTGCTGAATCTGGATTTATGTGGCAAGGATGTCTATAGTGGGATCCAAGTAAACAGACTAGGGCCAGATTTCTTATTTTCTTCCACCGTTGGGGTTGCTTTTTAAAATTTTGACACAGAATGTAGCATTGGCCTCTTATGCAGTGGAGGATTTTGGAGAATTAAGAAAGGTTCTTAGAATACCAAGAGAATTGGGTTAAAATATTTAAAGTGTATAAATTTAGAGATG
This sequence comes from Acanthaster planci, assembly GCF_054643075.1. NCBI lineage: Eukaryota > Metazoa > Echinodermata > Asteroidea > Valvatida > Acanthasteridae > Acanthaster > Acanthaster planci. The sequence continues at coordinate 11,535,701 of NC_141784.1, forward strand.
AATAAGATTTGTCAATTCACTGCAAGGACGCTGTCAATTCGGTAACTTTGCGTCCTTGTTGTCTGTCACTCTGCCATCAATATCAAGCATCATAGACCAGCCAGTCTCTTATGACAGCGTTGTGATGTGGTGACGTATTGAGGGCAAATGAAATCTACACATGCTCATTGTAGTCAGGTATAAAACTCTAGTACAAAAAGAGAGAACCCCATGGAGCTGTGAACCTACCACTTGGCTTCTCAGATATCTACATCTGCCATCTTTAAACGTGATCCCCTGCAAATGACAAGAAGTAACTTAATTTTGCACCCTGCTATGAAGCTGCAGATGTTGAGCATATCTGCATATTAGAATCTACCTTTAATATGTGGTTTGTCTTCATCAGTTCTTCCTCCTCACGAAGTCGGTCGCCGCGCCCTCGACGTCGCAAGCGTCTGGCCATCTCCCCAAGGAGGAGCAGGAGTCGCTCTCGCAGCCGTGGCAGGACAGCTCGTGACCGCAGGCAAGTGTTACAGGGAATCCAGGAGCAATCCAATATATACAGTCGACTCGCATTGTTACAAAATCAGCTGGACCCTGTGAAAATGTTTGTTGTGTCTGAAATTCGTGCGGTGTGCCGGCTTCCGGTCTTGGGTTCAGATCCTACTGTGTGGACAATACTCTGCCGACAGTGCATGTACATGAATGTACATGATGTCCGAAAAATGTTAAGAGTGCTGTCTAAGGACTGATCCATCAAATATAATGTGAATATTTGTTATAAACTTTCAATGTTATTTTATGAAAATGAGTTGTATGTGGAACAAATGAAACAAAACACCAATACTGGTCTGTCATACGTCATGCCCGAGGACGAAGTCAATGTAACAACAGCGAGAATGCCAAGACTGATGCTCAAGTGGTCTGTAATCTTTTCTACCCAAACTGTGCCACAGAGAGATTTCTTATTGACCATTCATTTTGTAATGTTCAGTGTGTGATCTTTGTTTTCTTTTGGGCATTCTTTGAAATATCAAATAATCATGAAAAAGCATGAATGCATGATTGTTAACGTGTCTGAACTCACATGAAGCCCGCAATGAGAATTTTGTCCGAGTGATGCAGTGATCACAGACACGTACCGTACTTTGTAATTGGACAGTTACGTCTAGCAAAGCATTCATCATACAAGTGCACAAGAGACTGGCACGCAGACGCGCGAGTCTCTTACCCAAAATCTTTGTGAAATGAATAATTTAGAGTTTGGGCAATCAGTTTCTTGCAGGTGCCTAAGTTCCTTTCAGGTGCCTAAGTTCCTTGCAAGTACCTAATTAGGAACTAATTAAGGGAATGAATAGATGCTTGGCCAGTCTTAAACATGCATTTAAGACCAGAATTTTGTAATAAGCAAGTTTGTAATAACGAGAGTCCGCTGTACATGTATTCAGTAGAACCATAATGTCGAGTGCCGTTTCATATGGCATGCCATCCATCACTGTGCCTAAATTTTACCCCTGGTTGGAAACAACACCCCCAGGGATTTAGACCTTGCTGTGCCACACCATCCAAAGCATTTCAACATTTCCAAGTTTGCACTGGCTTCCAGAGAGCGAGGGTTCCAAAGCATGTATTTTGACCAAACATCGTAAGCTTTCAAAATGGAAGAACCTTCATCTCCTTTTTGTGTTCATTCAGGGCGTTTGACAGAGGCTCAAGCATATTTTGATACCTCTCTACATGAATTACTCTTGCTACCTCTCTACATGAATTACTCTTGCTATCACAAGATGGCAAATCATAATTTACTGACTATTGCATGGCAATACGCAACACGCAACATGACTCTTTAGAAATCAGTGCATCTACTTTGCACTTGATACAGCCTGCCAGTTTAGATCTGCAGGGCTCTAGTGTTTCGTCACAGCATGAAATTCTTAGTCCGCTGTGTACCGACTTTTTGCTGGCATGTACATTTTGAGTTCATCTCTGGCGATTTGCAGCCACCTTACATCTCCTTTTTGCTTCCACCAGCAGACGCAGCCCAAGTAGGGAAAGGCGCAGACCATCACCAAGGCGCCCCTCACCGTGGCGACGTCGGAGGAGCCGTTCTCCGTCGCCTAGGCGCAGACGGTCTCGATCTGTCAGCCGGACCAGAAGGTAAGAAGATGGATTGTGCTAATGTCCAGCCTGAAAGAAGTCTCAACGAATGTATGGTAGTTCCAGTGTAGTGTTTTAATCGTCACAGTGTCTTGGCCAGATGAAATGACATTTTCATCTGAATATGCACAAACATGCGGTGTCTTTCAGGTAGCTCGGGCTCAGATTGCATACAACGGCATTCAAATACAGTATTTCAACATCAGCAGTGGTTAGGGGAGGAGGGGTTCTTATGCAAAATGAAAGGAGTTTGGTTGGGTGAAAGAACTTTACAGGATATTTTTGTTCAACCATCCATTGTTTAGTTCTGTGGTTTTCATTTTGATCAGATTTTTATTTTTGGCTATAACTGGGGGAAAATGGAATTTTGTAGTACTTCTTTACCCCTGGCTGCCCCCCACCCCCCCTGGGTAAAAAATATGAGAACTGTAAAATAAACTATGGATGCGCAAATGGCTAAGTGAGCCCTTTTCATTTTTGGTTATTTTCATTGAAAATACTCTTTAATGGTTCCTTTATAACCCCTGCAGACGAAGCCGAAGTCCCCTGCGCCGTCGTCGGTCCCGTTCGTGGACTAAGTCGCGATCCCGATCCCGTGGGCGCAGGCCGAGATCCCCACCTCGCCGCGACAGGAACCGCCGACCTCGCCGTTCTTACTCCCGCTCGGCATCGAGGTCTAGCACCAGCCGTTCTAGGAGCCGGAGTGCCTCCAGCCGGAGCAGCAGCCGATCCAGGTCGCACAGTCGCAGCAGCAGAAGCTATTCCAGATCCAGTGGGTGAACTCAATGTTTGTCCAGATTCTTATTTCCTTTGTGTTGTCTCCAAGAGTAGTTGAAAGATAGAAAATTAAGAATTTGACTAACTTGTCATTAATTTCAAGTGATTGTTTGGTCTATGAATGTATATTCTTTCATTTAGGTTTTTTTTTGGGGGGGGGGAGGTTGTCACAACCTTCTTGTGGTGGAGAACCATGTCTGGGTCTTTTAGAGAGACAGGGGTGCCTTTTATGTAGTGAATTTTAGTGCTGCAATCTTTGTCTGGTTTGTCTGAGCAAGGCTTAAAAAAAGAAGGGGATTTTATTCCCCCAAGAGATATACTTCAGAAGATCGTGGAATTCCTTTTTTTGGTCTTGTACTTCATTACTATTAAAAACTGGGATTTATTCAGCAGCTTCACTGTTAGTTAGTTTAGTAGAGGGTGTCGTACTTAAAAGCAGAAATAGCGACCATTGTGAAAGGGTAGAGTGCCGTAGCATATTGTTTCTTCAGTGTATTAAATATTTTAATGTCCAAAAGTAAAGTTCAGTCCAACAGTAATCCGATCATTTAAGACTTACAGCATAATTGTGTAACTTCTTGCTGGTGAACTTGTAATTTGTAAAAATTTCCCTTCTTAAAGTACACCAAAAAAAACATGAAATTGTTTTGCGCTTGGATATGTGTTGTGACAGTTGCAAGAACATGCACGTCTTGGCTGTATTGTTCACATTGGCATCATACCGTATTGGTTGTTGTCTTTGTTCAGTATGAAGTGGACCCTGTTGAGTGATTATTTTTAATGCTGGGAAAGAGTTTTTGATGTGTTTGTAAATTTGGTGACTGATTTCTTGCATTTCTTATTGGTTTTTAAAAATGGAGTGAGTTGACAGCTTATATGGAATGTCTCGTTGAGCAATGTAGATTTTTCAAATATTTACCACAACAGCACATTTGTAAGTTCTTCCCATGAAGTTTTATTTTTTGGTGTGTTTTTGACATCCCATTTCACTATCAAAAAGTCTTTTTGGGAAAACCTTAATTTACTTGTTGAAACCCTTGCCATAGTTCACTTGGCACTAAATGCTATTATTCTGGGCAACCAGGATTACTAGGAAAATATCTTTCTGGCATATGAATAAATGTGGCTTAAAGTAGTGCACTGATTTGTACAGAGGTGCAGTTTTAAATCTGGGTTTTACAATTCTTTGGGATTTCCAGTTTCCTGTACCTTGTAGGAATTCCTAAGCTCTGTACTTTAACTGTGTAATGGTTTTTGTTGTAGAATTGTAAACTTTGAAGCACAGGTTCACTGCAAAGACACAACGGTTACAAGAAACATTAAATGTATACAAAACTAAGGGCAGTATTGGGTGTTTGGTATTTGACATAGTTGGTAATGCCCTAGTACTGCATTTGTAAACCACTGTACTTGTCCAATTAACAGGAAATGATGCATAGATGAATTGTTCCTTTGTTTTGAAAGACATGAACCTGTATTGGTAAAGTTTGTTCCATGAATGTTAACTTAAAGTGGTAACATTCCCTGTTTACTTTTAGTTATCTGTGCGTTTATTGGTGTTGTTGTCTATGGCTAGTATTTCAACCACATACATTTATTAAAGCTAGTGGTTATGCTCATTTTGAAACGACATACTCAAGAACTGTCCAATTGCTAGAATAGTGGAAATCGTCTGCCGTCTTTTTTTGACACATTAAAAAGGGAAGGATACCACAATCGAGTGAAAGAGCTTGAAGTGTCTTGTAATCTTTCTGGATGCATTTCACAAACACTAAAATTTACATTTTTTTGAATTTTCAAAATGAGTCTGATCTTTCTTGAAAAAGGAAGAACCCTTGTTCTTCAATCCTTTAAACCACAAGCTGTGTTTTTAACTACCAGCTAGTTTTTGACGACCGGATAGTATTCAACCACAAATGTCTTCTAAATATCAGCTACTTTTCTGACCATCAGCTGCTCTAAGACCGCCCGCCAGCCACTGACAGCGTAAATGAATAAAATTGAAATATTCACCATTTAAAAAGTTTTGCTGCAAGATGAAACCTTGTGCCTTGCCGGTCTCAACCAACCACAATGATATTTGGCACTGCATTTCCTAGATGCCCTGAGGTATTCATCACGAATTCTTTCTGTGAGCCAAGTGGTGTTGAACAAAGTCAACTAATTTACAAATATGTACAGCCAGCTATTTGTATCCCTAGGGGATACAGGAAAAGAAAAAAAAAAGCATAACCATTGAAATCCTCCTTTATAATTTAGATAAGTACAGGGATGCTCACTGGAAGTTACTGCAGCATGCATTGCACTTCGGGAGCTAGGGTGTAGATTCATAAAATCTTGGGTACTGCAATACTGAAGATGGATCAAGTCTCAGGAATGATGCACGGTCTGGCAGTTGTAACAGCTGTGTACCACATTTAGAGAGCAAACCATGATACAAACCACACAAAGAATCCTTCCAAAAAATGAATAAATTTTCCTTGAAGATCTCACTGAAGTTTACCAGGATACTGAATATTGGATTGAGAAACGTGCGACACTTTATTCAGTGGAATCAAAATGTAAACAGGTGAGGCTGAACCTCTGACCTGAATTTTCATCAATCGATCACTTTTACAAAAAAAATAATTTGACACACTGTTTAGGACTACATCTACAGCTTTGCTGTATCTTTTGCCTCCGTATGGACACTTACCTTTTTTTAATTTTTTCCCCTTAAATTGGTGTTTCGTTCCACTGCCAAAACTCAACAGAGGGCAGAAGCAATACCCTCTACTTCTGGACTGCAATTTTTACAACCAGCGCTTGATGCTGCGTAGTTCATAACTAGCTTTGGCAAGATACAAGACAAGCGAAGTGAGATAGAAAATGGACTCAGGTTCATCCCCCCCAATTAAAAGGGTGGGGCTCATTCTGCACCGGTAGATGACGTGGGAGGTTCCTCCTCTTCGCCCCCTCCAGGGGGCGCAGGCTTCAGGCCCCTGATGGAGATGTCGTACACTACCTCCTCCACCTTCTTGATGTCATACTTCAGTCCATCGAAGCGCTTCCGCAGCGAGTCATTCTTCAGGTTGAGAAGACGGAAGCCGGCGTTCAGCTCCTGGATGAAATTGGAGATGCGGACGGGTCTGTCGTACTCGCCAGCCGTAACACTGTTGATGGCAAGTCGAGACTGCAATGAAGAAATTTGCAAAAAAATAGTTCAAATTTTCAAATGCAGGTAACAGCAACACTGCAAGCAAATGTTAACTGATTTATACCAAGAGTTTCTCATCCAGCAGGGGTGCAGCGGTCAACCCCCTCCCCCAAAAACCAAAAACTTATAAAGCTTGACCCCAACAGTTGTATAAAATTTGCATAAATGAACCTCTTGCCACATTTGAGAAAAACAGGCAAAACTTTCCCAAACGTTTTCTAAAAACAGTAATCATTAATGCCCAAAATTCAGAAAATCAGGCTCTCAATATTTATTATTTTATATCCAGATCTACATCCAGTGGCAAGTGGGAAAAAAAAGCTAAAACTTGATTGTGGTACGAATGACACTTCTATCAATTGGCATACCAGTTCACTGGCCAACTGTAACAAGCCTTGCAGAAAGTCCTCCAAGTCCAAATGGAAACCATCCTCCCTTCTCACTGAAACTGTAAAAAATAGGGCGAAAGGTCATACCCATCATATCCACCACCTCAATGTTATTAGCCTGGACCCACTAATTTCCTACAAAATCTACTGGACAGTTTGGGAGGCTTATACAGGATTGGGAAAGGCAGACCAAAGCCTCTCTTGCTTTATGAGGAGCAAAAGGCTCTCTGAAAGTTTGTTTGCAGAAGATATCCCATTGGTTTCCATGCATAGCATGAGATTTGGGAGGAACAACGGTGGCTCCCAACGTCAATAACCAGGATGAAAAGCTTTAAAAAGGTCAAAGTAGGCTACAATAACAACAGACTTTGATAGCAGGTAGCCGCTGAAGATGAAAACTTGAGCATGATGTAATGTTTAAAACCTGCATGTCTGAAGATTTGAAAAAGGCAGCTCAATTGAAGTTGCGCAGAAGTGGAGATCATTATGTGAAAGATACAAGACAATTGAGTCTTTTTATGAGTGATACACACTCTATATTTGCACATACTGACAACATCAACCAAAATCAACCAAATGATTTCAGAAATATCAGTAATTTTGGAAAATGTTGCAGGAATTCCTCCCATTTGGGTCACATGACCTTGGAGGCTACCAAACCCTAATATTGCTCAAAGAAGTTGGAGTCTTTTGGTATAAAAACCAGAATAGAGTCACGGAAGACCATTCTACCAATTACCACCAATACACTTATTACATGAAAGTTGGTTAATACATCAACTGCATGGATAGGCACACTTAGTGACCTTGAAACTACAATGACTTCCAATCTCAAGTTGTCACCCTAATCACACGTGCAGAGAGATTAATGACCCTGAGATCACCTTTTACACTTTAGGAACCTTGCAGCTTGTGAGACCTGAGACAGTGCTGCAGTGCAGCAAGTTGGTTTAATTCTCTGAATCATGTACAAGGCCATGCTACCCACCTCCCATCAAGTGAGCAACCTCTTCCCTGGTAACCAGCCTCTCTGCCTCCAGGTACACAATAAGAGCTACGAGGAAAGACAGGCGCTGACTCACAAAGCGCCAGTGATCATGGAATCTGAAAACAAAACCCCAAAAAAACCACACACACGAGGAAATTAAATTTAGGGAAATGAAATAAAATGAAACGTTCTACATAAGGTACAATTTTTCTTAGATGTGTTTTCAGGCACAACTTTGTATTCAAAGACCTGTTTTAGTTGACTTCTGTTAGAAGTCAAGTTTTCTTCCCAGAACAAAATGCACAACAGATTCTACTAAAAGACATATATGTCATTTGAACAGAAAACTACAAACCAGAAAAGGCACAGACAACGTTCTGATTTCAAATCTTTATGATCTTTTAAATGGATGTCACCTATGGCAGAGCAACACAAATGTAAATCACTCTTAATATATGTACGTGCTGTGAATGAGGAACAACAAAGTAAACATGAGAGATATTCATAGATACAAAATGAAGTATGAGTCTCTTTTCAAGAAGCAGAGATAAATGGAACAGCTCATTTTTATGGAGTGTCACACTGGTGCCTGAAAGAAACTATTGGCTCAGCTTTTCAATGCTGTGTTGGGGCGGGGGCTTTGGAAACCTCATATACCAAAACTAGGCTTGAACAAGAACAGAGCTGTTTTTTAATACAGTGAGTCTGAAGTTTCAGAACTTTTGTTCAGTTTCATAAATGTGTTCATTATTAAATGAAAATGTGAACAGCACCTGTAATACTGGTCAGCTGGCACCTTCTTTTGGAGTTCAGCAAACTGACTCTGTGTCGTCTCCAGTAACTTCCTTGCCTTTTGACACAGAACAGGGGCTGCAGACACAAACAGAGTAGACTTTAAAGAGAACTTTTAAAAGATCGAAAGTTGAGATCCCTTCTGACGGACTGCAAAGAAGGCTTTCCAATCTCAAGCAAAACACTTTCCATATCTTGGTTCAAATTCTAATGAATTCTAATGAATGAAGGTGAGTATTTTAATTCATTTCTGAGATCCCATAATAAGCTGTGTTTTACAAGAAACCCGACACATTGTCTTCATATGTCCGTCCAAAATACCGGGTGCAGCAGAAATACTATATGGCTTCACACAGCACTGTTTCAGCAAATCTTCCTGATAGAGAACACGCAGTTTTGAGCCTTGGATGGGAAGATATTTCAATCCTGGAGTGAAATCTTGGGTTCAGTTCACATTTTAACAGCCAACATACAGTACATCAAGTGCATAACTTCCATTGCCAGAGAATCATAGCCAAATTTACATACTGCTAAACTACGGCTAAAAAGGTCAAAATAATGGAAGTACTGCATTAGGGGCAAAAGGCTGACATACTGTAGTGATTGTGCACGGCTCAAATCACGGTAAATTGACCACATCTGCATTGATAACCACATCTTGCAACTGGGCAGTTGCAAGAGACCCAATTCTTGTGTATTTCTTGTCACTACATGGCATGCCATGACAGATCAAAAATTTCTCCAGTTCATGGAGTCACACTGATTGCACTCCATTAATGTCAACTATATCACAAGGACACCTACCATGTTACTAGTTCCTGATGTCAATCAACAAGCCAGAAATACACATGGGGGGAGGGGTTGGAAACTAAATGTTGATGGGGGAGCATCTAATTGTGAATTGCTTCCATTTCAAATACAATTCTTCCTTTTTGCTGACACTGACAGATTTCTCCACACCTTCTTTGAGTCCTGCTGCCTGGTGTATACCCTCCAGCGTGGTCATTACTTCCCTTGCTGTCTGCTCCTGGCACGCACTGCCACCCGGATTTCCTGAGAGGAATGAAAAATGTTGGAATTATAGTGTGATTATCTAAGACATTCAAAGGGGGGGGGGAATGCAGAGGCTACACATATTAGCCAGGTTTATCTGGAACACAAGAATTGGCTCTCAGTTCCAATGCAGGTATGTCACAGAATTTGCATAATTCATAATTTAATAACTGCAATCTCCACATCAGTTTCATTAGGCGAGCATTTTTTACAAGTTGGTGCTCAAATTTTTAAAGACAAATTTTAGAGGAGGACAGACATTATTGACTTGAAGGATCTTGAATTTGCAGGGTAGAATACAAAAAATTCCCCCCCCCAAAAAAAAGGGGTAGCCCTTACCATCAGTGTTAGTTGCCAAGGACCAAACATCACTAACTTGAAATCGGGGACTTTGCTGTTGGTTGGACAGCGGAGAAATAACAAATTTTTTTTTACATTTACCTCAGTAAATTGTTGGTCAGCGGATCCGAGATTTCTCAAAATAAAAAAATTTTCCCGTTCTCGATCTGGAAGGTCGGCAAATCTGAGCACCATCTTAAAAAACTCTTGCCTTAGTCAATCCACATCGCAAGGGAAACGATTCAATATATGGGCACCACTTATTTTTCCCTGCAGTAACCTATTAACCATTTGAGAACAACAAAATGTCCTTAAAAGTCAAATGTAAAAAACAGAATTTTTCATAACTCTCATGGCTTAATGGCGTTTGTGCACTAGGGTGTCCCGTGGCGTCCGTATAGGGCCTACCCCTATAACTGTGGGGTTCGACGTCTGCTGCGAGGCAGATGTCAAGCCCCTTTAGCACCCTATTCTAAATAACGAAACAAAGGCACTTTTATGAAACAACTCATAAGTCGGCATTGATGTCCTCTTTCATATCAGACAGATTGTGTGACAGGACAGAGCTTTGTTTTTGAGGAAAATTATGGGGTAATTAAAACAGCAGTGTACATGACGCAACAAAGACCTGTCAACGAAGATGAATTAAAAATGTAGTCTGGTTCCTTGACCTGTATAAAGATTTCTTAAAATTTTGATGAAATTTATTATATTCACAATGGCCCAGTCAGGTAACCAGATGTGAAACAAAATGGCGTGGTCTGACTAAGGGGTTGTCATTCACAAAATGTGGGGAAGAAAACATGTTGTTTTTCAAAATTATTTTGCATACGCAAATGTACATGTAAGCATAGTTAAATAGGGCAACTTTAATAACATATTTATCACTCAAATGGTAATTAGACAATTGGAGCTGAAGAATGCTTCAGGTTATTTTTTATATGATGCAGTAGCGAGCCAGAAAAGCGCGAGCGACGAACCCCATGCTAGCAAGCAGAGTCTTGAGTCTGATTTGGTGTTGGAATATTTTCCTACCCTTCTGATTTTGAATTTTGTTCTGGTAAGTTTCAAGATTCTGTGCTTGTGAGAGGCTCGGGATAAGAGCAGACATTATTTCCATTCTGTATGAGTAAGGAGTCTTCTCCTGTGACAGTAAATAAATTTAAGTATGCTATTTGATTAAATTTGAATTTACGCCTGCAATAAGTAGGTGATTACAGTATAGGGTACTTTGTATAAAATTAATGATTCCTTTATATCAAAGATTGCATTTAGTAAATATTGACAGGATGAAGAATCCTATTCATTGAAATTTTGCATTACGGTTACTCAAGTTCTACATTAAATTCACCTTTGATTTAAGTATGAATGGTTAATTGTTTTTCATCGTATTTCAGATTTGTGGAGAAGTTGACTCAAATCTTTGCTGATTAATGAAGTTTTATTGATGTGGATCGTTAGAAACGATGAGATCTTTTACAGTAAATTAGTTGAGTTTAGTCACAAGTTAACATGCAGATGCACGTAATTTCGCTGGTAAAATGTTTTGCTTAGATGGCCAACTAGAGTGGGGCTTGTGCTTGACTGTCCCAGAGGTTGTCATACTGTTAAGGACTGGGGAACTGATCCACCAAGTCACAGGGTCAACGCACCTACATGTAGTACCCAAGTAGCGGCCACACCATACCCAGCTTGATGACTGGGGAACTCCGCAAGCGAGATCCAGCCTTCAACTGTACGTGGTAGACCGTAAATGTTTCATTGGCGGCTGTTTCCTGATAGCAGGATTAGAAAGTTTTCTTGGAGGTAGGCTCATAAACGTTACGTGAGCAATCCTCAAAGACAACTTAATCGCACATACAAGTCAGTCACAGTGTGCCGAGTAAAGGTTGTACTACCAAAATAAGTAAATAGCTTGTAATTTAATACCAACGTGGCATTTGATTGGGAATTGTATTTTTGGGTTCTCGCAGCCTGTGTATCTAAGTTGCCATAAACAAGTTGAAATTCATAATTTGACAATTGGAAGACTACATGTACCTTGTAAATTTGTAGTTCTAAACTTTAACTAGTGCTGATTCATGTTATTTGATTGAGTCTGGTGTTATGATTTTGATTGAATGAAAAATTAATTACTGTTGTGATTTCATTTTGTTTGCAAATATTGTATTAAGCAGTGTGCACTGATTTGTTAAATTTATTTATTCATTTGACATGAGCTGTCTTGATATTGTATTAAAATACAGAGTACAAGTCAGACCATATTGAACCTTGAATTTCTTATTCCTCAATCAAGCATGTAAACTAAATACAGGTAGGCTCTCACCCTTCTTAAAGAAAATGATTTTCTTTGCAGGGTGGTTTGACTCCAGGGGGTCATTCTGACAGTCTGTATTGTGTCTGTATTTTGTGAAAGTTTGGCGAAACTTTTGAATGGGGTCTTCGAGTTTTATGAAAAATTTTCACAATCCGAATGCTGGCGCCACTGTTGAGAAATGAAATTTTTATGATGTAATGTAAGAGAAAACATTGAAACTGGTATCCGTGGCACAACAGGTTCCACTACAAACCTATATGTACATTATGTACATTATATGTACATTAACATGGAGCTACATGTGTGTGCACTGCTCACCAGGATTGATCTTTGTGCCAGGTGTACTAGTCACATTGTCTCTTTTCCATCAAGAGTTTGTGCTCCTTTGCTCATGATTTAAAATAATGCTGAAATCATTATTGGTGGTTTTATAAATTCTGCAAAAAAATCGGTACTGAAATTCTTCGAGTTTCCGAATAATGAGAACATTCTTCAAGTTGGTGCTGTTGTCCTCGGCTTCGTGACCTCGGCTTCTTGTCCTTGGCTTCATGTGCTACAGGGGATGCAAGCCTAAAGTGCATGCACTGTGGTTTCCTCTCTACAGTAATACTTCACAAAAATCACAAAATCGTGTCTTGCAAAGGAGATATTGATATGCGCCACTTTTACTAGACTTGGCTCTTCCAAATAAGATTCAATACGAGAAAAGTCAGCATCATTGGAGCTGGTCTTAAATCCTGTCTGGCGATGCATGCGATGCATGCATGCTTGTTGGGCACATGTACTCGTAATAAATGTACATACGTGTACATGTACATCTACTGGGGCAGCCATCTTGGATGTGCCCAAACTCGCGTCGAAAGCACCATAGTAAGACAAGTCATCTTCGGGCCTGGAAATTGACACTAAAATTCCTTTTTCTTCGCAAAAAACAACATTATATGAGTTAATCCTTTATTTAAGAAATGTTAGCAATGCAAACTACATTGTTTACATGCTACAAATTCAAGTCCAAAGCTGTTCATATTGTTTTCTCTGACCGTCAGGCAGAAGATCTTAGAGTAATTAGATTAGTGATGTTTATCATTCATCAATCTAGGCTTACATGTACATACTAAAATTTTGACATTTCAAGCTGATTTGATACATGTGTAGTGGTAATGTTGTATGTTAATGACCGCGGGCGTGCTGCATGTGGTGCACCTAATAGTAAGAACAGGGTGCTAAAGGTAATAAAAACCTACTTCTGGCAGTAGCATCTGTATACGGAATTCTTTCTCATAGAGATTAGGGCCTACATGTACTTTGTCTTTGTGGACCAGGCCCAACCTAGAGACATGCATAAATGAGTGAGGGTGCTGTTTATTTGGGAACTCATTTACTTAACAGGAAATTGTGTTTAAAATTCATCTTTTTCTGCAAGCTGTAGCTCCTCTTTTAATTTCAAATTTCATTTTTTTAAATTCCAAGTGAAAACAGCATCTAATTCATTGAAATAAAGCATGAATAAGAAAGATTTTACAAAAGTATGAATTTTGAACTTTTCAGTCAAAACCCACTTACTTTTGTGTACAAAATAATCACAGTTTGCTCTACACGTCAAAAAACATCTCAAAACATCCCTGCTTCAAATCACTTTTTCTTTGCTTTGCAGAGTTCGATGGAATTGACACATCAAAATATTTCTTATGACGTCCTCTCCAAGAACACTTCAAAAATAAAACAGAAAGAAAATTTGAAACATTTATTAGCCTCCTCACCCAACCACTTTGGAAATTTGTTTCCACCTATTTATGTGCAATGTTGCAAATACAAGGAATGCAAAAAACATAAAATATGTATTCATCACTGATCGTCCTTTGGCAACAGAGGGCCTGCGTGGAGCGCCCTCACAGAGGACAGCTCTTTGTTCCTGTGTGACATGCTGGAATAGACACTATGGCTGAGTTCAGGCGGCCTGTTCTTGACATGGGTTTCTTGTTCTTGCACTCGAACGGCGGGAACATGACTCAAGAACACTGTTCTCGGAACAGGATCACACACTGCCTCCTCGTCCCGGTTTTACAGAAACACAAGGAAAAAGTGCCTACCTCCCTGACGTCTTGATCATTCGTGAGGTACTCGTTGAATTCTGAGAAGATACTATTTACTGGAGGCGATTCCGCCATTTTGAACAAAACTTTGAGCAAAACCTAAAAACAACCCGATATTTAACACTCAAATTACAGGTTAGGCGCTTGCAATGTACATGTGCACCAATATACACGCCAATAAAGCACACAAATTCACGAGCTACCAATGGAGTGGCATCCATTTCAGGAGAGCTAGTACCGAGCGTATACGTGAACGTTGCCAGAACCAGACTAGTGCACGTGAGGTCTAGAAAGGTCGAAGTTCATAAGTCATAAACTTGCGTTACTGGTGTCATGGAAATTAGTTCGGCGTAAACGTATTTGTATTTTTGCACCCAAATTTCATCAAGTGAATTGTGATGAATTTTAAAAGGGATGAGCAGATGAGAGCTAACATTACCAAGACAGGTGACCGACAGGTGAGCTGAAATCAGTAGAAATCTAAAGCAAACCGTACGACTAGTAGTAGTAGTAGGACACAGTGTTTGGCTTGGCCTTGACTGTACTGTACCCCCAGAACTGTTACTGTGGGGTCCAACGTCCGCTTCACTCCCGGAGAGCTCCTTCGTGGGAGCGGAGTGGACATCGGACCCCACAGCTCTGGGGGTACCTGGACTGGATGTGCGATGTAACGTTCAGTGCTTTTGCCTGCGTTTCAGCTAAATGGTTAAAAAAAGAGACGACACAGACATCGTAAGACTCGTCTGAAAAATGTTTATTTTCAAAGTAGACTTGGGACTAAATGCTTTGTATTTTACCTGTCAAAATTTACATTAACCCTCCTATGCTAAGATGCATTCTTCATGCAGTTGTCATATTAGTCAAAATCAGTCAAATTTCCCATACGTGTCTGTGTATTGGGGGAAATCAATTTTTGACTGTTTTTGACGATTAAAACAGTAGGAGGGTTAAGTAGGCCTAATAAACATGATGATAAACCACTGCAGGAGAAAATTACTGATGTTGCTATGTTTATATGGAACTAGTTAACTTACCAAAGAAACTTCAAAAGGTAAAGAATGCACTCTTGACATTATCATTTTCACCACAATCACAAGGGGTACGGAGAGAATGCAGTAGGAAGTGAATAGCATTGGAGAATTAAAGATTTATTTTCAAAATGAAAAAAAAAACCGGTGTCTATTATTTGGTAACAAAATAGGGCCTAGGTGTGTTATTTGTACATGTACACACTCAAAGCAGCTGGTGCATGTGCACGGCTGACAGTTT
Organism: Acanthaster planci; assembly: GCF_054643075.1. Lineage (NCBI taxonomy): Eukaryota > Metazoa > Echinodermata > Asteroidea > Valvatida > Acanthasteridae > Acanthaster > Acanthaster planci. The sequence goes on from NC_141784.1 coordinate 11,551,050, forward strand.
GACTTAAAGATTGCTTTTCCTTCCAGTTAATTTTTTTTCTCTCACTTTTTGTGGTATTTGATCTCACTGAATCTTGGGGAATAAGTCGCAAATTAAGATCAAATAGCATTTGGACCTCCACAATCCTCCTTAGGACTAGAGGACGGACCCACCCCCTGAATTTTAAGAAGGTAGAGTAGATCACCACCCGGGCACACACATTTTGTTTCGGCCAATATGGGAACTTGGTATTTTCAGCCTTTAAAATTACATGTACGATTTGCAACAGGCTGGCAATGTTACAGCCCTTGCTGCCGTGGCCTTCCAAGACCATCTCATTCGCAACCTGTCTCTGGCCGACCCACTGAAGAAGAAGCCGATCCATCATGGGCGGCCCAAGAAGCAGCTGAAGGATGTCAAGCCAGTGGTGGATACAGGCCAGAGGCAGGGAGTGGGCAGGAGGAAAGGTGATGCTCTCTCCAAAGGGAAGATGGAAGACAAGGAGTATGTGCTGGACCATAGGCCACCACCACTTACACTTGGTGAGACCATCAACTGGTGATGGCAAGAGTCAGTCAAGTTCCCCCAAGATTAGATTCAAAAACTTAAACTTGTATGTCGTACTTTAACATTCACCAATTTCCCATGGGACATAATCATCTACAGGTATATGGGGCTGCCCAGACCATACTACGAACTTCATCTACACTGTTTCAGACTCTTAAAGTTGCACTCTACTCTCTCCGAAGTCAATCAAATTTGCCAAGCTATTTATACTGTTGAAAGGTTAAAGGTAAAAGCTCGAGTTATTTAATGCTAACTGGAGGTGAATAATCACTGTTCAATTTTTGGGTCAGGTCAAAATTTTCTCTCATGTGATAGACGGCTGGTCAACAAGTTGATTTGTGTATTGATAACGCACATTAGTTCAATTTCTTCTTACTTACAGAATCATTAACAGTTTACACTCTCTGCTGTGTTCTCCTTACTCTTTTAGCTCAAAAGCTCGGCCTGATTGAGGCACCAGAGCAGCAGCTCTCTGACCTGGACTGGAAAGACGCCAAAGAGAAATCTAATCGTCGTGACGATTCCATGCTCCCTTGTGTCATTTGTAAGGAAGAATTTGGCTTACAGCAACAGGTACAAACATCCATGTAATGTCCCTGATCTCAAAAAGACCTACCTTTTCCCCTTAGAAAAGTTGACTCCTGGTCTGGTGTTTGTTTATGTCATTCTCATGTTCTCTTGAGAAGCAGAAGGAAAAAGTTTGAACTTGTTCTTGTCTTATATTTCAGGTTCTTCTGTCGTGCTCTCATGTCTTTCATCGAGTGAGTATCAGCTTAAACGAGTATCAATAAAAAGCTTACAAAAATAATCAAACATTTACAGGAATGACTGCCTTTATGTTGAACTATGGGTGTCTGTTAAGATTGTATAATACCTATTCATTTGATGCAGATAGAATTATTTTAAATTTTTCACCGGTTGGTTTTCTCAGAACTGTCTTCAAGCATTTGAACGTTTCACCGGAAAGAAGACGTGCCCGATGTGTAGAAAAGAGCAGTACCAAACGAGAGTTATACATGAAGGTGCCAAACTCCATAGAGTTAAGTGTGCCACACGGTGAGTCCTCCAATCACAGTTTGCGAGTGATGCTGTCGACCCCTTGGTATAATTTCATTTTTGTATGAGTCATTCCCAATAAGTCCTTGTAATAGTAGTTCAGGTAACTTATTGTCTGTAACTCACATGCAGAATTGGAATTAGGTAGTACAGGAACCGTTAAAATGTGTGAAATTTCTCTGACAGTGGTCTCGGATAGGGCTGAAATTCCTTATGTAAGCTGTAGGGATACTGCTTTGCTTTTTTGTTGTTTCAGTTTTTTTGTTTTTTTTTTGTCATTTCTTCCCTTCAGAATACATGATGTCAAGCAGTTTCACAATAATGTTTCAGTTACAATTTAAATGGCTGCATTTCCAGAATTCAGGCATGTTGGAGAGGGTATGTCGTCCGGACTTGGTATTGCAAACTTAGGCAAACAGTACCGCCGAAAGACCCCAGGCTTCGGAAGAAATTCTACGAGGAAAAGGTACGCATTGCAGTTGTTTTACCACTGAGTTTGTGAAAGGTTCAGTGAGGAAGCAAACTGTTCAGTTTCAGAGAGGATACTATTTCTGTGAAAAATAATCAAACACAAAGAGAGACACTTCTTGCTTTTCTTTCGCAGTGAATGAAAACATGTCTATTAAAGAGTTGGTGTAATGAATGTCATAAGAGAACCACTGATGTAGTGTCCAAATTTTCAAATATTAAACCACTTACCTCTGACTTTTAAAATATTTAGTAAAGACAGTGTGGAACTGTTGATCAAGTGGCTTTATTTGCAATCAGAATTAAAGATCTTTCATACAAATGATTTGATGCCCAAAATAGCCCTCCGAAATCTGACCTACCATAATGAGTTTGAAAAAGTCCATTAGCTGTCAGGATATAGAGAATGTTCACATTTTTGCCGACATCTTAACTTCATATCGTCTATATTGATATTAACATCCTGTCATTGATCCAATTCAGTGTAGGGGGCCTACTCACCTTTCCTTTCTATCTACTGTCAAAAATCACAGTCCAGTATTTCATACAGCTGCATAGGGAGCTAAACAAACTGAATGTAAAGGTACATCTACCAATCATTTTCGTGAGGCTCTAACTTCTTGCTTTTGTTAGAAGTCATATCTCCTAGACTGAACTCTTATCTCAGAGTTTTAGAACCCTTCTCCGAGGCATTGTTTGGCTGTCTGTTGCTCCATCAGTTTCATGCTTGTCTACTCCTTGTGTGAGTCAAAAAAAGCTTTACTGGCGCTAACAAAGTTACCCTGAGGTAAACTTAACATTGTTCCAGAGGATTCTATGTAATGAATAGACTAGCTCCTTTGACCCTTCAATTCCTGGACTAGATCCTTTCTTGCCAGGACCTGTAAGATCTTGACCAGCTCAAGGCATTAGTTCACACACTAAATCATAAGACGTCACTGTGTATCATAGTAGAATGATTTGATCGGTGTACAGGAAATAAAAATCTAGGTCCTTAATACCCATATGTACAATCACCTGTGAACATCGCTATTCTAATCCAGATAGTGGGTATCAAATGGAGAACTTGTATATACACTGCCATTATCATTAAATATTGACCTTATCAGAAAAATATAGACAGTTTTTATGTAGTGATATTTCTCACATTTTCAGTTGCAGACAATAACAGAGCGATTATTGCGATCCTACGACACCCATGTGGATGCCTTCTTAGCAGAAATGGACCGTTCCATTACGGCCAGTAGGGACGTCTTTAAGAACCTGGAAGCTTCAAATCTTCGTACCATAACCCCAGAGGAATGGGACTTAATACAGCTGAAGGTACAGTGCCCTTCTTCCCGTCTTTTCATGAGTTCCTAAGTAAGTCGTGGTTTATGTTAACAAGTGCAAAACACCTATGCAATATTCAGTGAATTAGGGGAGATTTGGGGGGAGTATAATTGCAACATTTGGACCACATATTCAACAGGGTTTAATAGTTTGAGGAAAGCCGTTTATAAGTATCATTGGGTTTTGGCCTTCATGGAACTTGTGGGAATGGAGCCAGTAGGCTTCCCATGTATAAGTGCAGCTCCATTATCTCTTGAATGACCTTGCCAGAATCCCCTGGTCAATTTGGTGTTGGCCGTATTCCATTAATGTTGGACACCAATTGGTACATGGTTTGCACATCACACTTAAGTGTTCAATGTGACCAAAGCTCGAAGGTTCTGAATAATGTTATGCAAGACATACTTCAATGTTGCTGTTACAAACTCAGTATCTTTTGGCTCTTGGTAGGCAAAATTACAGTATCTAAGACATGATATCACAATCCTTTGCAGCTGTAACAATCTCTTCATCTTAAACCTAACGGGTTTTAGCTCTGCCCTAAAGCCCCTAGCCCTAAATATATGTCATAATCACCCATATGTCAAGGTTCAGCCCTTTGGACTTTATCTTGACTATCAGAAATGCTGCCCTCATCTATTTCAGTGTTATTAACGTCCTTTTTATATACACGTATAATTTGTTTTCAGGCAGTGGAGAGAGGCAAGACAGAGTGTCCAATTTGTATTATGCCTTTGTACCAGCCAGACAGTGTAGACACCAGCACCAATTCAACCATCACCCAACATAGTGAGACTACTAGTCATAAAACGAGGACCAAACCTTGTGAAAGACCCCCCAACAAACCCACTCGCAGTACCACATGCATGCCAAATAACTCTACACAAAAGAAGAAAATCAGACAGCAAGACACGAGGGTCCCCAGCAGATCAAGTGGGAGTCTGCATCACAGGAGACAAACACAGACTGAGAATGACACTTCCAGTGACCGAGATGGTGACAGACAGAGTCCTAGACACACAGTGCTGCTTTCGTGCACCCATGTGTTCCATCTGGTCTGCCTGCAAGCATTTGAGGAGCTATCCTTGGCCCAGACCAAAGTGTGTCCAGTCTGCCGGTCAGGGTATCAGAAAAAAGTCCTTTCTTCTCCCTAAGGCCAACCTAAATTTAATATGATTTCTGTCTTTTTGTGTGTGGCGCCAACAATGCTGAATTAAAAAAGGCTTTCATCTCCTTGATGAATATACATGTCACAAAAGGTCCATACGATCTCTTTTCCCTTTAAACCACCTCACAAATTATGCTTTATTAGGAGAGTTTGGCATGTACATGTAATGACAATGTTTGAGGAATAAAGAGGCATTTCTAAGCGATTGCAGGGTGAAAATTACACTGACAGACGACATCACTGATTACCAGTATACATATATGAGCACGTGTTGTAGCGTTTTGATCATATAAAAGAATACTTGTAGAGAGTTCGATGTCAAAATTTTACCATTAAATCAGTCTTCATGCAATGATGAGGAAAGTTTTGGTGTTTGTGTTTTCATTGCCTAAGTACAAAGGAAACATAGTGGGCTGAAACAAATGGATTGAATTGGCAGAGTGTTGAACCAAAACTGAGGGGGATTACAAAAATCAAAGAACGTTAATACGCAATAGTTTTTAAGTCATCTTGGGGCCACAGTCAAGCCACGGGTAGGCTTTAGGCTGATGATTATGGGCGGGGCATCCTTTGATTTCTCGATCGTGAACTGATGCAGAAAGGAGATGAATAATGCCTTTCGAGCCAGCTGCTTTCCTAGACATGCCCAACGACCTGCAGTATTAAAAGCGAAAATGTGTATGTGTGGGTGGTTACATCTGGTGACAAAACCTTGTGTGAAACCATTTCTTGTGAAAAAGTCTTTAACTTTAGACAAAGCAAGGGTGCTGGAAACGAAGTATTTTGAGAGGACTGCTTGATGTCAGCTAATGGAAGAGTAACTACGCTCCAGTGATAAACAAAGACGGATACAGTGTACAAGGCCCTGCACAATGCCTTGAGGAGACGGATTTAGTCAACCTACCAACACTGAAAAATTGAAGTTTCTCTCGAAGGAAAGAAACATTGCCATTTTTTATGAATCGACTAGGGACAAACCTCCCTGCACCCTGCCACATGTTTTTGTTTCCGCAGAGCATCAAGATGCTCACTACAACTATCCGGTTCGTAAGTGACTTCGTCACAACGGCGGACGCGCCCCGATTCGCCGGACGATCGTAGAAGTTGCGCGTTAACTTCCGGTTCCATGGCTCCACATAAACGGTGATCAATGCATGTAACTCTATGTGCTGTGCATGTGCAGTGGTCGTGGTTTAAACTGAAGTGACATCACACGTACCGGATTGTGTCTTTTGGGATGAGGTCCACGGATCTATATTTGCCGTATAACGCAAAGGGAGGGGTGATATGAACGCGAAACATGTATCTCGAGGACTGTCGGCTCTGTGTAGGGCAGGCCGGTAGCCGAGATATAGGTAAACAGTTTTGACGGACGACGTCATTTTGCTCTTGTTGCACGTTGGGGCATTGAGATTGGCCATTTTAAGAAACAGTGCCCATCGGAGACTATAGGAAGTCGTCTCTGTCCAAGCCAAGAACATGGCCCAAAGATCGTCACAAGAAAATTTGATTGATTGGAGTTTTATCATCATTGCCGGCCCGGCAGCATCTTGCTTAGATAGGCCAACGCATCAATTATCTGGGTCAAACCTTCCGCGGTGAGCCTCAACTTTCCTTCTGATGAACTCCAGAGGCTGTGACGCAGTTCAAGAAGTCTCTGTACCCTGAGAGGAATTACAACTTCGTCCAATTAGGGTAAGTAGCTCACTACCGGCCAAACCCACGGTCCAGGGGAAACGTTCCTTACTTGTTGGTCGACTAGCAACAAGAGAAAAAGGATCATGAATTGTATGCCTACAGAATGGGGAGCAAATGGAAGGCCATAAGGTTAATTCGACAGCATTATCATTTTTTTTTAAATATATGACTAATCTGCAACATATTTTGCGCAATCAAAACTACTTAAGCAAAATAATGTGATACTAACCAAAATGTACATCACAAGGCCCCGCACGCTGTTGTTGGAAAAAAATATACAGCAGATGCCAAAATTGACACATGCAGGTCTGCATACTGTTATGTACATGAACAATAATAATGAACAGTGATTTATAATAGTGAATGATTGTTTGCCCGCAGCTTCCAAATTGGTGCTGGTGGCACTCTTGGCCTTACGAAGCAGCTGATTAGAGTGGTCAGGTGGAGGAACATGGAAGAAAATAATTCTTTGCCACTCTTCTTATTACACGGCCCTTCATAAAAAATAATTCATTCAATATCGATCATGGCTTCCACTGCCATAACACAAACTGGACAGATGATTCTACTGTAATTACCAAGTCACTAAACTGATTAGACATAACACTGTAGAGACGATGAATGCATAGCTAATCTCATCTTCATCTTATGCATAGATGTCTTCAATTTTATTCAGCCTATCAGTTGCAGTAGTTCCAGTGACAGCACCTTTCCGTTTGCAGCTGCCAAATTGTTCGAAGAGTTGTGGGATATGCACTGTCCTAACGACAAAATGATTAATTAAACCACCAAATCTGATATCCACTAACAAGTCGTAAATAAAACTGGTCTTTTGAGGTGTGTTGTTCATTGTGTAGCATCGTGGTTGATACGGGTTTCACCTTAATTACAGCTATGATCAAACCCACCTGTTGGTACGGCCATCCGAAACATTACTCGGCAAAAGCCTTTGTCAATTTTATTCAGGATACCAAATAAATGTTTTTTGACAATATTGAGAACCAAGTCAGAGTTTTGAGGTCAGACTGGTATATACTTGGTAACATTTCAATAGCTCCAGCTTGAGCGTATCACACGAATGCTTTAAGCAAACGAAAGAATAACCTTTGACCATCGGGTAAGTCAAGGACGAGTGAACTGCCAATAATTATGACCGCGTGTGTCGGCTGACATGATCACCGAGCGAAAAGTTTAAATCGTGTGCGCAGAGGAACTAATAAAGGACATGCTATCAGAATATGACCTTACACCGGAATTTTTGTCATACTGTTGTGATTATTTACGGCAGTTTGCCGCTTTTGCGAAAGCCGTCCAACATTTCCTTTGAAGAATTCAACCGTTAACTTTACTAGTGATGGTAAAAAGTTCAGGATAGCTTCCTCACTTTGGAACAAAAGACGTGATCTTAATGAGCAAAACAGTGATGAATTTTTTTTCCAAATTCACTGTTCGTTGGTTCGATGGGCATACTTTCTATGAAGTTCAACCATGAACATACAATGGTATCACCAGCAGTGTATTAAAACTGACATCGACCTAAAATTCTATCCATACTGGTCGCAAAAAACCTATAAAAACTACCAGTGTCTAGACCCCTCGTCCATGAAGCTGTATGAAAACCGCAGAGTAAGAAAAGAGTGGGGCGTGGCCCTGTTGATATTGATGACAAATCTCATCCCCTCCGTCTACAAAACTCTAGTGCACGGCAGCAATCCTGTTGGAATAATCCTGGAACACCCTGTAAGCTAAACGATAATAGCAACCGATTATTCCTTGAACTTTGCTTGCACCGGTCTCCCGTGTTATTTTCTTAGCCACATACATACTTGTTTTCAGAAAACAGTCCGGGACAAACAAAATTCATAGTGGTGGCCTGGTTCCCCTCCACCAAACTTATCACGCAGAGGCAGCATGATAACGCCCCTCTTATACGAGTAGGCCTACTAGTGCAAATAACTTCGTGCGCACGGAATAATAAGTCGTGGGCAAGAAATAAAAACAATTTGGGGATGTCCTTTTAAAGGCTCCGTAGGCTTTGGAATAGAGTGTGAGATTTCGAAATACAAATTTTGATTGAAGATATTTGGTGAACGCACAACAGAGGATGGAAACAAGTCATTTTTCGTCTTAACATATACATTCTTATTCCTGCGGAAACGATGTTCCGTTGTAACAAAGAAGCAATGAAAAAACTATGAATAAGCCTCTCTGTTTCAATGCAAAAGATATTTAGACTTTATTTTAGAAAAAAAAATCAGTATCATTTCTATCGCTCAAAATTGACCCTAAATTGACACAGAATTGGAATCCGCCACGCCCCTCTCTCGATAGAGCCTTCGATATCGTCGCCGTAGTGCATTTCCCCCGCCGGAGCCTTAATGAGTTCATTTAACGAATTTGACACTAACAGAAGTATCAGACTTGCAACTCTCGCGAAACGCTCATTTTTTCCGAGTCAGGTCAGCGGAATTTAAATATACATCTATACTTTTCCAAGTCCACTGACTACGGGACGGCTGTGTAGCCATTCGCCCTCATGATAGACCCCAACAACTGTTTAACACACTCTCCGGTACTGGTCCATAGTCCGTTTCGAAGTCCATTGATCAATATTTGACATCAATCATTCGAGTTCAAAATTTGCAATATCCATGATGGCCCCATTGGAAATAATTTTCACCAGTGTGACTATCAAGTCCCTAGTGGTCTATCTTGGGGTTCTCTACCTTGTTATCTGGTTTATTCGAAGACCAAGGAACCTCCCTCCCGGCCCAACTGGCTTACCTTTCCTGGGTTACTTCCCCAAGTTGGCCCTGCAGGGAGACGAGTACAAATCTCTGGCCTTGCTCGCCAAGACCTATGGGGATGTGCTTAGCTTGAATCTATGCGGACAGCTGGTGGTGGTTGTCAGCAGCTACGAAGCCGTCAAGAAAGCCTTTGCTCATCCAAACTCCAGTGACAGACCGCTATCAACCTTTTACAAGAAGGCCACGGAGGACAAAGATGCTTTAGGTAATTACGTGTTACTCATCCCCAGCTGTATGGTGGCGGTTTGATAGGCCTAGTAGCATGTATGTCCAGCAACTTGATGACTGCCATTTTGTACGGGTGGCCAAAGTGTGTTGTTTATTTGTTCTTTGTAACAAGTTCAAGTCGGATGCCAACTTCTATGGTTCGACTAATGGTAGTCGATGCTGTTTAACAATTTGCAAGCGCAATTCAGTTACCCTCGAACGACCCTAGTTGGTCAAGATGTTAAAATCTCACCATTACTCACATTTCATCATATTGGCTGCGATTTTCGCAGCGTACATGGTCATTGAAGCTTTGATCTCGTACGATTGCATGTAGGCAACAAGCAAAAGAAAACATATCTCATTATACGTACAGACACGGCTGGGTATACCCAAACATCAACGATGCTATCCGAATGTGGGCGGGACAAGTTCAGAATTTTAGCCTTGTTTGAAGAGGAATTCCTCTGGTTTTGGTCACGTGGACATTAGGTGATATTGGACCCTATATTTGACGAAAATAGTCGAATCGTGGTCTGGTATCCACACTAGGTTTTTTTTTTATGTTTAAAAAGTATTCTTTTGTTTTAGCTTCGACAAACCTGCCATAGTTTGTCTGCCACTGGTTGGCAAAAGCTGCAACTCTGGCGGAGTAAAGGAAAGTCTGTAATCTGCCTTGGGGAGAATTCCATATTGGGCCATCACAATGTGACTTTGTGACCTTTCAACAACATCACACTTGCTCTGTGACCCTTCCGTTATTCATTTATAGGAACAGCCATCAGGGGGAAGATTCTTATAGAAATTGTTTGCGTTTCAGGTCTGGTTTCGTCGTCTGGTCCTTGCTGGCACGAACAGCGGAAATTCTCCTTGAAAGTGCTGAGGGATCTTGGTGCCGGAAAAACAAGCTTTGAAGATGCCATTGCTGGGGAGGCAACTGTCCTGATAAAAGAAATTAGGAACAAGGGAAGACCATTTAATCCAACGAATTTAATATGCAACGCCGTCTCTAACGTCATCTGCTCAGTGACACTCGGTAAAACATTTGGCTACGCTGATACTAAATTTCAGGAGCTTTTGACATTGCTCAACAGAAACTTTGAGCTCGTTGGTGGTGGGTCTGCTTATCAATTTCTGCCAATTATGCAGCGTCTGACATTTATGGCTTCCTTCAAGGAACTTCATCGAAACATGCTTCGGATAGTTGGGTTCCTGAAAGGGCACGTTGACGATCATCGTAAACATTGGGATCCAGATAATCCAAGAGACTTTATCGATGTGTTTCTGGGAGAGATTCAGAACAACGAGAAAAGGAACATCAAAAGTCACATCACATCCTGTAATATGCTGCTCACCGTCTTCGATCTGTTCAGCGGAGGGACGGAAACCATCTCCTCTACCCTCCGTTGGGCCTTGCTCTACATGATGGCCTACCCAGAGGTGCAGAGCAAAATCCAGCGAGAGCTGGACGACGTGGTTGGTCGACAACGACTTCCTCGCCTAGCCGATAAATCGGACTTGCCGTACACGGAAGCGACCATAATGGAGGTGCAGCGCATTGCCAGCGTGGTCCCTCTCGGCTTGGCTCATATGTTCTCGCAAAACACCTCCATCTTCGGGTGTGACATCCCTCGGAACACCATGCTGGTAGCCAACCTGTGGGCAGTGAGCCGAGACCCAAACCTATGGCCCGAACCGGAGAAGTTTCAACCGGAGAGGTTTCTGGACGAGAATGGAAAAGTAAGACACCGAGAAGAACATCTTCCGTTTTCCACAGGTAAATAATTACACAAATTAACACATCACCCTTGCGACCTTCGGACTTTGCCTAAAACATTCATCTAACTAAAGATATCTCATTACTTCCATATCCACCAGTAATTTTTCTTTTGCAGGTCGACGAGTGTGTCCTGGAGAGCAACTGGCTAAGATGGAGTTGTTCATCTTCTTTTCCTTCTTCCTGCATCAGTTCACCTTTGTGAAGCCTGAGAATTCCCCGCCCATCTCCTTCAAGGCCATCAACGGTCTTACTCTGTCGCCATTTCCATTTGAAGTATTCGCTGTTCCAAGAGAATGAACGTGAATAAAGTAAAGAATAAATGAATGTGGCAAAGGGGCGAAGTACCTGTAATTGTAGGCTGAGCGAGGATATATGTAAATCCAAAGTGTATACAATGTACATGTACTCGAGTTCTGTTGGTGAGAGTTTCAAGTTTCAAGCAGAAAAGCAATGCTTCTGTTAAAATGAATGCTGTAATGAAAATGTATACTGTATATGTAAATGCTATTCATGATCCTACGGTATTCTTTAAAGACGACAAAATTGCTTCGCGTCGTCCCGTCGCCCCTATGCCACGACGCGACACTACGACAGCTCTGTCGCGACAGCATGACACGACGGTACAACGACACAACGCCACGACATGACAGCAGGGCCGGACAGCACGACGGCACGATACGATGGCAAGACGCGCCAGCGCGACTCGACGATATCAAGAAACAACACGACGCGACGGCACGATGCGACACCAAGAAGACAGGATGCAACGCATTAAACACTGCATAAAAGTGAGGCGACGCCACAACGCAATGGAGCTGTCGTAGTGTCGCGAGTCGGGGCGACGACGCTACGCAATTTTGTCGGCTATAGAACACCATAATGATCCACACTGTTCTTGTAAAGCATTCGAAGCGCCAGTAACGCGTGAATTTCATAGTCGTTTGTGAACCTGCGAAGTGAAGTTCCGACCAAAGGAGCCTCTGTTGCTAAGAAAATTGCTACTATAGAAGAAGGTTGATCTCAGTCTACTTGTTAGAGTCAGTGACGTTTCAAGTTGACTCGGGAAAATTTTCGGCTGTCTCTCCGGTGATCTTTCAACACGTGCTTGTTGCTGTCTTTACAAGTCACTCTTTTTACCTATTGCAGTTTGCGAGTGTGCAATTTGTATACACGAACGTCTGTTGATGGTGTTAAGACATTTTTCAGAGGAGCTTCTCAAAGAACAGCAGTGTGGGACAGCGAAGAATGAAAATGCCATACGACCAGCAACGTTGAGATACACAGCTGGTGCACATTGCAATCTCGTATAGGGATCTGTTATTTCGTTTGTGACCAAGTTCCCCACACGTCAGTGCTCAATTTACTGCACATATACTGATCGGTTAGATCTAATTTTTTACGTGCACATTTATATCTCTGACTGAGAAAACCTCCCAGTAACCCTGCGTTCGGATCTGGTGGCTTGGTCATGAGAAAATTAATATTTGTATTAAAAGAAGACGGGGAAAGAGTTTATTGTGAGTATTGTTGCGTTCCCTGAAATATCAAGTCGATGGTAGCATGGACTTCATTAGTGTGTACGAGATGTGATATTTGGGGTCAACAATTTATTAAAGGGTGGACGTGAAACAAGGGGTTTGGGTGACAGTCAAACTGTATGGTTGGTTTATTGCTCTCACTTCTCTTCATCAAGGTTCAATATGGATTTGAAGAAGGTGTAGCTTAACATAATACAACACACAAAAGGCAAAGTTATAGAGAGGCGAAGTTGTATATGAGTGTAACTAAACTACGGTTTGGCAGGACCATTGGAAATGCAAGTCAGACGGAGTGGGTACGGTACGTGTGTGTAGCATCGCACAACTAGGCTACACTCATCAGGCCGGGCCGTGGTGGGAGCTGTCCCGGACCACCACGGTGACTAACAAGGGCTGGACGGGGCCAGCGCCGGTATGTACCGACCGCACTGACGCTCAGACCGCAATGTGATGAGCGCAATGATAAAGTCGCCGCACTGTGTACTATTGGCTCAGCGTAGAGACGGGGAGGACTGGGCTAGTTAGCAGGACAAGGGTGGCGGGGGACACGGGGGTGTCTCGCCCGGCAATCGGTTCGGACGTAGCGGTGATGGGCCGCTACGACTCTCACTAGCACCCTGGGCTAATTCGTACCGCTCTCGCATCGGTCCAAGCTAAGCTGGCTGGTCATTCATATGGTTACATTTCTTCGCCATAAGAATGGTTATTATCGCACTTCTCTCGGTAAGGGTCCAACCGCCGCACTACGTTGGGTTCCGCTCTCGCAATAAGGGTTTGGTCCACCGCACCTGACCGACGAGCTAGAAAAAATCTGCTCTATTTATAGGATTCTAGAGGCTTAGGAATTAATAAAATATGAGCGTCGCTGAACAGCTCAACCAATGAAAATCTTCCATCTCAAAGGGTCACATGACTTCCTGCTAGAGTCGTGCGCAAGAATCTAAGGGTCGTGTGTAGCAATGTAAAATACAGAATGAGAAGTCACGTGTACAAAGTGTAGAGCCGGGTGCGTGAAAGTGCTTACCCAGTCATCTGTGGCGAATGATTGACAGTTACAAAGTTTGAGGTTTCTGGACATTAGCATTTCAGGGAACCTTACCACGCCCAACCACGCAGCCACATGGAGGGGAATTTCGACATGCCAAAACTGAGCAGAGAAAACCACAACTGAGCAGAGAAAACACAAGGATAAAGGAGTGAAGGAACACGCGATCACGCCAGAGTACAGCATGAATAATTTAATACAAATGCATAATGCATAGCTGAGCTAAATAAGAGACCCTGAGAAATGCAAGTACCGAGAACGAGTAAAATTAGGGGGCGCTAGAATTCCAAGATTTGCGGGTGCGCAACAGTATGTACATTCAAACTTAGTGCATGTACCTGCAATACACGAAAAGAAAGAAATCTGCTTTGGCTGGGAAGTTTATCCTTGTTTTAGTTTATAAACGAATGTCCATTTCTCGTTAACATATATTTGTGTTTTTAAATGTTTCTCCGGTTTTTGTCTCCCTATCCGTCTGTCTTTCTGTCTATTTTGTTTTGTATTAGGAGTGAATGCCCTTTTGAAATAGATATTCATAGGCTTTTTCTTGTTTTGTTTGTTTTTGCTCCATCAATTATGTTTTATACTGCACGTGTTTCTTGTAGTGATGACAGATTAAAAATAAATAGAAATAAAAGCTTAAACTAATGCGCTTTTCACACTGGCAAAGAATGCTGTATAACTCTGTAGAGTAACAACGGAACTCAAGTACATAAACATTTTTAAAGGAATCACAACGTCACGTTCTGTCAACTTTTCTTAGTATAGCTCTCGATAATACGTCATTTTAAATGTCAGCAAATATTATACTGCGCATAAAATACTCCACATTAAACTTGTTTTTGTACACATGTATAACTTCGAAATGCCTTTGACCCTTTGATGTGCTCGTGATGTAAACTGATAATAAACTGTAGCCCACCAGATTCACGCTGTTTTGTTGTACCAAATAACAAGCTTAGTAGAGGGGATAAATGAGTTTTTATGAGGCCAATAAAATTTATGCTTCTCTTGCAGTTATTTGTAAAGGAGTTTGAAATATTACGCTTCTATAATTCTCAAGATAGCAGCTATTCAGCTGATTCTTTAATCGAAACACTTCACCTACCGAGGGGAAACTGGGGGAGTATTGCTCGACGACATTACCCGCCGACTCAGTGTGTTGTTATTTATTTATCCATGAACAAATCAGTGTTACAATGATATGCACCGAAACGTGTCCACAACGCTCCGGTTCGTGACTTCGTCACAAAGGCGGACGTGCCATGATTTGCAGGCTCCCATTGGTTGGGCGTTTATTTCCGGTTCCATATAAACGGCGATCAATGCACGTAACTGTATGTGCAGTGCATGTGTAGTGGGCGTGGCTTAAACTGCAGTGACGTTGCACTTACGAACCGGATAGGGATGGCCCAGTCAAAATGTTTGAACTACTGCCGAAATGTCTGCATCAAACGAGACAGGCAATTGGTTCTCGTGAAATCGAAAAAAGTTACCTCCATGTACCACGTTAAACTGAATTCATTTGAGGTATAAAAATACTCGACTCACGCGCTTGATCGATGCAAGCGATATTGATCTATCTAGGGGTTTTCTATCTTGCCCTGTGGTTTTTCAGAAGACCAAGGAACCTCCCAGCCCGACTGGCTTACCATTCCTGCTTGGTTACTTCCGTAAATTAGCCCTGCAGAGACTGTGAGCGAAACTCCCGGGGGAGTGGGGGTATATACCCCCCCAACGTCTTGCAATGAGCAAAAAAAATTAAAGCGGATTGTGAAGAATTTGTAGGATTTCCGAACGACTAAAAAGTTAACGTTTGCAATATCAAGGAAAAAGAGGGGAAAATAAAAAAGCCATAAATATATTCCATTGTCGTGTAAAATTCTGCATGAATTTGATACACATTACAGATTTTTCCTGAACATCGCCCCCTATATAGTGTATATAGGGTACTACCCCCCCCTTTGAAATTTTCATGTTCAGGCAAGTCACCCCCCACCACCACCACCATTTCCCCACCCCTAACTTGTTTACAGCACAGCACGCCACTGCCGGAGACTCTTTAATATCATTTCCGTTATGAATTGTGAGGTCACACAGCACCAATCCTTTGAGTACATAGTACTTTCGAGGTCGATTATGTCGCCTGCACACGTACTATATACCCATATACCAACAATACGATCTTTTCTATGTACATGTACATGTACACTGTTTGTGCTGTACATGTAGAATGGTTGGGAAATCAACCCTGACCACGGTACGGATACGTGCATCCATTCGCCCTCATGATTGACCCGAACAACTGTTTCTCCGGTATTGGTCTATAGTCGGTTTCGGAGTCCATTGAATTTGGCATCAATCATTCTAGTGCAAAATTTGCAATATTCATAATGGCCCTATTGGAAATAATTTTCACCAGTGTGACTATCAAGTCCCTAGTGGTCTATCTTTGGATTCTCTACCTTGTTATCTGGTTTATTCGAAGACCAAGGAACCTCCCTCCCGGCCCAACTGGCTTACCTTTCCTGGGTTACTTCCCCAAGTTGGCCCTGCAGGGAGATGAGTACAAATCTCTGGCCTTGCTCGCCAAGACCTACGGGGATGTGCTTAGCTTGAATCTATGCGGACAGCTGGTGGTGGTTGTCAGCAGCTACGAAGCCGTCAAGAAAGCCTTTGCTCATCCAAACTCCAGTGACAGACCGCCATCAACCTTTTACAACAAGGCCACGGAGGACAAAGATGCTTTAGGTAATTACGTGTAATACTCATTCCCAGCTGTATGGTGGCGGTTTGATAGGCCTACGAGCATGTATGTCTTGTTTACCAGCAACAATGACTGCCATTTTGTACAGCTAGCAAATGTCAGTTGAATACGCGTTCTTTGCAACATCTGGTAAGTTTGAGCGCGAACTACTACAGTTCGACCAGTGGTCGATGCTTTTTAACATTTCCCTCGAACGACCCTACTTTGTCAAGTTTTTAAGATATCATCATTACTCACTATTCACCAGTGGCTGCGATTCTCGCAGCGTATATGGTCACCAAACTTTGACCTCGTACGCAGTCTCGTACAATTATTTTCATACGAATTGTTCCTTTGTAATGGCAAATGAAATCGACAAGGCCCTATGTGATAATCAGCGGTGCGACCATACCCCGAGCCGGTTCCCAGATGGCCGACTAGATATAGCCCAAACCACCGTATCATTCGGGCTGTGTTAGTCGAACTATAGTTAACCATAGTCGTTGCTCGAACTTGCCCATAGTTTGCCATAAAATTTACATTGGGAAGAATTTCATATATGGACCCTAATTTTCCCGTGGCGGCGGAAGGGGGGTGACAAGGCGGCCAATGCCCCCCCCCCACTTTATCAACTGGGGGGGTCCTGCCCCCCCCAACATTTTGCAGGTCCTATATTTGGGAGAGGCTAAATGGATCTACCTATTACTGACTGATGCCTGATGGTCTAACAACTCCCCCCCCCCTTGAAAATCGTTCCGCCAACGCTGGGGCCCTGTCAAAACGCAATGTCCTAAAAAGTCAAATTTAGGTAGGGCTGATATCGAAGCATACTAAGAACACATAACTTTATGGGCTTTATGGACAGGTTGTCAAATGATGTCAAAGTGATGTCTAGGATGGAATTCTTCCATTTGTTTGTCTGTTAGTTTGTTTGTTTTTTGTCTTCTTCCCTGACCAAAGATTCCCTGAGGATTCTTGGTAAAATCTTAGGTCAGGTATCAACCACAGATAGATCATAATGCAACTTGTCAAGGGTCACTAGGAAAGCCCTGGGTGGATCCTGTATTTAGATGTACGTACAGGTTGTTAATGTTGGCGGTTACTTTGAAAAGAAACTCCAAAAACGCATAGGAAGGAAGCAATATTATGTTGCATGTAGGCATTAAGCATAAGAAAACATATCTCACTATCCGCAGAGACACAGCCGGATATGCCCGAACATCAACGATGCTATCCGAATGTGGACAGGACAAGTTCCAAATTTCGGCTTATTTTAAGACTGGAGGAATTCCTCTGGTTTTGGTCACTTGGACATTGTGCGGTACTTGTGCGACCCTTGATTTGACGAGAATGGTCGAGATCATGGTCCGGTATCCAGACTAAGGTTTTTTGACATTTTATAATTATTCTTTTGTTTTTTGCTCTGACAATCTGCCATACTTTGTCAACCACAGGTTGGCAAAAACTGGCAACTCTGGCGGAGCAAAGAAAGGTCTGTAACCTACCTTGGGAAGAATTCCATATTGGGCCATCACAATTTTGAGAGTCACAAAATGCCAGTAAATGGCAAATTGTTAATTTAAGGGGGAATTAAGCGAGAAAAGGGGTCCGATGCCTATAGGGAGAACAGGTTTGAACATTTTGCCCATAGCTTAAATACGGGGGCGGCCAAAGTTTGCAAAACGTTACCCATTGGTTAGGATTAGATTTTACCTGAAATCTGCTCAAACTGGGCATTTGTCCCGTAAATTTGAAGGAAGGTTGTATTTTATTTCACTTTTAAACGTACATCTACATAAATAATGGTGTTCGGATAGCTTTTGTGATGTATAATACGAGACATCCGAATGAAATCCATTGTATTCAATCTGTTGCGAAATTAAGCCAGGGAGTATTCTGTTACAAGCAGTGAGACTCGTTCACATCCCCCGGTGCTGTTTCAGTATCCATGATATTACATTCAGAGTTTTTACAGGAATGTGATACAGGAATGTCGGGTACTTACAGGAATATGAAGTCAACACCCAACTGAAAAGGTTCACGCTACCCTTTGTCTTTGTTATACACCTTCAGCGCTCCCGTAACATGCATGTAGGCCTTCGCACCTTCCTGAAATAAACTGATACAAAACACACCGTTAACATTGAACTATGAGATTATCAATGTCAATAGTCTTGATGCAAAACTTTCTTTTTGGTTTACTTCCATGTGAGACTCCCGGGGTACCAAGATCGCACGCAGGCTTCAATGATACATCTGATTTGAGAATGTTAGACAGTGTATAATACAGGAGGAATGTGATGAACTGCAACACAAATTCAACTGGTCAGATATT
This sequence comes from Acanthaster planci, assembly GCF_054643075.1. Classification (NCBI taxonomy): domain Eukaryota; kingdom Metazoa; phylum Echinodermata; class Asteroidea; order Valvatida; family Acanthasteridae; genus Acanthaster; species Acanthaster planci. The sequence continues at coordinate 11,569,776 of NC_141784.1, forward strand.
ATGGGCAATTTCTGACTTTGTGACCTTTCCGTTTGTAATGTAGTTTCATCTTCTTTACGACGAAATCGTTGTACTTCTGACAAACTCACACGATCACGCTTCTCTGCTATTCTACATGTATACTTATTTATTTCTACAGTAGTGCTAGCAGATGTGATACAAAGCAAGTCAAAATCTCAAAGACCCTCTTCCCCTTTCTCTCCTCCTCTTTATAACCCATCTTATTCCAATCTAATTTCTAAGAAAATATCTGTGCACTTCCAGAAAGTTAGTGTGGTCAGTCCAGGATATAGTGTGGTCAGCCCCGACCACTTCCAGTACCTTAGATTTCATTTTTACGACCTTCTCATGAGCCCAGTTTCCTCCTTAATTGACCACGACCTTCCCCTACATACTTGTGGTTCCTTACTCAGAATTGCTTCATGACAGCGTTATTCACTTAGGCACAGGACAATCCTTACCACCCCCGGTTGAAAAAGCCATTCCCATGGTTTAAAAATCCCGATGTTTTACTGGTATCAGGAGGAAGATTCTTATAAAAATTGTTTGCGTTTCAGGTGTGGGTTCGTCGTCTGGTCCTTGCTGGCACGAACAGCGGAAATTCTCCTTGAAAGTGCTGAGGGATCTTGGTGCCGGAAAAACAAGCTTTGAAGATGCCATTGCTGGGGAGGCAACTGTCCTGATAAAAGAAATTAGGAACAAGGGAAGCCCATTTAATCCAACGAATTTAATATGCAACGCCGTCTCCAACGTCATCTGCTCAGTGACACTCGGTAAAACATTTGACTACGCTGATACTAAATTCCAGGAGCTTTTGAGATTGCTCAACAGAAACTTTGAGCTCGTTGGTGGTGGGTCTGCTTATCAGTTTCTGCCAATTATGCAGCGTCTGACATTTACGGCTTCCTTCAAGGAACTTCATCGAAACATGCTTCGGATAGTTGGGTTCCTGAAAGGGCACGTTGACGATCATCGTAAACATTGGGATCCAGAAAATCCAAGAGACTTTATCGATGTGTTTCTGGGAGAGATTCAGAATAACGAGAAAAAGAACATCAAAAGTCACATCACATCCTGTAATATGCTGCTCACCGTCTTCGATCTGTTCACCGGAGGGACGGAAACCATCTCCTCCACCCTTCGTTGGGCCTTGCTCTACATGATGGCCTACCCAGAGGTGCAGAGCAAGATCCAGCGAGAGCTGGACGACGTGGTTGGTCGACAACGACTGCCTCGCCTAGCCGATAAATCGGACTTGCCGTACACGGAAGCGACCATAATGGAGGTGCAGCGCATTGCCAGCGTGGGCCCTCTCGGCTTGGCTCACATGTTTTCGCAAAGTACCTCCATCTTCGGGTATGACATCCCTCGGAACACCATGCTGGTAGCCAACCTGTGGGCAGTGAGCCGAGACCCAAACCTATGGCCCGAACCGGAGAAGTTTCAACCGGAGAGGTTTCTGGACGAGAATGGAAAAGTAAGACACCGAGAAGAACATCTTCCGTTTTCCACAGGTAAATAATTACACAAATTAACACATCACCTTTGCGACCTTCGGACTTTGCCTAAAACATTCATCTAACTAAAGATATCTCATTACTTCCATATCCACCAGTAATTTTTCTTTTGCAGGTCGACGAGTGTGTCCTGGAGAGCAACTGGCTAAGATGGAGTTGTTCATCTTCTTTTCCTTCTTCCTGCATCAGTTCACCTTTGTGAAGCCTGAGAATTCCCCGCCCATCTCCTTCAAGGCCATCAACGGTCTTACTCTGTCGCCATTTCCATTTGAAGTATTCGCTGTTCCAAGAGAATGAACGTGAATAAAGTAAAGAATAAATGAATGTGGCAAAGGAGCGAAGTACCTGCAATTGTAGGCTGAGCGAGGATATACGTAAATCCAAAGTGTATACAGTGTACATGTACTCGAGTTCTGTTGGTGAGAGTTTCAAGTTTCAAGCAGAAAAGCAACGTTTCTGTTAAAATAAAGCCTTTTCTGGTTCTGAACAAAACATTTTAATGAATGCGAAGGGCGTAGACCTATTTTGAGTTAGGACCTGAATGCTGTAATGAACATGTTATACCGTATATGTAAATGTTATTCATGATCTTATGGTATTCTACATAGACTACAAAATTGCTTTGCGTCAGCCCGTCGCCCCTATGCCACGATGCGACACTACGACGGCTCTGTCGCGACAGCACGACACGGCGGTACGACGACACAACGCCACGACATGACAGCAGGGTGGGACTGCACGACGGCACGATACGACGGCAAGACGCGCCAGCACGACTCGACGATATCAAGAAACAGCACAACGCGACGGCACGGTGCGACATTAAGAAGACAGGACGCAGCGCATTAAACCGTGACACTGCATAAAAGTGAGGCGACGCCAAAACGCAATGGAGCTGTGGTAGTGTCGCGAGTCGGGGCGCAATTTTGTCGGCTATAGAACACCATAATGATCCACACTGTTCTTGTAAAGCATTCGAAGCGCCAGTAACGCGTGAATTTCATAGTCGTTTGTGAACCAGCGAAGTGCAGTTCCCACCAAAGGAGCCTCTGTTGCTAAGAAAATTGCTACTATAGAAGAAGGTTGTTTCAAGTCTACCTGTTAGAGTCAGTGACGTTTCAAGTTGAGCTCGGGAGAAATTTTCGGCTGTATCTCCGGTGATCTTTCAACACGTGCTTGTTGCTGTCTTTACGAGTCACTCTTTTTACCTATTGCAGTTTGCGAGTGTGCAATTTGTTCAATTTGTTGCTAATGTTCCCCGTGTTCTTTTTTTCCCATAGGTTTTTTTGTGGGGGGTTTTTGCTCAAACCCCTGATCAGTGTTTAATTAGTGCCTTGATTATTTAAATGTTCACATGTGCATGATGTTGTAGTGGTCTGTATTTGTAAATATTAATGTTGTCGTATTTGTCAGTTTTACTTTTCATCATGAGTTTCTAACTATTGTACTAATTTATGTTTGCAGGGCCCCAATGGAAACCAGTTTGAAACTGTTTGGGCATACCCTGGGTAAAGAAATGGAATAAATAAATGGCAAATAAAAAATAAACAGAATAAAAGCTTAAACTAATGAGCTTTTCACACTGGCAAAGAATGCTGTATGACTCTGTAGAGTAACGACGAGAACTCAAGTACATAAACATTTTTACATGTACATGTATCACAACGTCACGTTTTGCCAACTTTTCTTAGTATATCACTCGATAATAATATAACTCGACAGGTTATATGGATCGACACCAGAGGATGACTTGGGACAAAGTTGTACATGTAGTTGATGTGGTTTATTCGGCTGGCTCGATGTGCGGCTCTCTGCCCGATTGTCATAGCTCATAGGGATTTTATACATTTTCTGGACATTTCATTTTTCATCCATCATACAAGTTTCCTTGCCTTATTAGGTATTGGCTACTAGTCTTTGAATATTAATACAGCGTGCATGAATATGTTTGGTTCATTTGGATTTGAGGGTAGGGTTGGTCAAATTAATGAACTTTGACTTTTCCTTATAAGGCCGGTGGGCTGCCTCATGGCCCATCCGGTCCAGCCCTGCTTTCCTCCCCATAGGCCTTGTGGTTCAACTAGTCATTCCTTAAGTGAGTCCCATTACTTGGAAAGCGGTTCTACTCTTGAAGGTCAATCCGTACAACTTAAGTAGCAATACAACATGTGCTATTGTAACATGGTGATAAGAAGGCATTTTAAATGTCAGCAAATACCATACAGCGCATAAAATACTCCAAATTAAACTTGATTTTGTGTACATGTATAACTTCGAAATGCCTGTAACCCTTTGATGTGCTCGTGATGTAAACTAATAATAAACTGTAGCCCACAAGATTCACGCTGTTTTGTCGTACCAAATAGCAAGCTTAGTAGAGGGGATGAAGGAATTTTTATGAGGTCAATAAAATTCATGCTTCTCTTGCAGTTATTTGTGAAGGAGTTTGAAATATTACGCTTCTATAATTATCTAGAAAGCAGCTATTCAGCTGATTCTTTAATCGCAACGCTTCACCTACCGAGGGAAACTGGGGGAGCATTGGTCGACGACATTACCCACCGACTCAGTGTGTTATTATTTATTTATCCATGAACAAATCAGTGTTACCATTAAGCACCCAAACGTGTCCACAACGCTGTGGTTCGTGACTTCGTCACAAAGGCGGACGCGCCGTGATTTGCAGGCTCCCATTGGTTGGGCGTTTATTTCCGGTTCCATCTAAACGGCGATCAATGCACGTAACTGCATGTGCAGTGGCCGTGGTTTAAACTGCAGTGACAGTGCACTTACGAACCGGATAGGGATGGCCCAATCCGAAATGTTTGAATTACTGGTGAAATGTCTGCATCAAACGAGAGAGGCAATTAGTTCTTGTAAAATCAAAAAAAAAAAAGGTCACCTCCGTGTGCCGCGTTAAAATGAATTCATTTGAGGTATATTTTATCACGGGTATACTCGACTCACGCGTTAGATCGATGGAGGAGCAGCTGACACCCATTGCCTGATTCTCTGCAGAAATCAACGTAGAAACATTTGAAATATGGGATAAGCGGGAGCAACAATTCTCGCTCCTTTTCGCTAGCAGGCGATTTGTATTCGATTATGAAAGAATATTATTATTCCCCCCACCCACAAAAAGTAGGGAAATACATGTATTGAATTATGAGAGTGGAAGGTTGGAGTTGGCGGAGGGTTTTACGCATCGGTGAGTATTCGGCATGCCGACATCGCCTTTCTCTCCAGCACTTTTCCAGGTAGGGCTAATTGTTTCACCATTATATTGTCGTTACTATGGAGTTCTTACGACAAGCGCGCAGGGTCACGACATGAAAGGTAACAATGACATCGAACCGTACACATGCACATGCAAATATCCAATTATGCATAGTACTCTCGGGAAACCAGGTCACTAGAGCGACATTTTCAGAGGAAAAAGAACAGACCGGCAGTATCAACTATCATACGGTCTTTTGCTTTCACAACAGAAGGGTAAAATACGTATACATCCGGCATTGCACCAATTTGGAGTTAGCATTTGGAAAATTTTCAGAGCCCCCAAACTGTCATGACTCCGTTGGAAGTGATAACAGACTGTCTGACAGTCAAGTCGATATTGATGTATGTAGGGGTTTTCTATGTTGCCCTGTGGTTTATCAGAAGACCAAGGAATCTCCCTCCCGGCCCAACTGGCTTACCTTTCCTGGGTTACTTCCCTAAGTTAGCCCTGCAGGGAAATGAGTACAAATCCCTGGCCTTGCTCGCCAAGACCTACGGGGATGTGCTCAGCTTGAATCTATGTGGACAGCTGGTGGTGGTCGTGAGTAGCTACGAAGCCGTCAAGAAAGCCTTTGCTCATCCGAACTGCAGTGACAGACCGCCGACAACCTTTTACAGCAAGGCCACGCCGGACGGAAAAGCTTTGGGTGAGAAATGGATTGCTTTTAATCGAATACATTTTCGTGAATGGCGCACAACACTGCAGATACCTGAATAGGGCGTACTGCGTGCAACTAGTAAAAAGCATGTATTGTAATGGTGTGCGTTTTGGGACACAATATTCCACCTTACCATGGAGCTATACCAAATAAGAACGTGACTCGGCCAAACGAAGCACACAAACGTGCAGAAGACAATGTGTTTCATTGTCTTCTGCACGTTTGTCTGCTCCATGTAGCCGAGTTGCTGAATCTTCATTAGAATGCAAAAATGCATGATGTATATTACTGGGGAAATGTGGACCTAGTTATTATAGTACCTACTTTAAGCCCTGCTATTGGCATGATTCAAATGTTAAACATATCTCAGTCATTTCTTTCCAACAGTAATGAAATGAGAAATCTAATGATTTTTATAATTTAATATATATAGATAACAAAGATAATAGATCGCCAGCAGGACAAACACATGTAGAAATAGACAAAGATGGAACACAAACAACTAGACTTTTGGCTATGAGGGAAAGCAAGTATAACGCAAAAAATTGTTTAGAAACCAATCACCCTAAACTTACCAGTAATAAACACCCTGTAATATGCTTTCATGTGTATTTTCATCATAAACTTTGGTGCTGTGACTTGTCGCAAGAGTTCCCACGGGGGAAGGTGCCCCCTTGCCGTTGCCTACACATCTGCTGACTTGGCTGCTTCTCCACTCATAGTTGCTAAAGACAATGTCTAAAAAATCATCTGTCACAACTTCTAGGATTAACATGATGTATACCAAGATGCATTTTGTTTTTAGGGGTAGTAGCTGCGTCGGGTCCCAGCTGGTCTGAACAGCGGAAATTTTCCCTGAAAGTACTGAGAGGTCTTGGTGTTGGAAAAGCAAGCTTCGAAGAAGCCATAGCTGGTGAGGCAAACTGCCTGATCAAAGAGATGAAGAGCCGCAAGGGAGACCCATTTAATCCGATTGACTTGATAAATAACGCCGTCGCCAACGTTATCTGCTCCGTGACCCTTGGTAAAACATTCGACTACTCTGACACTAAGTTTCAGCAACTCTTGAGAATGATGAACAGAAATTTCGAGATTCTTCGCGGAGGGTCCTTGTACCAACTTTTGCCCTTCGTCCGATATCTGACATTTACGGCTACCTTCAAAGAGCTCCAATGGAATCTGCATCAGAGGTTGAGATTCCTGGGAGAGTATGTGGACGACCATCGTCAGCATTGGGATCCAGACAATCCAAGAGACTTCATCGATGTCTTCCTCGGTGAGATTCACAATAACGAGAAAAACAACATTAAGAGTCACGTCACACCCTATAATATGCTGCTCACCGTCTTCGAATTGTTCGTTGCTGGGACAGAAACCGTCTCGTCCACTCTCCGCTGGGCCTTACTGTACGCGATGGCCTACCCGGAAGTACAGAGCAAAATCCAGCGAGAGCTCGACGAGGTAGTCGGTCGCAACCGGTTGCCTTGCCTCGCTGACAAACCCGAGCTGTCGTACACAGAAGCGACTATCGAGGAGGTGCAGCGCATTGCTTGCGTGGGCGCACTTGGCCTGCCCCACATGTTCTCGCGAGACACGTCCATCTTCGGACATGACATCCCTCGGAAGACCATTCTTGTTCCTAACTTCTGGGCAGTGAGCCGAGACCCAAACCTCTGGTCAGAACCGGAAAAGTTTCGACCAGAGAGGTTTCTGGACGAGAATGGAAAAGTGAGACACCGAGAAGGGCATTTGCCATTTTCGACAGGTAAGGTATAACCTTGTTTTTTCAAAGTAGCCGCGTCAGTTCAATCGGATTCCGTGCACAAGTACCCTAACCGGTATTGAACTAAGCCAGAAGGCGACAGGACTGGGTGTCATTACCTTCAATCACCCACTAGAAGACGGTATTTGTCTCCCTACATCCTACATATTTGCTGAAAATCACTCTTCCTTACTCGCTCAGTAACCCAAGCAAAAAGCGTGTGGCGCGTTAACCTCATGCAGTGCTTTGCTGGGTGACCAGTGCCCTGAGATACTCACGGAGTCTACAACGGACCTTTGCCCCAGCTCAAGTTCAACGCCACGCATTACTTTCTCTCTTGTAGGTCGTCGGGCGTGTCCAGGAGAGCAACTGGCTAAGATGGAGTTATTCATCTTCTTTTCCTTCTTCCTGCATCAGTTCACCTTCGTGAAGCCGGACAATACCCCTCCCATCTCACTCAAGGCTGTCAACGGTCTTACCCTCACGCCCACTCCCTTCGAAACCTGCGCGATACTTAGGGAATAGCGTAGTGATTTTGATCGATAAGTTTAATTTCACTTTCATACAGATTAAACAACTAATTAGTTATAGTCCATCAGAAAGTATGAACACTTTTATTCTTGTTAAAATAGGCTGGTATGAGTTCCTGGAAGAACTGAGCCTTATAATTACTAGAGGGCTAGCCCATTATGCAAAGTGAAGCTTGCTTAGGGCATTCATGTTTTTTACACCAACCTGTAGCGGTTCTTCGGCCACCTGATTTAGTGTGCCTCCCAAGAGTTTGCAACGCGTTGGCTAATCACGAGGCCCCTAACCTTTGCCAAACGCGCATTGGGCCGACAGATTTTGCGCATCGTGATTGGCTAACGCGTTGCAAACTCTTGGAGGCACACTATCGTGAATCACCCTTATTTCCACAATTAATGCGCGGAAAGGCGTACGATTTCGAATTCTTTCCGCATTCTGACGTTCACGAAATTGCCAGTAGAAATACATTGATTCGAAAGTGCCCGCGTTTGCTCGTCAGTCACATCACGTGAAAACAAACTTGAAATTTTGTTCAGCTTTTGTACAGTTTTGTGCATATTTGCGTATAGTCTGTATTCTAAAGAGATGTGTCCACGAGGCCGATATGCTAAAACAAAAACTAAGCGCACAATCAAGTTGGTCGATAGAAACAGACGCACGTACGCTGCAGATAAAAAAAACCTAGATGCAGAAACCAGCAAATGATGTACTTGCACGTTGCATTTAGACTATTATAATTTGGAATTTTTCCCATGTTATCTATCATCTTCGTTGATCTCCAGTATAAAAAGAGATCAATTATCATATTCTACATAGTTATGCGTGCATAAATTCAAAACGACTGCGCCCAGGAGGCATCAAAGCTTCATCCGCGTAGGAATTGATGAGTTAGCGCTCTAGTGATTTATAGGGACCATGTAACAGAAAGTTTTTACTAAAATTCTTGAAATTTTGTGTTTCATTTGCCCTTTTCCATTTTGTGGTTGCTATTTTTGTCTTTTTCTTTCTTTTTTTTTGCTTTTTACGCTGATAGGGATTTGCATATTCCTGACCAAAACTGTAACGTAATCCAAGGTACTGAACACAGTGTAGCATAAATTTGTACACAAAAAATTGCTAGATTTATTCACTCTTTGCTATCCAAGTACATGTATAAGTACATGACAATTCGGCAGTGAGCAACCTTTTCTCAGAAATATTTTCCAAGAGCAAGTTAGGTTTAAAACAGACATGTGGTTTTCCCACAGACATAAGCGCATAGACCACCAGTGGGTTTTCGTCACAACGTGCATAGACCGTCGATCTTGCGCGATTTGGAAAAGTATTCGGTTCGTACGTGTGACGTCACTTCAGTGACGCCCATCACTGCACATTGTTACACATTGATCTCATGGAGTCACATGAAACCGGAAGTTAATGCACAACTTAAGTGTTCGTCCAATGGGAGCCCGCAATCGAAGTCACTTACGAACTGGATGAGCAAACAGTGCGCAAAGCAGTGGATGGCAGCGCGTTCAGTGCGCATTACGCGCAACGCACTTACATTGTCTGTGGATGTATTTACTTGCATGTGCTCCAAAAATACGTTCAACTTTTTTGCTCTTCGGTTCTGCTATCTCTTCTTTTAAACGTTGCGACCGCATTGTTTTGAATCCCTATGGGCCATATTAAGTAACTGGAGGATTTTTTACAATCGAAAAATGGCTTCATAGAATTTTTATGGCTGGACTTCATCAACTGTGCTTAAATTCCTCACGCCTTGGGATGAATTTGCCCATAGTTTTGGTTTTCGTCGATGTGTGTCTTCCCGGATTTACATCACTAACAGGGCCCTCACTTGTCTAGAAAAGCTTAGTCAATTTTGTATGTTTGAAAAAAACCAGTTAACAGTTCATCTAACTTCTAACAGATTTATTAACATTTGCAAAAAAGTGATTCTAAGAAAAAAATTACCGCAGCATTACGGTTGCGAATGTAGTTCAATTCTTACTTGAGACTGAAAACTAGATATAGAAATTTCTTTAAGACTATGTACGTGTACCACTAAAATCAACTTTATTCCCAATCAGTTTTACATCAAGACACATGTATATGCTTTAAAACTTTCTAAATGAAAGAGATCTTGCCCTTGTTTAGTCTAACAGGGTTTGACAACCTATCAAGGCCACCATAGTATAAGTAACTGTATATGTACACGGGAAAGAGTACTCGCTACAGTTGAGACGGGTCTGTACAAAAACAAAGGTCACAGAATACAGGGAAACATCTGAGATGGGACTGCTATAATCGCACAAACCGCCTTCATTGTAAAAAAAAAAAAAAGCAAAACACGTATGTACACTGTGATTGAAAGTTAGTGCAGTGAAAGCATACATGTACAAGTAGTTTATATTGCAAAATTTACTAATCATAAAGTTTTGCAATGGAGTGTAGCTAGTAGGCTTTCTCTATTGGGCAAAGGAAGGAATAAATTTGTATCTGCAATTTCTCATCGCATAAATGCCTGCATTCATTGCTCTGATGTGACTTCCATTTACTACAAACTTGTCATGATCACTTCCCAGAGCAACCAGGACTTATTACCACTGAAACTATTCTGATTAAACGAAAACACTTTCAACACCAAAATAAAATTGTAGTAAGGAGGTAGTCAGCCCCATTATATATCTTACTCTGAAAATGTATTGAAGACAAAATCAGCACACCGAAAAATTTAGAAATGGTCTTATACAATGACAGTTGTTGTACACACTAAATGTGTCCAAAACAATATCTCGTTTCTACTCAAAAGCACAATAAAGAATACAACCCTGATTACACCCAAACTTTCAGAAGTTCAAAGAGGAAACGTGAAGTGAACCCTGGACTCTAACTTGCTACAAAACTACGGATCTTACCAATGCAATTCAAGAGTGAGCAAAAAAAATTACATGGCAAAATGTTACCTACACACACAATATCTATTAGGAAAAAAAACACCACGCAAAAAACCTGAGGAGCGCAAGATTAAAGCTTTAAGTGACAAATATTTCCTAGCAGAAAATCTGGGCGGAAAGTTAGGCAGGGAAGGTTGGAAGAATTAACAACGAAAGTGTACAGGAGGCACTCAAAGCACTGAACATCATGGACATCTGAACATTCACTCTCACGGCACATATCTCTTTACAGTACACCCGGAAAGTTGCAAAAAGTTCTTGATTAACTAAGTAATGGTATCACAAAACTTTCCAACATCAATCTCCTTCAGAAAAAGGATTTTCATTTGGACTCTAGCATCCATTTCTTACAAAAGAGACATATATACACAGATTGAAGGCAGCATGAAGTTCAGTGTTTCCTTAATCCGACCAATTTCAGCGGTTGACCCAAGGATCCTCCGTTAGGGATGTTTACAGTCTTCCTTACAAGTTCTTAAAATAATAATAGCGATTCTTTTACAAACCTCGATGACATAGGAATTCTTTCAAAGACAGCAGTACTTTGGTGCAAACGAGTTTGGTACATATATCCACATGACATTTCATTCAAATCATAATTAAAGAAACCAAAAGTGCAACAACATTGCAAGCAATGCGCATCATCACTGCCAAATGCCCTTCTTATACCAGTGGGTAGCTAGCAGAAGTAGCAATGCCACACTGATTGTTCTTGTTGCGGGACATCATGATGTAACCATCCACTCCCCAGTCAGTGCCCCAACTGGAACAAAAAACAACATTAAGAATTCAAGGTTTACGGACTACAAAATTACATTTACTGATTACACTATAAATGCTACAGCGCGTGATCTGTCGAATGATGAAAAGAATGCTAAATTATGAAAAGCTCTCCCAAACTATAAGTAGCCACAGTGGAAATTTTAAAAACTGCTTTTAGTTACATGTACATCTAACTCCTCAGAGGTGAGATAAATTATCCTGTACAAAATTTAAGGAGAAATTTAAGGAGAAAGACACGAAACAGATGGACATTTCTATTCCTTTGGCTTATCATGGTATGAGGACTTCTCTGTGGGAAACAAGATGTTGGACTGAGGACACAGTAGCGATTAATAACATTCTTGAGATCCATTGTTTTAGGTGTAATCGTGCAGGAATTAATGAGCATTTGATGGCACGTTATCAGCCGCAGTATTAAAATGCAGCATAATGGGGGGGGGGAACCAACCTGTTCTTCACAAGCCAATAGTCTTCTCCAGAGTTGACACCATATCCAACCACCAATACACCGTGATCAAGCTCTCTGGAGCTGCATTGTGGCTCGTTGTACACACCTGTCGTGCAAAAAGGACACGGGCAAATAATTTTGCAATCCCACCCTTTTGAGGGTAAGAATTTCTTAATACTTCACAACATCACAGATTCACGTATTTGTTAGAAACTATATAACTGATGCAGATTTTTGATGAGGAACACATAACATTATTGAGAAGGTTTTTGGCTACCAATAGGGCATCAGCTAAAATACTAAAAGCCAAAGAGAGTACCAGTTAAGTTTCATGTTGTCAGACTGGAAAGTACTACTCGCACCACAGAAACGCCTGTCAGATTGTCACAAACCATTGTGTAAACATGGTTCCCATGAAAATGAAAATCTACTGTCACAGCGAGGGAATGGGCCTTACAACTGAACAAAGGCTACAGCCAAACAGGTGAATCAACATGACAGAGTCCAGTCATCACAAATAAGCACATGCTCATGGAGACACTTCTAATTTGCAATACTGCTTACTAAAAGCCAGAATTACCACGCCACCTCAATCAATAATGCCTTGGTTGCCTGCTCAAACACGTTTGCCCAGTACATCCCCTGTAAGGGGAGGACCAGTGATCTTCTTTTCTATTTTAAATTGGCCACTGGTCTAGACACTCACCTTCTCTGTATAGCTGGAACGAAGAGTGACTGGCGTCAATGGCAACAGAGATGGGGCCTTTGGTGGCGCATGCTGCCAACAGGTCTGTCTCGCTCCCCGCCTCAATGTCCACGAAGCCTGTGCAGAATCCCTTCACGCATCCCGTGGTCTGATTGTACTTGCACTTGGTCTCATCCTAGAAAGAACCCAGTGGAAATCATACATTCTTGAAACAAGCTTTTCAACTGTTTAACTGTGTGATTTGCTTCACAATACCAAGTAAGACTCTTGTGTCGGGCAATTTGGGGTCTGAAAACCATTGGCACCACAATGCCATTGGCAGCACAAAGCCTAACCTTGTACATACATGACACACCTGGAAGTCAGAAACAGCATTATCATGATTTCTGCTGCTACAGAGGAAGTGGAAAATCATAAAAAAATTATAAAGAAAGCTGCCCCACATGTATTCAAGTCAAGAAAATCCTCTTTTGTGATTCCTTTAACTTCTACCTGATATTGGTGGCATGCAGTACCCAAATTTTGATGTTAGAGATTTGAAAGTCATTAACAGCATTACCCTGGCTTTATATTTGTAGCATGTCTCCTTGTCGATACCGTTGTTTTCCTTGACATACGTAAAAGCATCGTCCATAAGGCCACCATTGCACCCATCATCCCCCTCCACATAGGAACAGTCCACCAGGTTCTGCTCGCTCAAGCTGGGCAGGATACCCGTCTTGGCAAAGTTCTGCCCTTCCAAGGAGCCTGTGGCACTGAACGCCCAGCAGGAACCACATTGCCCCTAGCAGGGAGAGGAAGATAGGAAAGTTTGATGAGTTTGTCTTAACCTAAACCATCCTCCATCCTTCAATATTGGAGGATTGGGACTGTTGGATTAGATTTATACAGGTCACACTGTAATCTCCAATGTCGTTAACATGTTCTCAAGACATCTTTCGATTTTTGGGCAAATATCTCTAGAAATTCTTTCAAATTCACCACTTTGTGATAAACCAAGGGACAGAGCTATCTTCTTAAGACTTTGTCAAATGAAAGTCAGTCACAGCTCAAGGAACTGTCAATACATTATTGCTGCTTACATTAATCAGTCAGTGCAGTCAAATTTGCATGACTGATAGGTGGAGACTGGAAAAAGCTATGTTTTCATGAAACTACAAGGTAAAAAAGTTCAGATTTGGTCCTTGAACGTTTAGGAAACCAATTACTTTAAGGCCTATGCTGACAAATTACCGTTAGACAAGGAAAAAGAAATGTGTGGCAAACTTTGCTAAATCCAATCAATCTACACGTGAGTGTAATCTGTTTAGGTGCCAGGACTGTGATCAGTCATTGCACATGGTAGGTTTGAAGGGAGGGACAGCTCTTGCTCTGTCCCCCAATGGTGGCCGTGGCTGGAAATAACATGTCGAGAGCACGGTTTCCACCAGACAGCCGCTACAGGTTGTGTTCCTGCCAGCTGCAGCCATGAGCTCACTTACCTGATTCTTGACCGGGGTGACGTATCCCTTCTCACGCCAGTCCACAGTATCGGGGTACTTGACGTTCTGTGGTTCCCTGAAGGTAACGGTTGCTTTGGGAGGATTAGCTCTTGTCTTGTACCCATTCATGACATCTTTGAACTCTTGGCTTGTCTGACAATTGGAATGGTTGGGGGTGGGCAGGGAGGAACCCAAAATGCCATCAAGTGAGAAACTAACACACTTTTATGATCTTTACCATTATCTCCAACTCCATCGGTATGTTTACAAATATCTCCCTGAAATCCTACCATATCATGCTTCAAGGAAACTGTTGCACATTCTTTGAAACTATGTTTTCACAGGATATCAGCCCCTACCTACGAGTAACTGTCACTGGAATCAGTGACATCTCTCTTCCTCCACTAAAATTATCCTGTGGATATTGAGGGATAGCAAGAGATCAAGTTGAAATGCAAACAACACAGAGAGAGGAAATGACATAGGCCTTTCAAAGTTTCACAGGACTGTTTAAAACAAAGTTCAGGGTGCAAATGTGCCAATCATAAACGTCAGCCCAGCTGCACCATCTCCGATGTTCTCCACTGAGTTTAAATGTTGAACGGGCCAAAAGCGTACCCTTCTCCCAACAGTATGAGACCATCTTTATCATCCAGTGTAAAGTTTAACTAAACTGATGTGCACATGCACGTGGTATCACAGATTTCCATTCAACAAGTTTGCTTCGACTCAGCAAAGAGGTGTTACATGTAATGCATGCTTGTGTTCAATCTTAAAGTTTCACAACACATTACTTGGTACCCAAACCATTTGAGGTACCAAGCAGTTCATGAGTTACAAATTCCTTAAACCGGCATATTACATGTACATGTAACTCTGCCGCGCATTTCTTCATCTGTCTCTTGTCAAGTTCCTCCTGACTTAAATGTATCCGTATCTCTTGAATGAATTAATTCGTGCACAGGAACCAGGATGTAGCTGTGGCACTGAACAAAAAAAATCCCTGACCTCCGTCTAGTTGCGTTACATTGTATGAAAAAAAAATCCTTCATCTGTTCAATGAATGCATGACTGAACACGCAGTACGGTCCCACACTCTAATCCCTTGTCAACATGTACAACCACATCTAAAAAGACCACACACAAGTGTGTCATTTCCAGTGAACCATGCCCCAAAATTCATGACATTTTTCAACAGTTACTCAGTAACATATGCATATGTATTAGTTTGCTATGTCATTGTAAATACAGAAATGGCAGGGTGAATGCTATTTCCCTTTTCGAAACAAATATGTGGCTAAACACATATGAAACTTTTCATAAACTTTTGGGGAAGCGAAACTGTGAGTTAGCAAGTTTTAAGGGATGGCTTGTGACAAAATAATTCTCTGGTTTTGTGGCATGCATGCACACATCTTATATCCTTGAAAACAGAATGCACCTGACCAAACCGAGAGCACAATAGCCCCACAAAGCCACGATCCACATCCTGTCACCAGACTTCCCCTGAAGCCTTTGTTTCCCTATCCTTCAATCAAGCTAACATGATGTTAATGACCCCATGGTTACATAAACTATCTGTTTCCATGTCACGAGACTGCCAGCCCCTGGAACACGTTTCCTGTTTGGCAAAGGAAACTGATTTTATGTTTGGATGGCTCCGTAAAAATAACTACTGAAAGTTGTGTCAAACGACAAGTGAAAGCAGAGGGTGTGACAATAACCATAGAAATTTCAAAGTATATTGAACTATAGGAGGGCGAAGGTCATGATGGAAAAAATTCCATAATTGTGCACATTTCATTTACAAGGAATGAACAGCACAAGTAGAGGCAAAAAAAGTCCTGACATGCTCTTAAGATTCTATCACTGACAATTTTTGTAAGGACCGTAATTAAGCAACTCCAACCTTCTGGCTGACCGCACATACTACATTTGGATACTTCAATCAAATGTGGACGCTTATTACATGCATTTCCCTGATGTAACTGCAGATGATGGACACAGCCCAAGGAACAGGGGGAGATGAAGAGGGACTGATACACTGAGAAGAGCACTTACCATATCTCCATAGGAGTTCATGCCTAGCCTGTAGGTGTGGTTTCCGAGGTCATACTCTAGATTGTGCTTTGCAATTATTTTTACATTGTCTTCCCAGATGCTTCGTCGGTGTGCCTCCTCGTTAAATGCTCTGTATTGCTTGCTGTGTACCTGTGGGGGGAAAAAAAAATAAAGTTGGATACCACAATACGTAAGGTTCAAAACACCCGGGGGGCAAACGTTCAAATTACTGAATTATTCCCACAGTTGAAGACACCAGCAGGACGTCCAGAGGGTTTGTTATTACTATTGTTTCAGTCTCAAATTTGTGACATCCAGGCCAAGAGGCACATCCAGAGAGGAAGAAAAGCAAGAATTCTTACCAAGTGTGATCTCACACAGGATTGATACACAGGGCGTGTGCATGCTAACATTTATATACCTTTCATGGTTACCCATTTATTTTTGAATTGGAAAAGAAAGTCCATTTTTTTTAAACTAAGATCAGAGTTTTTATAAAAATTGGAGACAAGTTGTCTTCATCTTAATTACCACTTTTAAAGCAAGCAGATTTAGTTGTATGTGTGCCAGTTTTCTTTATTATTTTGTTTGTTACAAAATTCAACAAATTTGGATTGAAATTGACAAGTTTTAAATCAATTAATTTGATTAAAATCACAAACCCTCTTAAATATTATCTTTGCCCAAATGAAATGTGTGCAGTAAAGCACCTCCATGTATCCACAGAGGAGGGAGTTCCCCAGAGATACAGGTCCTATTAAAAGGCGATAGTGCCAGGCTTTAAACAGGATGCAAAGTTTGGACAAATCTACAGTTCACAGGAATTTCTTTCCAAGTGAATAAATGCCACCAACCACATGTGCGTGTATTTATTTTACATGCAATATTATGCGGATACGAAATGCTGGTGTTTTGCCTTGGTTAAATGTGTGCCAAACGATGTTTTGTTACAATGGGTTTTATGTGATTCAGTTCCTTTGTTACTAATCGAGTAGTGACTCTGGAACATGTTGTTACTAGTTTTGGTTTCATTGCATAATGACCAACATTTCTAATCTCAATAAAATACATGCGTACTTGTAGAGATAAAAGGTACATGTCCACTGATACATGTACTTTACCATGTTAAACTCAGAAGTGCACATAATCATGATTACAAATCCTCACAGGAAATCGATGCACTGAATCCAAATCCCCAAATCCTGCCAAATTGGACAACCATGATGCCTATGCCCGTATATATTCACATACATGTACATGCATTATACAGTTAAAATGTATGGGTAATTCCAGAAATTAGGGGTCCAAAAGTGTGACATTTTTGTGTCCCTGTTACATCTGACCTTTGTTATTTGACATGGAAATATCACTGGGATTGATTACAAACTATTACTCTTTGTTTGGCAGGTAATTTGCATTAATTCATCACTCTTGGAAATTAGAAAACGTGTTCTGAACTTACAAAATCATATGTCAGATGTGACAGGGACACAAAAAAATGGACCCCTAATTTCCAGAATTACCCGTTTACAATCCAAAGGTTCATCTTACCTTTTTGAAGAGTTCCCAGTCTCCATCCAACTCTGTGTTGAAGGTGTAGGGCATGCCAAGGGCTGCCACTGCCAAGACACAAAGCACTGCAACTCGCAACATCACGAGATAACTATCTGAAAAGAAGTTTTTGAGGGGAAACAGAATAAGTCCATTTATAAAACTCACATGGTAAAAACATTTCAACTGATTGGATTGGCTAGTGCCTTTGACAATCTCCACAAGCCACTGCCTCACACTGTACTGAAAATGCACTCGGAGTTGAAAAGTAACCTCATCGGCAAAAGGGAAACAGGTCCCTTGTATTCCTACTCAGAGCGAATACTATCAAAGAAGAATTAAATGTGGATGCACTGGTGCAAGTGGTAAATGGCTTATCATGCGAGAATGTCTCGAGAGAACAACTTGCACTGATCAACAAGATGTGTGAAAGGCGAAAGACCTCAGTAATATGTAAAACCAGTACCTATTTGAGGACAAATGGAAGGAAAAGGGAAATACGTTCAAGGTTCATAGGGGTGCAAAAGTGCGCAGATGTGGGCAGAGGTGTGCAAATGTTTGCCTGGCATTAGATGATGCATTGCTGAGGATATAGTGAGGTGAGATTCTCGGCCACATTTGTGGGGCTACAAAACGGTGACATTGAGCTTAACAGGAGGATGCCCCATTTGAATGAGAAATTTCCCTTTTCCTCCCAAAGGCACACGTACATGTAAGTGAACCTAACCACCATCGTTGGGATCTTGAATTCCTTCCAAATCCCACTGTGCATTAGAGAGTTTCAGGACTGTTCTGGGGGTGAAATCTCAGTATTTTGATGGGGTGGTGTGAGCCATTTTAAGTGAAACAAATTAATGGTACCCATAAGACTCGTAAACAGATCCCTTTGTATATTCCTCTATCGATATGGACCCCAAGGCGGGATGTGGGAAACACACCAGACTTTTTACTTACGGACATCTACTGACATCTGCTGAATTTTTGAGCACACTCACTACTTACCTGTCAGACTATGGAGGGTTGTTATTCACCACAATTTAAGACATGTTTTTATTTGCGAGAAGAAATTTATTGCGGCCACCTTTAAGACTGCATAGAATGTGAATTTTGGCAAAAAATTTTGACTTGCATTTGATCCCAACTCATTTTTGTCTAAATTTGAGGGAGCTCTTTGAGATCAGCTTTGCAATTGTATCGACAACTGTTGATATACTGAGGGCTGTTTTGTGTGTATGAGAAATCATGCTTCAATGGCTGTGTAATAATATATACACTGCTCATTAAACATACAATTACAAAAAATAAAAGGAAAATAAAGACTTGACACTCCTAAAAACAATCACTGATGTGTGCTAGGCCTATCACTGGAGTCCATTTTGCCATCACACACCACGCCATGATCCGTCGGCAGGCCAAAATTTGGATTTTGACGATCCTTACGCAACATGCCCAGTTGAAATCTTGACTTAACCATCGACTAGCCCTACTAGTGTGGCACAGACTCTCGCTACCGCTCCATCCTTAGCCACACATCTGTATACGCAATTTGCGTGTTGTCATAGTGAAAAGTTCGGTGCAAACTCTTATAATCGTAGCTGAAATTTTTTTTGCACACAGAAATTATCATTAGCCTCTCCGCTTTCTTAACGCTATTTGCTAACCATCGACGTAGTTAGTCTGAAAGGGTCTGTCTGAAAAAAATGGCACTTATTTAGGCCTACATGTATTGATACATGTACATGTATATATACATGTACATGTATATATACATGTGTTAGTATATGATATATCATATACTAACATGGACTTAAAAACACATCAGCACATTGAGGCTGCTGGAATGGTTAGTCATCAGTAGGTGTGTCATGTTTGTCTGTCTACGGCATTTACATAGTATGTAGGCCTACATGTACACACGACAACCATGGACATGACGGAGGAAGGACACAGGGCCTGCCAGAGATTTACAACATCGTAACAAGGAGGGGGGGCTAAGTTATGAATGAAGACAACCCATACAACTTAAAACATGTAAAACTAAAAGCAGAAACTCACCGTAGGCTATCTCACTCAGGAAAACTATGAATGAATGTTTGTGATGAATTACAAGCAGGCTCTCTTGAACTTGGACTTCGGGCTGTTAGGTCGAAGAATGTCGCGCTAATGTCACCATCAAAGCCACGCTGTCGAGTTCTGGCCTAGCTTTATGCAACCAAACTTTTTTACTATGTCATCGATTGTTGACAAAAGATCTCGTGACCGTATTCAGCCTCGCCAACGCTTGCCTAGTTCCTCGAACACGAGCACGCACTTAAGATACTGACGTTCGCGCATCTGACTATGACTATTCACTCGGGTCAAAGATTCACGTGATTTTCAGATTCCTGGTATTGTCTGCATTTTGCCGACGTCAGAGGGCTGATGCAATAGCCGGTCACCTCGTGACCCTCATGTATCACATGGGCGGACCAAAAACCCTGTGCCCAAAACAAATTTTTTTTGGAGGGGGGCTACATTTGGGAGCTCAGTTTGCGCACTTTTGGAAGAACGGAAAATGAAATTATATTAAAAATCTACCTTCCATTATTGTTTTGAATGGTTCTTTTTGAGAAGGCATTGACATCGCTCTTGTTTCCCCCCTGAAAATTCTCTTGGAATAATTGAGCTATAGAAACGTTTGCTGTAAGCCCGCTCCATCATTACGACAAAAGTCATCTGCAAATGATGAAGTTAGTCCATTGGTTCCTAAACGATTGTGAAGCATTACTATATATCCCTTGAAAATTTGTACCTTATAATCGTAAATCGTGTCCCTTTTTCACGTTTTCTTCACATGTTTTTTAAATATGATAATTTACGAAAAGCAAAATTGTAACTGGCGGTCAGTGGACGTACGCGTTTTAAACACCTATAGGATTCTCCCCTGGCTAAGGTGTACGCGAGGTCACCTCCACCCTGCGTATAGGGGTGCACTGAACCAATTCAAGCTCCATTGAAAATAGTGTAAAATCAACCAAGTTTGGAGCCCCATGGTAGGCAACTGAAGTCCCTGAGGCCTCTCAGACAAAAACAATGTGTTGTTTGGTCCTTCAGATTTCATTTGATTTTCAATTTTTAGTAGGTTAACGAATGATTTTTTAATTATCCGCCCAAAACAAACCCACCCCCCAAAAAGTGAATGTTGCCAAGACTTCCCAGCGGCCATTTTTCAAATGACATCCTCACTTTGCTTTGGCTCTTCTGACTAATTTTCAATCCCATTTTTGTCTGCGTTGCCCCCAGGTGGGTACCCCTGAATCTACAGAGATAATTCTGGGCCATACTGACACAATCCCACCATTTCTTTGCCCAAACAGACCCCTCTTTTGGAAACAATCTCTGAGGGTACTTTTTGTGCGCCTCCGCCTGGCGGAGAATTTTCCTTGAATTTGGACACTGCACCCACAGGTATTTTATGGCCACCCCCATATCAAGCTGCATACGGTGGCAAGTGATAATAGAGCTATGCAAGTGATCCAGGGTCCTTGTTTGAGCAGGGTTTAACCCCCGTTCTCAGGGAGGGGGATCCCCCAACTTTTTTTGGGGGGGGGTGAACGTCATGGCAAAAGAGCGATGTGAGGGACTACTTTAATTCCCTTCCTTCCAACTGTGTGTGAAAAGCCAAGCCAATTTAGCCTCACATTTATTTTCCAAAAGTTCATTAACCCTGGTTAGATAAAAGAAGTTGCAAATTTTTGGTTTCCTGGCTAAAAAAAAAAGAAACACTTCCGGAAAATTTTGAATTTTGTTCTGGATCCCTACTGCGCAAAGTAACATGGCCAAACAAAACAAACTGAAAAAAAAAATCCGACAGGAAACCAGCCAACCAAACGCTAGAAAGAAAGAAGATAGCAAAGTGAACTGTCAGGAACCGTCGTGATCACACAAAAGCACTCAGAAGTCGTTGTAGGACATTGGGCAAAATAAAAGCGGGCCATTGTATAAGCAGCGCCACCATTGTTAAAGGATGTCCATACTAAAACAAATAACGAAATTTGTTTACGTTCAGAAACCAATTAAGTGAGGATATAAACACTCAAGCAATGTTGTGCTAGTTTTGTTCCAACAAAAGCAGGAACATGCATGTACTTGAAAACGAAGTTTGAACCACACCACGATTTATTTGTATTTTTCATTCTAGGTTCAATACATAACTTTTATCTAATTTGGGGGGAAACTTGTGCAATCACTTTTGCCAAAAGATCTTTAAATAAACATAGAATTTCTTAATAGGTTCTTCAATAGACTTAACAAAATATTCAGATTGACCATTAATCCTGTATTGGTGAAACGTTTGTGTACAATGCCCAGAGAAAACATTAATAAAGCAAATTTTGCACATTGTGACATACAACTACTAGTGTCTTCAGTGCTTTTATTATAAATATTATTATAAACAAATTATAATTTTTAATTTAATTATAATTTTGGGGTTTATGTCGTTATTTTTTCATGGAGGAAATTACCTGATCAACAAAGACGACAGTTCTGTTCGGCTATTTCTCCTGCATGTGATTAATGGTATCTATTAAAACCGGTTGAATGTAAACATTCCTGACAGAGAAATCAATTTAGAATAGAATGTGTTCATGTAGAGATAACAAAATGTGTTCATATGGAGGTAAGCGGGGAAATACAAAACCACATGCTGGCTTTTATTAATAATAACACATCATCTTCACTCGTATAAAGGTCAGGTAAAATCAGACCAACTTCCATGACAATAATACGGGCGATTCACAATAGTGCGCCTCCAAGAGTTTGCACGCGTTGGCCGACCACAACGAGCGAAATCTGTCGACCCTTGCCAAACGTGCATTGGGTCGACAAAATTCGCGCTTTGCAAATGGCCAATGCGTAGCAAACTCTTGGAGGCGCACTATTGTGAATCGCCTCTTTTGAAAAAAAAATTATCCACATTGACTGGTAATCAGATACTACGAGAAGGATGGTTTGTTAATTACAGTGCACAACGTTGAATTCTTATATAACGTAGTCGCCAGTATTCACTGTAAATGCCATACACAGCTGCATCCTATCTACACTTTTCCAATTTCAAAAAATGGACATTTCTGGCGAAAAAAAGTTGTCCAATTATATTTTACCAAACTTTTTCCTCCTTGATTAATCCTTTTTCTGTCACAATTACAAAGCTAGTTATTCTAATTTCATAGTTTTTGCCAAACATGCAGTCGTGCACATATTCTCATTTAGATTACACGTGTAGACTCGATTACAGTGATGAACTATATTGAACTTAATAGTGTACGTGAACTGAAGGACAAACATCAGGTTAAAGACTTTTGTAAGCCAAGCACAGGCAGTAAACGGAACATTCCGTAGAGCGGGAACTTTAACGGAATCCCACCCGCTGTTCCACAGTCCTTATTCTGTTCCTTCGCATTCCTCTTCCTGAGGGGCAAACTATCTTTCTAAGCCGCCTTTGAAACAGCTTGTAGCGGCAGGTGTATATGCAGGGATTGACCACCATGCTTAGGGAATTCAAGATAGAAAAGACGTAGTACAAAATGTTTCCGTAATTGGCATTTAGCCCCACATTGAAGAGAAGGTAATCCGTTTCTGATGGCATGCAGCAAACCACGTAGGCGATGGTGATGATGATTAGAGTGCTGGCGACGTTCTTGCTCCGCCTCAAGATGTTGTCCTGCTTGGCCGTTCGTCGATATGCCCTCTCCTTCTCCCTAAGAATCAGAATGACGCGGCTATAGCACCAGCACATTACGGTCAATGGCAGGAGGAATATGAACAAATACAGAGCGACGCCGCCCCAGACCCTGCCGCTTTTGGGGAACTTCAAATAGCACCAACCTTGGTGATGATGCCCGGCCAGAACGATTGCGTACGTCTGCGACCCGAAACCCAGGGTCCACGGCAGCAGAAAAGCGGCTCTGTTGATACTCCTGAGTTGGAACTTCCCATACCACACGGCGTGGCATGACACAGCATAACGCTGGACGGCGATCAGAACTAGATTGAAGGTGGACGTGTAGTACATACTCCACAAGAAATACTCCGTGTACCAGACCTTACAGTACACCACCCTGGCGACGGGATCTGAAGGGACTTCAACATAAGCTGGATGGAAGATCACCCTAGCGGCAAAGAACACCATGACGCCGATCAAATCGATGGTAGACTGGTGCAGAATGAGTTTATTGGTGGCACTGTTCCCTGTCCTCGGATTAGAGAGGAACACGACGCATACAATACCATTCCCCAAGAAGCCAGCGATGGTAATTATGATATCCATCGCTCGGATGACCGGAAGTATGTCGTCAGTGGAAATGCCAGAGAAGTTACCCTATAAAGAAATTAAAGACAATCCTATTAGTAAGTTACCAGATCGGATGCAATAGAGTGCCGAAGTGAATACTCACACGTACAAGTATGTGTGTAAATATTGTTTTTCATTATAAGACTTGATACCAATATAGCTCAATCGCAGAATACCCCACCACCCCGCACGATCAACCTCATAATCAGGTACAGGTCAAAGTGTCGCACTCTTCTCAAGGGATTTCCACCTTGTACCCACGTAACCAGTCATTCCAGGCGTCTTTTTTTTTTTTCTTTTTTAGAGTGGCGGGGTATTCTGCAATTACTCCCTTCGTCGCGTGCGGTTCGTAATTGTGACGCCACTAAAGTTTAAACCACGCCCACTGCACAAGATACACGACCATGACACAGGTACGTTAGTTGCGGTCAATTGTCGTTATTTTTTCTTTTGATTTTACGTATCGAGTCACAAAAATTTGCAGTCTGAAATGTCTGAATTTAACATACCTTTATGTATTTTGTGTCTTAACTCCTTACTTTCTATGGTCTGATCGTATTAAGAATTGAAGCTGACACATACAGCCTCGTTTTCAAACGTGGGAGTGCGCAGATCGACGCTAAAAGTGTCGTTTTGGGATCCCTCTATAGGGATCCCTCTATTCCTCATGGGTTTTCCTCCCACCTCTTAAACAGTGACTGCTTCTCATTGCCTGCTCACAGGTTTCTTGAGGCTTACAAGCTACAGTGCCTAGGGCACTTTAATTTTGTGGAATCCTTGGTTTGAATAACAACAATGATAACCAAACTTAGTGCGGGGTGCCAAAAATGTTTTGGGTGGCCAAGTTTTAATTGTTTTTATAAAATAAACTTTTGTGCCTTTCTGAGAAGGTATGCGCCAGCTAAAATTTTTGGGGTTTTGCACGTTTTTTGGAGGAAGGAAACTGAAATAGTCCCCCAGATCGCCCTGCTCTCATTATTTTTCGACGAAAATCTCGCAGGGGGGGGGGGACAGGGCCCCTGCTACCCCTTAAGATAAGGCAGGGGTAAATGAGTCAATCACGCATCGACTGATATGACTAAACGTTTGCCGGGTACAGTCACCATGCACTCGACTCGACTCAAGTTCGACTCGAGGAGCAATTTTTGGCGACTGGACTCATGTCATGACGGGTAAATGACTCGACTCAGTCACTGCGAGCAAATGAGTCGACTCGATTCGAGCCCGTCGTCAGGAGACTCGACTCAACTGAACACTCATATCTTGTGCTTCTGCACTATATAGCATTTTGTAATACTAACCGGAACTGTAAAATGTATTTCTCAATTCAGGGTGTCATCCTTATTCGGGTGATTTTTTTTTATTGATTAGGAACTTGGGGGAAGGCCAGCTAAATTTATGATTTCACAAAAATCCTGCCCTGATTTTAAAACATGGCGAATACAGACCAACAATTGAAATATTCAGAAAGAGATTTCACGGCGTTGTCAGTAGTCAGGGAAAAACTATAGACCAGAAGCCAATCCAGATAATAAAATCGAGTTTCACTTCTATTATCTGCGAACCAGCTTTACAGGTCCCCCGTCCTGCGGTTCTAAAGCGGACAGGCAAATGTCGTGTGTGAAGTTTGAACGCCGCGTTATGGTGAATGTGAGTTTGAAAGTCGTGTTTTTGAATTTGATCGTCGTGTTTGTGAGGGGTCAGGGGCAATTTCATGAATCATTAGCATGATTTGTTTCCCTTGATAAAAAACAGGGTTAACAACCAAAATGTCCATGTGTTGTATACTGCCTGAGATGGTGTTCAGCTGATGTTCGCTTATCATAGAAATGCCCGGATTTTTGGCTGGTAACCTGTTTTTCAGGACGATAGTACTGTGCTGAGCCAATTTTTGTGCTAAGCAGCTTCGTGAAATTGGCCCTGACCACTCACAAACACGACGTTCAACCTCAAAAGCACGACGTTCCAACTCACAAACACGACATTCAAACTCACACGACGTTTGCCTGTCCGCTTTAGAACACCATACTATCCCAATAATTATTAACTAAGAAAAATAACAATAATAAGGTGTCCGGGGATTATGTAGGGAACGGGAACCAGTCTTTTTAAAATTATGTTGAAATTCGACTCGAATTGATTCGACCAAAATACTTGACTCGACTCGACTAGTTCTTACCTATCGACTCGACTTGAGTCATTACGTTAAATGACTCCACTCAACTCAAAGCATAACATGTGGTGACTTGTTACAACTCGGTTGTCACGTTTGTTGCCATGGTTTCGTTCCTCGTCTGAGTCATTTTGCCAGTTAAGATTGGCCGCATTCGGGGTAGGGTACAGAAGAATTTCCAGGCACAAATCCAGGGGGGATGGGGTCGCCCCCCCCCCGCTGCTCATTGCCGATTTGTGTTTCTTCTGAAGGTGTATATAGACCCCCTTAAACCATAAACCATGTAGGGTCTATTTAGTTTTGCGTGTACTGTGAAGATCAACGGCGAAAACTACGTGTATTACCCCTCCTTGTACGACCCCCCCAATCCTGGATTGGCCCCTGATTTCTAATTCAGTTTTAAAGCAAATTGGTGCTCTTATCCAAATTAAAAGATTAACAAATGAACATAATTATCGTATTATTTGCCTCACATGAATAAAGAAGGCAGCGAGTTTGTATTCATAATCTTTGGACATCATACGTCTGCACGAGCTATCAGAAAGCCTAAGTGGGGCCAATTATAAATGCAAATAAATGCAAAATACTACAGTCCTCATTCCAAACGATATCAGCATTAAAAGCGGAGACGAAAATGAACGGTAATCCAAAAATCGTCACAAAAAATCACAATTTAGTTGCGATATCTATAAAGACAAGACACGATGAAACGAATTGCTGTGAAACAGTGGCGTAAATTCGGGCTGGGAACGGGGGGGGTTGTACCGTGATGTGGGGGATGACTTGACCGGCCTTGGAAAGTAAGTATCGGCTCCGAGTAGGAACAAAAGAGCGCGTGTTTTTAAATGAAATTGACAGCCGCTTGTATGGTACTGCTGAACCTCGAATCAAAAGGCGTATTATGCATGAATTCTTAAAAACTATTCTCCCTCTTTGAGTATCAATGAATACATTTTTCTGTTGTTTGTAAATCCAAAAATTCTCCACAATTCGCCTTATTTTTTTCATCACGAAAAAGTAGGGGAAAGGGGAAATGATTCAAAAGCCCATCTCCCCGATCAGAAAGTGCGGGAGGAGATAAGTACCCCATCCCCCAGGGGTTACGCCCATGCTATGAAATGACTATGTTGTCGTATTTTTGTGCTCTTTTACGCAACGCAAGTTTGATTTCCCCCAGACAATCACATAATGAGATGGAAACAAGCCTTTTTTAAAATCTCAAACATTGCTTTATGAGAGGTGTGCCTCAGCTATTGAACATATTTTTAAAGCTATACTGCGGGAGAGTTGAAATTTGAAGGCGTGCGGAGCTAGCTCTTCAGGGCTATACAGTTTCTGGCTTCGCGTGCAACATTCTTAAAGGACACTGTGTAGAAGCACTTTTGATGAAAAAGCGGCACTTAAAAAAATGACAATCATCGTTATCGCTGGGTATTACGTCACGATCTAGCAGTTACGTCATTGTGGAATATTGTTGATATGTACCCAATGGGTTTTGCTCCAGTGTTAACTTTAAGTCTGCTACCGCTTTCCGTTATCGTATACCGCGCATAATTGTAAATAGGCCTTTTTACGACAACATCATCAAAAGTATACGTCTCCTATATTAATTATACGTTTTCTTTGAGTACATCGTGGATGACATTTCATTTACTTTGCTAAGTAGGGTGATTTCCCAGGGGAATCCTAACCAGAATGCACCGATGATTAGATAGAAACCATTTCAATATAGTTCATTATGTATTCCTTGCATACAAGCACAATTAAATCTTAAAATCTGCTTTTTTTATTCATTATCTACTGCACGTCTTCACTTGCTGCTGGTTTGTTGGAAGGAATTATCGAATTCAAGAAGGACATCGACTGACAATGGATCGTATGAATAAAAACTACCAAATGCCCTTAAGTTCGAGCAAACAGCAAAAGCATTTACTCAGAAGTAAAACCATTAAGAATAAGCAAATGCTTGTACGAATAAAATGTTTCTTTTACTATTCAGCATCCACTTGTATAAATATTAGCAAATGCCTTATGCTTGTGGCTGACTGCACTGCCGAATGGCTTTGCACAATAGGGCTTCCATTATTTGCACGAACATCTACACGTACGTACATGTACAGACACACACAGTGCAACTGAAGCGCCGTATCTTGAGACTTCGGCATGGCAGATGAGCATAATGGCAGTAATTTTGATCGCAAAAACCTTGAAGAATATTGCTTTGCCACACTCAAATAGGTACAACTGCCTTCATCTGGTTTCTTGAAATCCCCTCCGAAAGGCATACAGCGTTTCCTTTCGAATGGCATTCATGAACGCTGCCATTTTGAACATTAGTAAATACTCCTCATTTTCAAGCTTGCCCTGACCCAGTCTTGAAAAAGTCAGGTAAATACTCCAATGCTGTAGAACTTACTCAAAACGAAGCAACTGCTGTTCTATAAACCACCTTGTTGACATTATGCATGTCAAGCACAAGCTTAAAGAGTAAAAAGTAAATACTTTTACTTTTTAGCAGTTGCACTGAAGTAAAAGCATTTGCTTCGTTATTACTTATGCAAACACGAGTAAATGCTTTAAAAATGGTAGCACATGTAAAAGCAAATGCTGTGTTTTATTCATATGACCCAATATCACGGAATAGATTGACAACAATATCAGTATAGACTGATATGAAGGGCAGATCCAGAGGGCAACAGCGGCCACACCCCATCCCCAAAAGAACACATTTTTCTATTAATGAAAGAAATGCAGCTTTCCCTTCCTTTCAAAGTGTGTAAACAACACCAAACTGTAGCCTCGATCGCCAATAAGGCCATTAAAGGTTACCTTTAAAAACAGCAACATTTTGCTCTCCCCAATACCCGCCGCCGAAAATTTGGTTCCGGATCCGCCGCTGGGTATGCTTGGTGTATTATACACACGATGCTCCTTGCAATGGACGGCAAAATACATTTTCTTTCATCGAGTTCGCGAATTAAAGTCCCACCAAAACTATGAATAACTGTGCTATGGTTGCATTTTCTTGTCCAACATTTCTTACCGATTAAAATTATTATTATTTTATTATGTTTATGGGGGAGGGCTTTGAACAGAGGAAAACCAACTCTTCCCTTTTTTCCAAAACTTGCACTGTTTAATAACTGTATACTGAACCTATATAGGCTACATCCCAGGCCGGTGATAGCGTGTATAGCGTTATCACCGTATCCCAAGCTTTAAAAATGATATTTGTAATCCCGGTATATTAATGGACCATAATTCATTAACCTAACAACGAATTTACGGCTAACTTGCAGAAACACCCTGTTTTCCTAAAAAAAAAAATAATAAAAAAATGAAGTACAAAAAGGGGAATTACTTTACCATGATGACTTGTGTAGTCGATGTGCTTCCGTCTTGGCGCTGTTGTTGAGAGGCCTTGTGGTGGAACAGACACGGGATATTTTGTGAAGCATCAGACAGGTAACTTCGTGGTTAATTGGTCCACCAGGGAACAGACAAAACGTTTGCATTTATAGCGCACGAGGTTCGCGCATGTGCAGTAAAAAGTACGGACTTCTAATGGCACTGATTTCTTGGTCTCACTTACATGTACTTTGTTCAGTGTCGTTTTTATTAAGCCACTCTCTTTTTTGTTTAAATACTTTGATCTTATAAATTGTTTCAGACAACAGAGCTTCGTGGCCTCACCCATCTGTGCATATCTTGATACCCCTCGTTCGAGTAACAATTCCCTGACCTTTGTCAATTCTCTAAGCAATTAATCAATAAGCAACTTTGCTCATCAATCTAGTCAGTTTAGGATGCACAACTTGAACAGGATATCTTTAAACTCAACAGTGTTTTCACAGAATAACATTACAGCAACACCGTCCTCATTTGCTAGGGAAGCAAAAAAAATTCAAGTGCTGAAATAAGTGGATTTTTCAAAACAGCTTGCAAAAATAGTTCTCAACCATTATATAAAAGTCGTACAAAGTTCCACAAAATGTGAATCCAAGAAGAAAAATCATCACATGGACAGTCAATACACTAACTCAAAACAGAATTAAAAACTATATAAAAATATTGACGAAAGCGGGATTATTTTCCTTGGTAAGCCCCAGCAGAGTAATCTTTCTTCGTGATTCAGGTTTTAATTCGTAAGCTCGTGGTGGCAATACGCAAGCTGCACCTGGAAATGAAATGTGCAGAAATTAACGTAATTTGCCCATGTGAAAAGTCATCGAGTTTCATCATGACCTAAAGCTTGAACGCAAAGAACAAATAATACGCTCTCAATATGTACTGTAAAT
This sequence comes from Acanthaster planci, assembly GCF_054643075.1. Taxonomy (NCBI): domain Eukaryota; kingdom Metazoa; phylum Echinodermata; class Asteroidea; order Valvatida; family Acanthasteridae; genus Acanthaster; species Acanthaster planci. Next base: position 11,600,292 of record NC_141784.1, read on the forward strand.
CTCGAGGGACCACGTGTAGAATCCTCGTTATCTAATGTTATACCGGAGATTGCAGTGCTTGTGTTTGTTCCTGATAATTAACAGAGTTGGTCCTTCTCTATGTAATTATGTATAATGTGATCTTTACTTCTGTACCGGAACAGCTGTTGGACATCTAGTGTAGAGGGTTTGCATGGCCGCCATTTTGCAGGCCAATGTTTTTGTTCCACAGGGTATGCACAAAGGAGTTTCCCTGTGGAAAAACCTGTTCTGGATAAAAAGACAAGATGGATACCTTTCAAAGCCCCTAATTCTGATAAACAAAATCATGAAAAATTGTAAGTAGTGCTCCAGGTCAGTGTAGGTAAAAGCCTTGCCCCTTTTAACCCAATTGACCGATCAGAAGCCAGTATTTTGCCTCATTAGCATAAGTTGTGGCGGGATTGAGGAGAGAATGTGATGACGCAAGTGGCCATGAGATAGGAGGCTAGTACTCAGTGGGGACTAGGCAGGTGTCTATTTATGAATATTTTTCGGGGGCGCACAAAAACTCTGTAAACTAAGGAATAGTCACTCCAATTTGCTGTGGACAGACTAGAGGCTGGGAGAGTATTTTTTTCCTAGGAGAGTCAGGGGCATTATGGGCGTGGTTAACTGTAAGTTTGATCGACACTGAAACTGGACACTGAAACTTAAATGCCAAGTTAAATGTGTTGAACACATATGACGATCAGCACGGGCAAACACGCCACTTTTGAATTTAGGCTTACAACCATGCAGATGTGCGTTTGCTTTTAGCGTTAAAATAGCACAGTGTGCAAAGTTAGAACATCGCATTGCGCAGGGTTTGATATGAACCTTGCAATATGGTTATATCACATACTGTTTGTTGTCATGGATCGACCAATCAGAACCGAGAATTCAAGTTTATCTGAAGATAATGTTTATAATTGTGTCTGTGGATTGGTCAGAGCCAACCTCATTCCCATGGGTACGTTCCCAATGTGCCCTGCGCGTTCTAAATTGCTAGTAAAGGAACGCGCGCAGCCCATGGAATCGATCGGTTGAATCAGAGTTCAATTAATGAATGGAGCGAGGCTTAATCCATCAGTCTATTTTTTGCTAACCTGTCTCAAAAAAAATGGGCGTTTAGCGAGAACAGTGTGTCCGATGTTCACAACATTGGCGTCCAAATGATTACACAGACACAACTGGAAACACCTTCAGGCAGAGGCGTAAATCTTTGCTGGAAATTGGGAACACACCCCATCCCCCGAGATTTTCGCCCATGCCTTCAGGGTCGGCGCGATATAATACACAACGAATCTCCCATGTGTGCCGGTAGTTTTCCAGGGTCTGCCTGATTTGTCCGAGCAGTATTGAATCTTGGACCTGTATGCATGTTATTTTCCTTGGTAGGTTCTCGAATCAGTATCCAAAACCTCTGCTCTTTAAGTCAAGGATTTAGGCCCTGTGCTTTCAAACAGAAATAATCACCTCATCCCGATGGGACCATGATACTTCCTTGGTGACCAATAAACAACAGAGCCACAGCCAATTTAGATGTAAATTACATTGTACATCTCCCATGCGGGGTTAATTTGTCAAAAAAAAAAAAAAACCAAACAAACAACGACAAAACAGCGGGCTGTCGTCTTGGCTGATCCAGCGGTGGTCAACCGGGGCCATGCCCGCCCCTTCAAGTGTTTGTTTAAAAAAAAATTCCAAGATTATTTTTGAGGAAAGAGGCTAAAAATCACCAAAATTTTGTCTCAGTCCCAGAAAGGCCAAAATTTTGGCTCCCTTCCACTTGGTTTTGGATCCACCCTTATCGTCTTGAATAAAATCAAATACATGTAAGCCCAGAGTTCGAACGACATCTACAACAAACTCTCACCTCAAGATATGCTATATGTAGTTACAAAACATTTTTTCACCTAATTTTATTTCATTTCATTCCAAAGACACTTGGTAATTAATTCACAGTTTTCTTTATATACCAAGTAAATGCCCCATGCAACATCCAGATAACAGGTCCAAATCAAATGGCTACGGATGTAAATCTAATACGAGAAAGGCAGAAACGGCAATGTTTGTTGTCTTGCGATTGAGGATAACTTATAAGGAAAACATTCGGCCGAAGCATGCATCACAGCACGGTAAAATCCTCACCCAGGAAAACTCAATCAATCTTTCGGGTAAAAACCGGAGAAAAATGTGTAACGGGACCACCGAGCCTGGGGCTACGCGCCTGATTTGCATAGCCTACAAGTCAAGGCGCAGGTTGCATCCCAGATGCTACAGGGTAACACAAACCACCACGCGCTTTTTGTGATAAATGTAAGAACACGGTGTGCCACGCGCGACTTGACTAAAGCCTATAGGCTTCGCATTCGGTGAAAATATACCATTCCATTACCTTTCCGCGAACAGCACTTTGTTCTAAAGCAAAAGGCTACTGTAATGCTTTCAGACACTGAAGCCCTAAAAATGAAACAACTTTTACGCAAAACAGTGAACACTCGCGAAATGATCAACGGATCAACAGATCTTCCAGGCTATAATTACCATGCATGAAGACCGAAATGTCCTCGCACCGTACAGTCCGTAAATGTACATGTACATCGCACAGGAAAACAAGCTTACTCCGAAAGCCAAAGATTTACTGAAGGATATCAAGCCGTTTTAGACGAAGTTTGGACGTCATTGTACGAAAGCCCACTGCCATGAACCGTACAGTTTCGATACTAAGTGAAGTGTTGGGTTTTACAGGATATCACCCCCCCTAAATTCGTTGTCACTGGATTTTTTTCCAGCGCTCGGTTTTACAAGATAATTATTTTCCAATTCTTTTTTACGAGATCTATTTTTCCACACAGAAGCATATCACTGCCAACGTTGAAACGACTTGTATCGTTTCAACGACTTATCTCGTTTAAACGACTATCTCGTTAAATAGGAAAAGTGTTTTCAAGAAGTCGTCTACACGATTTCAAGTTATTTAAAGCTGGTGGTGATACGCTTCTGCAGGAAAAAGATATCTCGTAAAAACGACTGCATGTATTTAAAAAAAATAAAACAATATTTTTAATCACATCTCGTAAAAATGAAATCGGAAAAATACACTTCACTTTTTGAAAATGTATACTTGATGGTTCTACAGGGCCTTCGTATCCATGAAATCTTTTTTCTTACTTCCAGCGCCCCCCCCATTTCCTGGGCTGCGGCAGTCATTCTAGGCTGCATTTCAGAGGGGCTGGAATTCACGCTACACCGGAACCCGTACCATCAGTGCACCAATTGAACACCTGCCCGGTGTGTCGGTGTATTTAGTCTGCGTCTAGGTTCCTCTGGACGCCCTGGTCTTTGCAGTCAAATTTTAATTTAGCTTTTAAAGAAATCTTGAAGATTATCATGGGAAGATATACAAGGCGATTTCTGCCACTCCCGAAACTCCACTGCGAAAGGAAGGGACGTCACAATTTAAACAAAACCACACTGCCTTCCATTAACAACAAATGTTAAAAACTATTGTTAAACCCCCACCAAGTTCGATCATTTTTATTTCTCTGCAAGGGTAATACTCGTCTTGTGATCAACATCAGCAATATTGCAAATAGAATTTCTTCCAAGCATCTAATTATACTCCCATCTTTGTACATCATTTGCTTAATACTGATTTTCCGCCCAATCCTACGATTTCTTTTATAGATATTTCTGGCCAAAAGGAAATTTGCACCCTGCCGTGAAAGCTGTGCTTAATATTAGAATTCGGGCATAATTCAAATTCGTTTTTCAGATAAGAGAGTAATTTTGAACCAATCCAAAGTTGAAGGTCTATGCCATTCGTTTTAAGTAATTGTTCATTAAGTGGTCAGTTAGTGATGGCTTATTCGCATGCTATGTTGTATTTTTTGGTTTCATTTCTGTCAATTCTATTTATTACATTGTGCATTAAAACCCAAATATGCTCTGATTTTTGGGGGGGAATTCATGTGAACTACACACTTGCCCTTCCTTCGAAATTAGCAGACTGGTTAGAATCTTCTTTATAAGCATTCATCAGATTGTGACTAGCATTGTTGCTAGAGGTAAATCAGAGATACATGTCTAAAAATGCAAGCTGTTGGATTAGGCTTTAGTGTAAGAAAAAGGTAGCTTCAAGGGGCAGTGGTAAAAGCTGTACTAAAATGAATAAAAAAGTGCCACCTCTCTGCTCAACTAGATTCCGATGTGAAAAAGAACATCCCGAGAGAACAAGTCACCCATGGACAAAGTTGTCATCAACTTTATAATGCAAATCGTCACATATTGAGCACCGATTCGTCACAAATCACCTGGCCTTATGATACAAGCTTGTCAGATGAACTCTAAGGATTGTCCTTTCAGTCTTTGCTTGTTCCTCATCCCCTGTTCCTTGCAACTTGAATCTTTAACTAGTTAATGACCAGATCACAGCTTTGTCAGGGGCTCCGTGCGTGTTGTGAGTTAAACAGGCAAGATGGCCATGTGTACATCCCCCTCCCATTCTCAATGCAGTGAAGTTAACGTTTTCTGGACTCCCCTGTATTTCAGGAAATGTACATGCAGCATAAAATGATGTGGTCTGCTATTTTTCAAGTCAAAGTAAAGCACCAGGGGACCATAACATCCAGTATTGATGAGAATTCAAGAAAACTCATGTGAAAATGGCTTTTTGCCCTCCAGTAAGAATGGTTAAAATGATTTTATTACATCCCATAAACAAGTACAGTCATTAAGATGACTAAGGTTGCATCACATGGCATCTTTTTTTTTTAAATCAATGTCCAATTAAAAATAGAGGTATTGACACTGAATTGATATATGGTGTTTCTAAAGCTGTGTAGAATCTGAGACTGGTGTAGGTTTCTTGTTGGGTCAGTCACAAGTCCCTGCAAGCCCAACACAGGCCACCAAGTCACAAGCTGTGCGACTGAACTGTCACAAAAGCACTCCTTTATCACTGTTCACCTTGTTACCTGTGACTGAACCTGCCGAATGACTTGTGATGGGGCTTGACTATAGCCTAGGGGGACGAGATATAAATCAACTACCGACTGCTTTAAGTTGTGATACGGTGAATCTAATCTCCCTCGGTGATCCGTTGAGCTTTTCATTTTGCTGAAGCAAATCCATTGAGTGCTCCATCTTCTCTCGCCCTTAATTCGTGAAATTAAACTGCTCAACTGATCCCTTCAGGACACAAGCTTTATATGCACCATTCAAAGCAGTCAACATCTATCCGTCTTTCAAACTTGCAACATCAGTGATGGAGTTTCACACAAAATTATCATTACCCACTGTCCAGTGAGCATATTCAGACCCTGAGGTACAGCTGTGAAAATCAGCCAATTAGAAGAAAAAATTGTTTATACACACGTGAGTGCTTAACTAATGCCATGTCAAGTACGTGCCATTACCCGACGTCATCGTGAAGCACCGTTCGTTGGAGGAACCTACGGGCCAGCTCGTACGTGGTGAAGCTGATCCCGACTGCGATGGGTCCCTTGACCCAGTTCATGCTCAGTCCTTTGTAGAGTCCTCGCACTACGCCCCCCTCGTGATAAATGTCCCTGGCTGTGTTGATGATGGTGTCATAGGTGTATTTGGTGAGCCCGGCAGTCTGCATGCGTCGTCGGACTACGTCTAGCGGGTAGGAGGCTGACTGGCCCACGAGGCCTGCCACGGCTCCGAACGCCATGTTCTGGGGTGACGATGGGTGCGACTTGCCGGTCAACTCTAAGAAAAATAAAAGGATGGGCAAAATTAAACTGGCAAACCTATAGCCATTTAAACAATTTCCAAAAGTACCAAAGGTAGGATATCGATTTCAGACTGCGAACCTATCACACTTTTGTGCCTGAAATACCCAAATTGATCATATGCTTTTTTAAATCATTACAAACCAAAGTAAGAGCCATTCTGGATGGTAAGCACTTTTTAGAAGTTAACTACTTCACGTTTTCTATAGGTACCACAAAACACAGGACAGAAATAAAGTGAATGCCTAGATACACATAAGGGAAAAAAATTCTGCTGGATAACTTTCGGATTGTCAACAATTTAAGAAATACCTGGAGTTTATTGTCAGGTTCTTTGTAAAGTTTGACAAGTCCTTACCTCGATGCTTCTTTTTGAAGGTCTCAAATATGAAGAAACTAATCCCTCCATAGGGGATAACCCCTAATACTGTTGGTAGGTAACCTCGGTAGAAGCTCAAGAACCCTTCCTTTCGAAGTGTCAGGCTAATGATGCTGCCCATGGACTTGTGGCTGGAAAGGTGTGAGGTATAAAAGGAATGAAGGAATTTTCGGTGATCTTGTTTTTTTTTTCTGACCTGATTACTCCTGGAAAACATATCTACTAAATCTCATGAAACAGGAATCAAAAGGAAGACTGGTGATGAGGTTTTTATTTCCAAAGTTATTACGAACAAATGAGGTGCACATGATGCATGACCAGTTTTTGTTCAAATGCGTGGACATGAATGGTACTCTTTGTGTGGATTTGAGCAGAAAAGATGTCCACAAAGTGCAGGCAGTGAAGACATTGCGAGGACTTTTTCAGGTCCACGCAAGGCTTCCCTCTGTTCTCATTGCCAAAAAAGTGACTTTTTCTCCATTTTCTGTCAACTACGAAAAAAAGATTTAAAAAAAAAAAATCACATCAAGTATGTAACACTAACATATGCAAAAATAGTTTGGGTTTCACATCGGCAACGACTGCACGGCAGAAATGGTGTTCAAATGTCTGTCAAATCTTTTTACTTTGCAACCACGACAGTGACTTAGTAAATGTCTAGAAAAAAAATGATTTGAACCAACTTGCTAGAACGTGAATATATTTGTTTGGTACCTTTGGCGGTTAGTGACAGCCATGCGGGCCCGAACGCAGTCAAGAGGGTATGTTAGCGTCGATGCGGTAACCCCGGCTAATGACCCTGCAAGAAATCTTGGGAATGGCTGCAAACTCCTGACCCAAGAAAGGGGGAAAAGTGTTGACGTGTTATGAAACTCTGCATGTAGTGTCAGGACGAAACAACACTTTTGCAGCAATGTTGTGAGAATAAAAAACGTTAAGGAATATATTCATGAGCCTTCGTCGCATGAGAGAAATTAGTCAAATTCCTTCAGCTTGAGTGAACGGTATTCAGCAAAAAAAGGAAAGTCTGCATTTTGTTGCTGTGAAGTTCTGTAACTGTGTAGTGTAAGATCAAGTAAATAAGTTATCACAAAGTGTCAAGGAAAATCAATGTACAAAAACAGAATGAATCATGAAAGTCTGCTTGAGGGAAAAGTTCAAATCGCTCAAGTTTCTGTTTTGGATAGTAATTTTGAATGATAGGGACAGTTTTGTATTTTATTGCTCCCTGTCTGAGGCTATGCCAATCACATTGCTGAATTTGATGACTTTTAAATGTGTGGAACTACATGTCCCAAAATGACACATTGATGTGATTCCTAACAATCAGAGTTTTCCTCCAAGTTCTGTTTTATTTTCACATTTGTTACTTTACTCAATCTTGCCAGCTTCAGTCAAGTATGAGTAATGATAGCCGTAGGGCAGCTACACCCGTTCAGTGCAACTGAAAATTTTAAGAGGAGGTCATCGTTACTTACGGTGCTTTGCTGGGATTTAGCAAAATCTTATACTGCTCATGGGAAGCGTACTGAATGGCAGCATAGGGGATTATGCGTGCCATTGTGGCCGAGTTCCCACGCCATAGTGCAACAAGTCCCTCACTGTGGTATACCTTGAGGATGACGTTTAGAGCCTTGCGGGGGCTGAAGTGCATATCAGAGGCTGTGAAACGCAATCAATCAAACTTGTTGTTAGTCGTTAGGTGGGTAATGCTTTTTGTCACAATGCAACACCTATCATAATACTTGCGTCAGAATGTGCAGCGTGATATGCATAAGGAGATGTCTCATATACTTAACCTGTTGCAGTTAAGGAAGCTCATATGCACTCTTTGCATTTTAACTTCCGTTGCCTGTTACGAATTCTGTGACAATGTTTTTGCCTAAGAGGCTCTGTCAAAGACAATCGTTTGAGAAACCAGTGTGATCTAGTGAGGATATGAAAGATGCTTGTGCCCTCCCCAATCGGTAGATTCTTGACTGTAAAAGTTACTCCAAAAATGACTTCATCATTGGTCACGATCTTCTTTCTTCTCTTTTTTTCTGAGCAAAAACCTACTCTGGAATAGAATCTTTGTGCGATCCAGGGGCGCGATGGCCGTCTTGGCAGTGGCACCAGCCACTGCTCCTGCTGTGAGGGACACTATCACCTCCTTCCATGCTGCAGCTTGCTGTGAAGGAACAATGAAAGAAGACATTGGCCTGAAAATCTCACTAGTATGTGCCTGTATGCTGCGTCTTACTTCAAAAGTTCAAATACCGGGACTTGTGTTGGGATGGGATAATCCACAATGAGAAGGCCCATTCTTTCTTAACCCACTCTGGGACCTGAAGCATGGCTATAAAGTTATGCAAATATCACGCAAATTGAGAATACTTCATTGATTTTAATTCAGTAAAAACTTACGATGCCTGTCACTTTCCAGATTAAAGTTTCAGGTTGGTGTATTGTTTAATGACAATACTGACTCTACTTGTAACACATCTTTCCTTCTTTCCAACTTTCAACAGAAGCCTTTAACCATATTTAGCACTGGGAACAGTCAGTGCCAAGTTCCCCATTCTACAGTCCTACACCTCTGAGACACGGACATGAATTTACTACCATGGGTACAGTATACTAACTGATCTGTTTAAAGTTGATCTCAAAATTTGAAGGTTTCTCTCCGAAACATTTATCTGGGGTTTTCCTCCCCCTTCTGAAACGGATGACGTCATTGCCTCTCCTCTATACTTTCCTTTAGGCCTGCCAGTTAGAGTCAAATGGGGATGGTGGCTTTTGAAAAAAAAAAAAAAGCTTGACAAATGTCCATGTCATGCTTCAAATGACTTAGCCATTCAAGAGAATCATGATGGGGGAGGCAAGAGGGTCACAACGTACCCTCGGCCAGCAACCTACTCTCCCAAAAAAAAAGAGGAAAGGGAGGAAATGTCTCAAAACTAACCCTATCCAGTGTTGAAAGTCTGTCAATCTGCTACTGTTGAGTGGTTTGATCCCCTGTCAAAGAGCTAGTGACGCCAGTGAAACTATTCTATTACAAGCAATGGCAAACCTTCTCGGTTACCTTTGCAGCATGCTGCCCTTTGTCCGTCTTTTTGATGGAGATGTCGCAGAGATGATGGTGATCCTCCTGGATCCTCCTGATTGGGTGCTCCTCCTCTGAGCTTTCTATCATGGCCGACGTGGTGCTGTCATTGCAGTGCTTCAAATTGTGGCTTTCGGCAGACTTTGAAAAGCAGTGGGAAGATCTCATCCAACATTAGTGGGAGTCAATCATCATTTAGTCTGGAACTGTTGGATTGGAAACACTGACAGTAAACTGAACAAGAAAAGGCAGCAGATATTTGACCAAGTCGTGGTCCTGATGAGCTTTTGCTGTTGTATGGCCATGGCGACTGAATATGGGCAATCAATATTTTTGATCACTTAAACTTTACTGCAACAATTTTGTCTGGTTCCATACATTGTAAATTAGTGTTTAGAAGATGAAATCCAGAAGTGAAGTCTCCATGCCCGTGTATTAAAAGTGCAACTGGACGAGTAGCAGGACAATACACATAACTCTCTCCAGGTTATTTAACTCCAACCTTGCCTGACCCTGAGAGCTATGAGAGCTCAAGCTTTCGGTAACTGAGTACCTTGGTCAGCAGGTTCAGTTCACTTGTATATATTTTTGTCAATATTCTAATCACAGTGCTACACAGCCCTTTCATATTTTAACTATGAGGTTTGTCATGTGCTCCACCACTCCCTAGTTCTAGGGGTACCTAAACTCCCGAGTAAATCTGACAGGAACACGGACTGGTACATGATTAAAGTCACTTATCTGACCATTTCTTTATTTTCACTCAGATTTAAACATGATGAAAATGTTGCTTATTTTGGTAGGCTCGTATCTGTTCCTATATACCTTCTCGCTAATACTGCAGGCGGGGGGTCGGAAGGGTGTTGTACAACAAGCAAGCGCACCCTGCGTTGAAACTATTCTCATTCAGTATTTGTGCAGCGATGGTGAGCACATCCTCACTGATCACAAAATGTTCATGTGGTTTTGAATGCAATCTGGGGGTGTCTATGCATTTATATGTCCGTGGGCGGGCTTCGTCTATGTGCCATGTACGATATTCTTTTACGGAAAGAGTTCCATCAGTGATATGCACAACACTTATTTTTTCTTAAAATGTTATAACAGCCATCAGAAAGTGATGGAATATCCCCAAAAGTGAAATTTAGCAGAGAAAATTCTGAAGCATTTACATGTACTTAGAAAATACTTGGACTTTTTTAAGACAAGTGGTAGGTTTGTGCCCAGGCATGACGGGGGAGGGGCATCAACATGATCAAGTGTTGTCCGCAGGCCTAGGCCTATATGAAACTCTTTCCTCTTTTGTTATAATTTCTCCAATCCTTAATCATTCCATTATTATTTCAAATCTTGTTTCCTCTCTTCAAAACCTTCACGACGGACGACGGTAAGAGGAGGCATACCTTGGCTCTTGTATATATGGTGATTGGCCTTTGCATGTTGCCAAGAAACAAAAAGGCCGAATTTGCATCATAATCACCAGCTTCACAATAGTCCCCACTTTGAAAAGAGGCAACGGGAATGTGGAAGCGTGAGTAGAGCCGCATGCCACCGAACAATGAGCCTTTTCACTGTGTAATTCAAAGCGTGCAGAGCACGCAGGGCCACAAACCGAGAATTTGCAGTTTGGTAGGTGGCGTTCGTGGCCAAGCGAGGCTGGAATTCTCAGAGTCGGCTTTCAGAAAAAAGTTCCCGTCGTCAAAGGGTTAACCTGAACACATCCACGTACATTAAGTCTACCGACTGCACTGCCAGCCGCTGTCATAGTCTTGCCCTAAGACTGGTTTTATTGCTTTGGCTGGTGCACCGTGCATGATGGCGACATGCGCTGGCAAGCTAAATAGCTCTACCAGTAGAGGGCACTATATTCACAGGAGACAACCTGCCAGAAAACCAGTCTTGTAGAATCAGGCAGGCTTACCCAAAAATTCTGAGCATACCTCATGTGCTCAAGTTCAAAAATAATTAATGCGCATACCCACTGCCAAAGACTGTGCGCCATGCCGAATGTAGTTTTCAGCGGTAACTGGTAGTGCACATGCAAGACATGAGCAACTGTTCATGGTAATTTGAGCGCGTGAGGTATGTTTGGAATTTTGGAAAAAAGTTGCATCCTGACTCCACTTCAGCAGTTGTGTACCAAGTCTATGGGGAGTGAAGAGAATTTTCTAAAGTAGGCCTAGGCCTATTTCCCAACAACATCGGTAAATGTTTCTCAGTCCAGAATTTGTGTCTTTTCCATCATTTCTGTAATGACTAACTTTTTACAGAGATAATATATGACATGTATGATGAGAAAAGTGGAGTCAGGATGCAACATTTTTTCCAGATTTTTTTCCGGGTTTTCTGCTATTTGGCTGTGCTCGCATGTCACCCGCACAGTGCATCGGCAAGTGAAACCAGTCTTGGTGCAAGACTAACGTTACTGCCGCAAGTCATGGCAGTCGCGCCCAATTACAATTACAATATTATCACCACGCCGCGCCAGCGTTAATAACTTGATTAGTGTAGTAACGACAAACACCCATGGATTGAAAAGAGCGCAAATACCTGTTTCAATGGAGCATACAGCATAACTTTCAAGAAGGGGAACAGATATTGGATTTTTACTGAAGATTTGAACGTCGAGAAAAGCAGCGTAGCGACGCCTGCGGATAAGAGTCGAACTTCGAACAATTTACACGCACATGTATTGCATCATTAAGTGCCTCGCATTTGAAAGGAGACAGACAACAAGACTTGGCTCTTTGCAGGGCTTTGGCATTGTGGCAGTGTATTACAAATTACTTGATGGTCTGAGAACGAGATTGCCCAGCGAATAGTCTGGATCCATTAGCGCTATTTTGTTCTGCAGAACTAACGCAACGCGCTCGATCGGACTTCTGTGCACTACGTAAAAATGGTCAGGATAATGTCGACTTATGCTTTTAATTTCACTAGGTTTATATTAATATTTGCTTGAGAACATCGTTTTAAATGTTTGGATAATTGCATTTCGTTTTTATCTTATTTTTTTTCCTCAGGCCCATTTCTTCACACAGAAGCAAATTGACGGTAGGTGTGGCCTACGTTAACACCAGTGAAGTGAAGTGACCTGTGTGAACAATTGCAAAGGAATGTGCATGCTCTATTGTCAGATTGTATTTAGAGGGCGTGCAAGTTTTAAACCACGCCCTTATCATTTTGATAATTCATTTTTTTCCACCATTTTTAATATTTGAGTCAGGGCTAATTCCTTGTTTAGCAAACTGTGGGGCACGTGGGGAAGCTAAATGTAGGCCTAACCATTTTTTATGTTATCAGATGAAACAAACTAACCACAGTCGGACAGTCATGACAATAGGGCCTCCATAAAGTTTTCCATTTCACTTTTGAAAATACAAATTAGCTATTTTGAAAAGCTGAATGACTTCTGAACATGTAACTCATTAACTGATTGTTACGATTAGCTTGTTATGTGAAATGTTACAATATAGTCCAGAACCCTAAAAGATATTAGTGTTCACACATCTGTCATGTTTATAAGATTAGCATGTCTAGCGTTTAATAAAGGGAGAAACTTTGTCTGTAATTACAAGTAGCTGCTTCTCATTAGTGAATTGTTTTCATAGTTAGTGGAGAGTCATGAAAGTGGCTTCTCATCAACACATTGATAACGAAGTACAGTCGAACTTTGTTAATAAGAGATCCTTCAGACTTATTAAAGTCAAATTACCTGGTTGTAACACCAACCTTGTATTATCAGGAATAAAAACAAAGGATTGGGACCTCAAAATGTTCTTGTTATAAGCAGAATCTTGTATTAACAGTGCTCTTATTAATGAGGTTCGACTGCAGTGGCTTTAGGCTTGGTGATTTTTTTTCGAATGAACGAAGAATGACAGAGAGGATTAACAAATTGATTGATTCCATGTGAGATTACTGACTAGTATGTTTGCTTGTTAGTTTATTCATTTAAATCCATTATTTTTTTTCCTGATTAGCCAAATGCAATAAATTGCAATAACATTCTGTGACATATTTGTGACCGGCTCTAGAAAAATGGGTAATAAGTTGCCAGATTCCGGTATGAGTTTTGATACGGCTGGATTCTGTACATCACAAGCTACAATTTGATATATGAATGACCCCTGTACTGCGGTGCGTTCCGGAGATAGACATTTGTATATCCACAGTTTCGGATTCAATAAAAGCACTTTTCAAGAAAAAACTCATTAAGTGTAACGTTTGGAAACACAATGCTTAGTAGGATTTCCTACTGAATGACCAATTTGTCATCTTTATTCATCAGTATCCATTTTTGTAGTCTCAAATTCTGAAAATATAAATATTATAGAAGCTATTAAATGAAAACACACAAAAAACACATTTTTGGAGAAATTTTGCCTTCTCCAAATGGAACAGGCCATTACGTGTTTTGGCATTGCGCGACATATTATCCTTTTTTGTAGAGCAGGTCACATTTGTCTCCAACAAAGTTAACTGAAACTTCACAAATAAAACAAAAGTATATTATCTCCTGTTGTGACAGAATACAAGGAATGCTTCCTGCTGTATGACCGCTCCAGGAAGGGGTACATCAGGGGAGATGACCTTGTTGTGGCCATGAGGTCGCTTGACGCACATCCTACTGTGGATGAGATCAAGCAGTACCGCAAGGAGTATGAACATGGTGAGAATGCCCTGGGGACCTCTCTGTCTGCATCCCGTTGCTGAAGCTGAACGATAACTGTCAGATGAATGTTTCATAACTCGGCCCTCTAAATCCAGTTCTCCTAGTAGTCACAGCGCTCCACTGCAGTGGCTTGCGTACCAAATATTTGTCATGGGGAGGGGAAGGGCTCGGACCAGAATTTATCCCCCCACAAAGCTTGTGTTGGTCATGTCCTCCTCCGTTGTACCACAGGGGGCTCAGATCTACTGCTTTATCAGAGCTAGTGGTAAAAGGTGTACCTTCATTTTTCAGAAAGTAGAACCAAAAAAATTGGAAACCTAGGGTTGGATCCCCATCTGGGCGTGTCACTGTAACACTTAGACTAGAGAGTCCCAATTGTTTTTTTGAAAACAATTTTGAATTTTTTGAATTGAAACAGAAATAACGACAGTTACGACTCATTTTTAGATTTGAAAACATACTTACTCAGCGTTGTCCACCTTCGCCAGGTGGGAAGGTCAAGTTTGATGACTTTCTACAAATCATGTACAAGCACCAGGAGGACCCGCTGAAGGAGATCCTGGAGGCATTTAGGGTGTCCGACCCCCAGGATCGCGGCTTCATCATGGCCAACGAGTTCCGACACATCATGACGCGCTTCGGGGAGAGGCTAACGGACAAGGAAGGTGGGTGTTATGTGGTTGGTTGCGTTACCTGCTTGTGCTACAGAAACTCTGGATAAAACTGAGGGGGGGGGCTAGCCATACCTATGGTAAATGACGTAAAGTGTTGTAAAGGGGGCCAGTTATGTTCCCACATTTTCCAAAAACCATGCTGTCATGACTTTTGTCTAGTCCTTCAACCTCCTGCAACATGTTGTATTGGAGGAAACTGCTTACACATTTTGGACAAATAAAGTGTCTATGATGATGGCATTCCAGTTCAAAAGTTAATGATTAAGTAAGGAATAGAGGATTTAATCCTGATGTATATGCTGAAAAATGAAAGTGGGAAAAAGAAAGTTGTTATTTTTATTTTATAGTAAGTTTATTTACAGAGATGTAATGTTTTGAGTGGAACTTTGGTTCACTTCCAGTAATTTGATATCTTTGTGTTCGATTCATTCCCCATAGTGGATGCTGTGCTCAGAGAGTTTGGTGTACAGAAGACTGGCTTTGTAAAGTACAAGGAGATCACCAAACAAGTCCTGAGACCGATACCAGACACATTATCATAAAATGTTATCTGCTGTAGATTTCTGTTAAGAGTTCAGCATTAGTATACATGCATAGTTCATAGATTTTCGTTTAAGCCACAACTTTGGGAGCCCGTTATAAAATATGGTGCCTCGGTTTAGCTGAACAAGCTAAATTTTAAAGGAACTGTGCAGACAGAAGTAGTTTTTTAGGGGAAGGATGGAATGTATGGTCTACCCCTGCGCCGTTATGATTAGTCAACCATCAGAAGAAATGAACTGATCATGTATTTAGGTAATTTAGACTTTGAGACCTTGTCTCCTGTTGTCTTTTTGCTTATTTCTACAAAGCTCCTGCCTTTGCCATTTTGTGCACTTTGCACATTTGGCTGAGATGCGTCAGCTGCCTGGCCTTGTGATTAAAAAGGTTCTGTACAAAAGTTGGAAACTTACGTACACTTTTTTAAAAAAGGGAAAACCAGAACACTTGGTGACATTTGTCTTACATGTGACAAAAGGAAACCATAGAATCTTTCAACCCCAAGAAAGTGGCAATTATCCGCACACAAAACAACTTAGCAGATTGATTTAAAAGAAAATCTCATTGTATGGTGGTACTTTCTCTGGTTTTACGTTCAGCAGGATATCTTGTTGGAAGCATTTCAGGTTGTTTGAGTGAAACGTTGGTACTTATATTGTGGGCAGTGCTGTTTCATAATAATGGTATAATTTCAGTTATTTAACATTTTCTAGGCTACAATACTGAACTCCATGTAAGTGAAACAGAAGCAATGTCTTAGATGGCAGGCCTCATGTTGTACAAGAGATAGGGTGTTTTTTTTTTAAATTGAACGTGGAATATGGGATTTACATGAATATGTGATTTACATGTACATGTACAGGGCACCACCCAAGTGGTGTTATCCCACATGGCACCACCCAAGTGGTGTTATCCCACATGGCACCACCCAAGTGGTGTTATCCCACATGGCACCACCCAAGTGGTGTTATCCCACATGGCACCACCCAAGTGGTGTTATCCCACATGGCACCACCCAAGTGGTGTTATCCCACATGGCACCACCCAAGCGGTGTTATCCCACATGGCACCACCCAAGTGGTGTTATCCCACATGGCACCACCCAAGCGGTGTTATCCCACATGGCACCACCCAAGTGGTGTTATCCCACATGGCACCACCCAAGCGGTGTTATCCCACATGGCACCACCCAAGTGGTGTTATCCCACATGGCACCACCCAAGTGGTGTTATCCCACATTGCAGTACATCTTGGTTAGAATATTCTACTCTTCTTCTTTAAAAGCTGCACCATTGTTCCAGATGTGTACAGTGCGTGGGTCTAGTTAAAATCATTGTGTGCACATAATCAAGGTTACCTGATTAACCATAAAACTATCAGCCTGCTTGTGGAATAATTGCATTTGATTTCCTGTTTGTATACGGGATACAACTCTCCACTTTCAGTTGAGAATTATCTGATACCTTTTTGAGTTTTTGTTTTTAGGAAGAGTGAAAATGTAATTATCCACGTATTTCGCATTTAGTGAGGACACACCCTTGATTTTTTTTTTCACATGTGCCTTGTACGTATTTAAAATTAATAGATTTCATTGTATTCAAATCATTGTCAGGGGTATTATGTATGTATATATCAGATTACAGTTTTGTATAAAATGGGTGATTTTAAGGTAGAAGATATTTTTAGTACTTAAAAGAATGGGAATTAAAGTTTCACAGAATTCGCATTGCCTTTGACTTTTAATAGAATTGGTTTCATACTCGAGTGGTTTGTAATTTGGCTGTTTGTGTTTTACCTTGCATGATGAAATGCATTTTGGTTCTCATAAATATGAATGTAACTTTCAATAAATGGATTTGATGACTTCTTGCATCTGTCACAATACATGTACATTAATACATGTACCTCATGGAAATTCTTCAATAAAAGGCAGGATGAGTTGGCAGTGGGTCCATAATCAACATCAAACACAGAATGAATATATCTCTGAATCTTGCGTTTATTTACAGTTAACATCAATTATGCAATTGACACTTTCAAGTAATGCTGACAATAGGGAATTCCTAAGAAGTCATAAATATGACGGTCACTGCAAACCCAAGGCACTTGTAACTTTTATCAGGATTTGTAGTTCTGTAACAGAAAAATGGTTTAAAATACAAAAACAACCAACAAGATTTACATATACGGGTATAAACTATACATTTGCCTACTATTCAAACTTAATTGAAGACCCTACACCCTGATTGGACGGAATAGCAAACCCCTTTTAATTAAGTACTGTACAATAATTCTTTCTACACATTCAATCATCTATAGGAATGATAAAATTGCACACAAAGTTAGCTAGTAGTCTTAGCCAAAAACTTTGTTAAAACTATTCACATTCAAATGAGGATAAAAGTGTTGAAGTATATATACACGATAACTGTACAGGTAGATACATTTGAAAAAGTACTTTACAAGAACGGAAGGCTGGATGGTTTGGTAGGCCGAATTCAAGGTGTTCTGCTAACTATACATTATACGTAATTTTGTCTAGTGAAAAATCAGAATGCATAAATCCATGTAGAAAATCAGAGAGGATGTTACAACTTTTGATTGCCCTTTGCAAAATAGAATTAATGACCGGTTTCGGTTGAATTACAAAATTATCAGTAAGGCACTGATAAGATAATCTATTGGGAATGATTTTGTCACACACAATTTGAGGCCTTTTCTCGTTTAGTTTCACCATCCCATCTCACATTTATAACTCATTCTGTCATTCCAATTTGGCTACTCTCGCCGTTGCATTCAGTCTGTTGCACTCTGCCACCCTCCTTGGATGCACTACTGCAGGAAATAACTAACCACTCAGGAAACCTACAGTGCCGGAAGTGTTAGGCCAGGTACTATACAAAATACATGTAGCGGCCTTTCATCTGAACAACACAGCCAGCTGGCACAGTCCAGTACTGCAATGACCAGGTGCATCTCTGAATGCACTGTGTTCTCGCACCCTGACTGGTTTATATGTACACAGCATTTCATCCCCAACCACAGTATATTATGGTCCATGTTGACAGCAGCACACGGTGGTGCATTAACCGTATGTATTAGGGCCAACTGGTACGCACATTATATAGTGTAATAACAACAGTGACATTGCAGCCATCTTACCACTGCCATCCTAAATTTTTAAGGTATAATGCCCGCTAATTTTCTTATCAATTCAATGTTGATAAATACACATGAAGAAAACTGTGTGCATTATTACTACTGTCCAACATTAATTTCAATAAATATGCCATGCTCATGTTAGACATCTATATCTGTTGCAAGTAACTTTTTAGGCAGGTATTTCAGAAATGTAATCCTGCATGTCCATTAAATGTTGCTTTTATCTTTATTCCTGACATTCTTGTTTTTTAAAAAATAATGGATAAAACTACATAGTTTTACCTTATACAGCCCGATTTCATTCAGATTAAAAAAATGTCAATGTACACTCTGTATTTCACTGCAAGTTTTACTGGAATTGAAATAGACATCTTTGAATCTTCCATGACATAAACTACCCCAGTTAGCTAGCTTTAATATCAGCAACGTCAAACACACATTCCTCCCTAACCCACCATTGTACTTAGTCAATGTGATAGACACGCGCTTGTATGCAGCAAGCGTCTATCACATGCAAGCAGATTTCCTGATTAATTATGCAAGACAACCTTGTGCTGACCTCCCGGTTTTGACCAATCAAGGGGTGTCTACTATTGTTAACATTGTCAGCTGTTGTCATGTCAGTGTGCCTGTGGCTGGTTGGTTAACATGGTGGATGGAATAGGTTATGAGTAGTTGGGTTGGAATCTGGTTTGTCAATACGTGTCTTTACACATGCTGAACTTGCAAGAACTCAAGTTAATTTTGACAGAATTGGAGTTCATTTTGATGAATCTGAGCCCAGCAGCTGACAACATGCACTGTTGCTGTAGCCAGCGGGTAGGCCTAGGTGGACAAATGTGTCCCATTTGTCCTTCACAACAGTGCTCTTCTGCTTATCCATAAGCACAGACCAGACCTAGAGCTCCAGGTCTATGCCATAAGGGAGAAATTTGCTTGGGTTATGCAAGGGCAAATGCTACTTGTCATGGATGCCAACATTTATGATGTCAATGCTGAGAGACCATTCTTTTTATATCCAAGTTTGCCAACTCTGTTAGGTTTTATAAAACTGAGAAGTAGTTTTGATGGTTGGTTGGCATTATCGGCCTATGATCCTCGAGCTAGACCAAGAAAGGGCACAATTTTCTTAGCAACGGAGGCTCCTATGGTCGGAACTGAACTTCGCTGGTTCACGAATGAAATGCACGTATTTCAGTCACATTGCCACCAACAAAATGGACACTCCTGACCAATATGGCTTTTTTCAACCAATGAGGGGGTGCTTCAGCTCGAGGTGGACTGTGTATGTAATAAAAAAGTACCCTAATAAGTGGACAACTTACTTTTATCTATAGTTTTGCATTAAATGATGATGCTCTCTCCAAGAAACAATTTTCACCAATATTGGAGATGGCAGAATACAAAGGTCCTGTCTGTTTGGAATGCACATTTCAAATTCATGGATTAGCTTTGTTCATTTGCCATGAGCTGGCTAACACAATGCAGAGGTATTACAGCTTCCTGAATTTTGAAAAGTCACATATTTACAGTTCAAATAAAAATACATGCACAAACTACATGCACAAACACAAAACAGAAGTGGGCCAAGTGACTCAGTAGAATCATGGGGATTGTCTGTCACAACAATATAAACATTTGCTCTGATTCCTTTGTTGATGTGTATCTGTGATGCACCACACAGTTTTACTTCTGCACTTTTGGGTAATGAGTACTATAATGCTACAGTCATTGGTCTTTGAGTAAGTAGAAACCACACGCTCAAAACCTGAGTACAGCCAAAGGTTATGATTATCGGTGGTCACCAAGTTGACAGAAAGTCAGAAACAGATTGTCTTTGTTGAAACTGCATTAACATTTTGAAGATGTAGTTGCTATTTTGAAGATGTTGTCTTTGAGTAAGTAGAAACCACACGCTCAAAACCTGAGTACAGCCAAAGGTTATGATTATCGGTGGTCACCAAGTTGACAGAAAGTCAGAAACAGATTGTCTTTGTTGAAACTGCATTAACATTTTGAAGATGTAGTTGCTAGAAATCTACCCAGTGTGCACATGGTTCTGAACCTTTTGCAAGGTGACTTGGGTTTGTTTAAATTTAGGAGCTAGCTGCTGCTGTGGGCTGGCCAGGGTTCCTAGCTCTTGTCGGCCAGTGACTGCATCTCTGTCTCCTGCTGCTGCATGCGCCGCCGCCGGCTTCTCCTCTTGGCCAGCTTGGACTGGAGGTCCTGGTCCACCCGCGCTTTGGCCATCTCCTGCTGGCGCTGCAGCTCCCTCACCTGATTGGTCAATCAGAAATTTGCATGTCGTGAATAAAAAATGATCATCAAGTGGAATGAACTGCAGGTAATCAGACGGATGGGCTTTTTTTTCACACTTTGACTATGTCTAAATATTTTTTCTTTTTTGAGAGGTTGCGACGGGATGGAGGGGAGACGTACTTCCCTGTTTTCCTTGTCAGCCTTAGCTAATATGGTCCACAAAAATTTTTCACCTCTGGGAGGTGAAAGAAACAAAGTAACAATGGCAATCAACATCCAAATATGGCTTACGTTATCTTCATGTTGTTTCTTGAGCTCATCAATGTTTCCAAAGAGGTCATCCATCGATGGGGTTGGGGCAAGCTCATTGAGGGGGAGGGGTGTGATGGCGCTGGGGCCAGAGCTCTCTGGTGCCAGCTGTGGAGGGGAAACAGTACATGGGAACAGATTGAGGAGGACCTATTGTGGATTTTAGACACTGTCAACTATTGAAAGAAAATTCACTTAACCACTTCTGCTGGGCTGGGTAAGTTTTATTTTTTCTGTTTCAAAATTCTTTAAAAATTCATAACTTCATTTACTGGACGTTTACACCCACACGAATGACTCTATGGTGGCTACTCTAATCTGACAGACAACATTTATTGAAGCCCGAGTATTTCAGCCAGGCCTGCTGCCCTGTAAAAAGAGCCCAGATTGTGCGGTGTTATGTAAGTTTCTTTTGTTCCCAAAACTGGCACAGTGCACTGCTGGCCTCAACAGGTGCCAGATTAGCATGCAGCGGTATTGTATCGCTCATCACTGAAACACTTTTGTCACCAGTGGTAATCCGCTTGCGCTAAATGCCACAAACCGTGGTATAATCTTTCAATACAATGACGGATTTCCTCTGCTATTGAAAACTGCAAAAATGTTGGCAATTCCCAGCAGCTCAGTCTTTTATTCCCAGTACGGTCTTTCGTTGCAAGGCTTCA
The DNA here is from genome assembly GCF_054643075.1 of Acanthaster planci. Lineage (NCBI taxonomy): Eukaryota > Metazoa > Echinodermata > Asteroidea > Valvatida > Acanthasteridae > Acanthaster > Acanthaster planci. Next base: position 11,621,802 of record NC_141784.1, read on the forward strand.
TGTATAAAGCCTATGTCCTCGAAACTGGGTACCCTGGCATGAAGTGGTTAAGGCCAGTTCATACTTGACACAAAAGTGATCACAAAAATGAAACATCAGATCAAATATTCGTGCTGTAAATTTGCACCAGTTGAAAGCATGTCAACTCAAGTAAATTTTGCTGCAAATGTTTTGTGACGTCAAATTTTCTTGTGCATGGGGTGGATAGAGGTGAAGGGCGACTTTACCGTTGCCAGGTCCCCTGCTTGGGATACAGCATCTGCTTCCACCAACATCAGCAGCTCAGCTTCATCTTGGTCCACATTCTCGGCCTCTGCGCCCCCTTCTGTGGAAATGCAAATATTGAACATTTATTTCATTTCTAATGTGCCACTTCGATAAAAAATATTCAAACGCACTGTACAAGTCAATACACTATTTACAAATAAATATGAATAAAATTAAACAACGAAATAAAAAAACACACAACAGAATTACAGAAAACAATCTAATATCAAAAATATAAGTTAACAGTGATAACATTAAGAAGTAGCAAGATAACACAGAAAACACCGACTACACTAAAATACAAATTACATCGGCACAAGAAATTGATTAAAACGATACATCTTGATAGAATGGTACACATGAACTCATTTTCCTTTGTAATTAAGCCAGTCGGCCAATAACAAATGCCCTGCCATTGAGTTTATTAAAAGATCAATGGACATAAAGGTTTGGTGTGTCTTGACCTAAGAAATGAGTTTGCGATGAGGTGAATCAGCCGGCCGATGCAAGAGCTTAAGGCTGCATCCGGCGGTCCCAGCTGCTACTGGCAGCTTAGACCTATCAAAGGTCAAAAGTCGGAGGTCTCGTACCTATCGAAGCCATTGCCATTTTCATGATTGGGCCAGTGCACACATGATCACCACATTTAATAAATTAATCTGTGGGTATTTTGTACACTTGATCCGCAAACACACAACAATGAACTGCCCCAATATCTTTCAGCATCCACCGACCCTCAATGTTTGGTGTTCACCATCATGGGACAGACCAACAACCAGCCTCAGCAGTCATGTCATGTGTTTGTACCCCCTGAAGGCCTATGTTAGTTGGGAGTCCCTACCTGAAGTGAGTTGGATCCTGTCCGCTGCATCGTTCCCCAGCTTCTCTCTTACTTTCTCCTTGATGAGTTTCAGTCGCTCCTGCTTCAGTTCTTGCTGCTTGGTGGCGCATTCCTTGGTTGCTGACTCCAGGTCCTTCAAGATGGTCTTGTTGATGACCTGTGCGTTTGACAGAATAAGAGGAGAAATTATAATAGATCATTTCAGCACTCTGGAAAGACTATAAGATATCATAGGTATCAAATATCAAAGGTATCATAAAATGGTATTAGGTTATTGTATGGCAATATTTGTCATGTTTGTATGGTTTCGCATGTCTGGAGCACTTCCTGAATGAAAACCAATCTAGTTCCTCTGTGTTGTGGAGTGTATCACGGCCTGTTTTAGAATAAATTTATTGCTGGTATTTCGAGATCCAATGTCAAGCTAGTCTTGATTTAGGCTTTTGAAAAATCATGAGAGAACTAATAAATTAGTTTGTGGTAAGAACCTAAGGTTGGAAGAACTTTTAAAAACTTCGCATCACTTCAGGAAATGGTCCACTACAAAAACATAGAGGTAATCACTTGTTGGAGTGAATGGGTTTGAAGGACTAAGTAGGATAGAAGGTAAGTGTGAATAATAATTAATGAATAGGGGAGCAATTGTAATTACTACAACTTGGGGTCATATTATCCAGATGAGTCTTAGTGTAAAGACGTGTCTAACTGTTGTGGCTGCGGTTAGACAACATGTATGTCTGTGAAAACAGATGCAACTGTTTTCCATAGATATCATCGGTCTTTTCACGAAGGGACAGATTTGTTGACGTCACTAGAATAAGACTTTTCGAGAAAATTGCATTTGAAGATGGTCTCTCTTTCAAATGCTTATTTCCTAGTATTTAGCATGCCTTTGAATTAAGTAATGCTACTGCATATAAGAGGGGATCTTAAATGACACAAAACTGCCAAATAAAATTTCTAGAAGTCAATAAAAATCGTCCATTTTGTAAACTAACAAATTTGCCTCTTCGTGAAAATACTAAAATTCACGTGACCTTTGTCTATTCTTGAAGACACATGCTATTTTGCTATAGCATGTGTCAGGTGCAAAAACTTTTTCATTTGTAAACATTTCCAGAGTGAAATTCGTCTCTTCGTGAAAATGGCGAAACAAGTTTGCCCATGAATTTGCCCTTTCTTGCTAATGCTATATTTATGGAAGAAAAATTTGCCTCTTTGTGAAAACGCATAATGCAGTTTAGTTGAAACCTGCCCCAGGTTGATCACCATGTTTCAGCTGATTTCAGTAGATTTGAGAAAACAAGGTGACACCAAGTTGTAGGCATCCCACAGCCTATTTAATTTTGCCCCAAAACCCCTTAAATTTGAAAAAGAAAAACATGATTTTGGGCTAAAGTGTCTCTGCGTGGAAACGGTGACAATATGTGTGTGTGTTAGTCCTGAAAGCAGACTCAGACACTGCCAAACATCCAATTGCCAGAATGTAATCAGCATCTGGTGCCCGGACTCACATGGTCACACCACTGGATGAGTGCTGAGGTCCTGCGGTAGACTGTCACGTAACACTCCATGGCGTGCTTGTGCCTCTCCGGGGTCAGGAGGTCGGTGAAGATGTGGTTAATGGCTGTGTTCAGAGTCTTAATCTCATCCGGGGTGCAGTAAGGGAAGCGGATGGTGTTCAGGTACTGCTGGGAGCTGGTGATGTTCTGGGATGCCGCCACCAAGTTGTTGCGGCACTCGGCGGCAAACTTGTAGCGGATGTCCACGTTCCTAAAAAACAATGAGCAAAAAAACATTCAAATAGTGATTCACATGATGGGAGGGGGTGCATTACCAAACTGTCAGATCTGCTTAATGGTATGGGAAAATACCAAACACTTTACACCTCTAATTTCTACCTCCCCCAAAACCTGTTCTTGTTTTCCTCTATAAAAAGCACCAAGAAATAAAATTTGTTTCGGCATCTAAAAGCTAAAGTAGTTTCTCCAACTTACATGGCAGACTTTACAAGCACTCTTCACACACACACCACAAAAAGTAACTGGGAGTGCGCCTGATATTGCTGTGAGTGTCATATGATGTTATTTGAATGTCTTGAAACAGTTTGGGCAACTTGAAAACCTCCTAATGAAAGTTGCTGCATGACTGTAGTTGTTTTATTTGCATGTGCCACTGTGGACATGTTTAACAGGTGCTCAGCATTTTGATATCAGAAATTTGACTCCCCCGTCAGAAAATAGCCCCATGCCCCTCACTGGTCCCTCGCTGATTCTAGTGCTGCAATGACTGATCATATCAGTAACGCTCGAACCCAAAGTTGAAATGGGCCTGCGCTGTATTGTTAGAACTCTAAGTAGGATGCACCCAGGACTTACTGAGGTGGTATCTGCATGACATCACCCCAACGCCTAATGGCAAAGCCCAGTTGGCCACCGGCATGCTGCAGGAGAACCTTGGCATTCTGCCACTTGTACTTGGCCACGCCGACTCTCTGTTTGCGCTCCAGCGCGATGTCCAGGTCTGACTCCAGACTGTACTCTCGCTCACTGCCGTACTTGCCATCAAAGATGCTTGCTGAAAGAGTGGAAAGCGAATATACCCCACACCTAAGTATGCACTCTGCACGTATCTGGCCTGCTCTTCAAAGGCTTGTTTATATGTACATTTTATTTAATGAATAATATTAAAATTCTGATGATTCTTAGCTGTTTACATAAAGGTATGTGAAGCTGGGCCTGGAGGATTCAATGAAACTGTGATCAAAATTGAGATGTCAGTTTTTGCCAACACTTTACCCAAGTTCTTAAATCTTTGTGGAATAAAGCCACGCTTTCCTTTTTTTTCCCAAGAGAACGTGGTTCTTCACTGAGAAAACAAAAATAGATGTCTGACATGTCAAACTGTTCTTTATGACAGATCACAATCTGTAACCAGTTTTGATTTTTGTTCAAGAAAAAACAGAAATTACTTGGTATTTTGGCAATGAATAAAACACATATACACGTACATGTACTTGATATTATAAGTCACAAGACATTTAACACATTGAACAGCTACTTGTCAATAGTTGCCCAAAAACTATGCATGTATTAGGCATGAACACAACTAAAACCGAAGCAATCACTACCCTTATTTTACTCTACATTAAAAGCATTTAAAGCATTGTGGCTATATCACTTTTTAAGTGTTGTTTAATTTTTAGTTTTACAATATTTCTTCATTTGTACTTCTCTGGAATGATCATAACTGAAATGATTGATTCCTGGATTAGAAAAACAGATCAATTTTCCCACAGGAAAATGTGTATGAGTAAATGACTACATGATAGGGAACCACAAGCCAATTTTAAAGCGGTTTGGATAACAAATTTTGAAACAGAATTCAGTGACTATAAGACATCCTTTTCTTTATCTAGAAGGATTATTTCTCTAAAAACATACAATTAAATATCTTTTACATGCATGTACAGGGACCGACAAACACTCACACATATAAAATGTGTACACACACAGACACCTGTTTGCATCACTTAGCAACAGCCTACTCTGCCTTTAACTAAACCATTTAGATCCCTGTTCAAACAGTAAATCCCCCAGTGAGTACAATGGTGGCCAATCTGGACCTTCACTAGCTGAGACACTGAATGCTTGCTTTTGTTCCCGATTATATGCCTGGCCAGGGATGATCATGTGCTATGCATCTGGAAGTGTCAGGCAGTAAAATAAGAATATAAGTGTACATGATTAATGTACATTACAGTAGCACTACTGCTGACTGCCAAAGGGCCTGTTCTTTCTGTACATGTAACAGTCGTCTTCATATTTTTGCCTACCTATATTTTTGCCTATCTCTGGCCGTCAGTGTAAAAAAAAAAAGAGAGAATATATCTCTACGTGTCAGAATATCTCACACAGCCATCAAGACACCACATAATAAACTCTGTTGCTTAACACATGTAAACATACTACACTCTTCAAAGTTAACGGGGCAAATGTACATTCTAAGCTAAAATCTGACACCAACCGAGGGTGATATTGCTGCCAACTGTGGCTGCCCATAGAGATAGTAGGCAACACAAGTCAATTGTGCTATCACTAAGATTCCTGTTCTCTTTGAGTACCCACTGAGGCATGTACAGGAGTAATTCTAAAGTACAGTAAAGGGGGCCTGACCAGTTATGGCAGTGTTTCCAAAATGGTAATAATTTTCAGTAACCAGTTCAGCATCCCAAATCCTATTCACTATGTGGATTTGAGCTGTTGTCGTTTGGTAGTTTCCTCCCATTTAGTGAGGCGATTACTTGATTGAAAATCAAGTACTGGTAATATTGTTTTATTATCATTACCACAACAAGATTAAGGACTGGGAAAGATGGAATACAACTAAGACCATGTCTGAAACGGGCTTCCAGAGCTACGGCTAGGTCTGTTATCTGCGCGTCTCCACGCATTTCCAATGGAGCGAAGACCTAGACCTAGCTCTAGACAAGAGATTCGGATGCAGCCTTAGCTACTGCTGACAACATCCATATTCAGTTCAACTCCATACATGTACATCTCCCTCCTCCAATACAGAGCATCAAAGACAAGAAAGAACGATTGATAGCCCATCCTCTCTACGTGATCCCCATGATGCTAGTAAGTGGAATATCAACAGATATCAATGAGATATGAGTAGGCAAAAGCCTTTGTATCAGTATTCACATTTCACTGCATTTACTCTGATTTGTTCCAACTAATCAGTTTTGCATTGCAATTTCATTATTTATGTTTCTAAAAGTTGATTTCCTTCAAATTCAGTGAAACCAAGGGTTCATACAAAATGCTTGAGCGCTTTAGCACAGAAGCCTGAAGTAAGCTGAGATGAATAATGAAGAAATTTCTAAAATTTGGCATAGGAAGAAATCCCCTATTAATCTTCTAATGAAAACTGTGAAATCAGGAAAATTCAATCTGTGCATTAACCTGGTGGGATTCAAACCTGAGTCCAAGAGGTGGCATTGGATGAAAACACCACTGCAAGAGTCTAATCATTTTCCACTCTAAGGTTGATTACAGGTGTAGACATATGAGATTTAGAGCCAAGAAACCTTCAATGTTCTCACCCAGAATGCCATCTTGTTTGTCATACAGCTCCCGGATCCGGTCCGACTCAGCCTTCAGGGAGGCCACCTCTCTCTTGAATGCCTCCAGCTGCCGTCCGGTGGCGTCCAGCTCCTTCTTGTGGACCTCCTGCTTGGACAACGCCTGCATGTACTCCTCCTGCTCTTTGCTCATCTGGGCGGTGTACTGGCCCTGTGTCATCATCTGCCGGGTGGACTGCATGTTCTGCAGGTTCACCACATCCTGGTACTCTTTCTGGCTGCAATCACAAACCAAGAAAACCAACTGAAATCCTTGCACCGATTCAATGAATTTAAGCAAAGTGGAGTCTGGATGCCTTTCAGATACATACTTTTGAATCTTAACACTTTTGGTACTGAGTTCTACGCACTAATATTATATGGGTAATTCCAGAAATTAGGGGTCTATTTTTTTCGTGTCCCCGTCACATCTGACATATGATTTTGTAAGTTCAGAACACGTTTTCTGATTTTCAAGAGTGACAAATTAATGCAAATTACCTGCCAAACAAAGAGTAATATTTTGAAATCAATTCCGATGATATTTCTACGTTAGGTAACAAAGGTCAGATGTACATGTAACAGGGACACACACATGTCACACTGTTGGACCCCTAATATCTGGGATTACCCATTTATGTATTAAGTAATAACAAGCCCACCACAACCTATCAAGTCTTGAAGACTGCACTGTGACAAATGCTACAATTCCATTCAGTCCTTTGCTGTTACCTATCCTCTCTCACTAGTGAACTGATCACTCACTTGCGATCTGATATGTGATTAACTGACTTACTTGTTTACTTTATACACGACTGTATGACTTCTATTTATGCTGAACAATTTTTTTATGATCTATTTTGGGAGTTAATGCCTTATGTGGGCACTATTTCAAAATCCTTGCACATAATCTGTCGTTCAACTGAGCAATGCTTTTGGGCTAATACATTTTTTCTTTCCCACATCTCTTTTAAAATTCTAAATCTCTTAAATTCCAATAGATGGGATGGGTCAGTTCTAGAAACCTCTGATGTTATTGTTATTTGTTAATGTCAGTATACATTATTATTCAAAGCTAAGATTAAAACCGTACCTGCCACTGTCACTTTGAAAGTCAGTTTCCTCCTGATTTTAATGACTGCACAGATCTATTTGAGAAGATGCCATTACTACAATGGCATCACACTAAAGTCCAAGGAGTATACATTCCTAAGCCTGAGGAGCATGTGTTTGTATTCTCAAGTGACCATTCCTTATTGGTTGGTAATTCCCTTTTGGCATTGAATGAACATGCATGATCTGTGCGGGAGCACTGCACCACAGAAGTAACAGCTTCTATTTCTGGTCGCTCGATGCAACAGAAATTGATACATTTTGTTTCATTGCAGTCTCTTCTACAGAATAGCCATGGCCGATTGAGATGGCAATCGGGGGCTTACGTTTGCTGGGCCAAGGCCTGCTGTTCCTGAGCCATTGCCTGGACCTGGGCTGTGAGGCGGTTCATCTGGTCCACTTTCAGCTGGTACTGCTTGGTGACGTTGCGGGATTCCAGGGATGAAATCTCCTTGTCCATGTCCACTAACAGCTGAATAAGGGCTTCGTTGATTTCAACAGGCTCAGGCTATGGTGATTTAAGTTAAGAAAAGACGAAAAAAAAAATTGTGCATGATTTTGAGGACCGCGAACATGCACCGACCAAGATCACAGCAATACACATACATCTGTTAGAAAGACAAAGGCTTCAAATTGGCCATTTTTTCTCTGAGAATTTTTCCAAGATATGACTTATTTTTTGAAAACCAATGAAAAATAACAAATCAGTGTTTTTATTATAATTGTAATGTCACACAATGTCTTTTTCTACTAACACAGTTATCAAATATTTATAAATACCTCAGACAGTCTCCCTATTCAACAACATGCAACTTGTATTAACATTTGATAATGCCTGCTGAGAAGTGATAATGCCTGGTGCGTAAATCACGTGCTGGCACCTGGATACAAGACAGTTTAATCAATTCTGATTGGTCAAGAGTCTGTGTGCATGTGGCTCGCCACGTGCGCCAACTGGACAATTTGCACAAGGAATATTCGATAAATGGACAGGGGTGTTTAAGAAACAGAAAGTAAAAATCTAGAACAAAATCGCTGGAAATCCATCATATATTGACTTCTTTTGACTCTCTGACTAAAAAGGTATTTATGAACGGGAATAAATAGGCTATGGGCTTGGCTGGTCTTAAACTGAGGATAATGCTGCAGGAGAAGGCATTAATTGCATCTTTTCTCCTGAGCTCGTCTTATATGCACGTTTAAGACAGGCCAAGCATGTATTTAATCTCTTACCATTAACTACATTGTACATTCTACCTCGAAGACATCTCAGTCTGCAAGATGTGGCAAGAATGTTTCCCCCCCCCTAAAAAGTCTGTATTTTGAAACCCTTCCAAAAACCCCTTAATAGAAGTGCGACTTTCAGAGAAATTTGTCTCCTGCTGCACATCTGGTAGAGGTTGACCTATTTGGAACATTCAAGTGAAACAGTAGTTTTGTAGTAGGTAGGCCTTCACCCTGTTCAAGTGACAATTTCTCATTCTTAGGAAAGTCAAGACTCAGTTGTGCGAAAAGAGAGTTGTCTCCATGACCTTTTTGATCCGAACAACATCTACATTTCAACATGTGTGTACTGTAAAACCCACACCTATCAAAATGGAACACGTCTGTGTCTTTGTTTTTAAAGGGGCCTTACCTGAATGTCCTCGTCATCTTTATTCTCAGCTGGAGCCTGCGGGGGAGGCGGAGCCTGCTGGGGAGGCGGAGCCTGCTGGACAGGTGGAGCAGCCTGTGGGACCATGGTCTGCTGAGGGGCCGTGGACAGAACCGGCTGTGGCACCTGCTGCTGTGGCACTTGTTGTGGGGCTAAGACTGGGTAGGTGGCCTGGGCGGGTTGCTTCACAGGGTACGGTTTCGGTTGTTGAACCGTGCTCATCTCACTTGCTGCACAGCCCATGATAACAGATTTTCCTAAGACTGAGCGTCTGAAGAAAGAGAGGAAGATTTTTGATGCACTGAAATGTGTTCGATGTATTTCATACTATTTAAGAAAATGATTAAGGAAAAGCTTTGTACGTTACTATTTACAACAAATTAAAAACCTAGCTAGCTGAAATTAAATCCCAAATGATACTTGTAAAAGAAATACAATCCCACTTCTTTTAAGTCGAAATCTGACATGAATATGATGACAGCTGTGTTTCTTAATTTCCAGGGTCTGTAAGCCTTATCGCAAATACTGCATGGGTGATTTTGCACAATGGTAGAAAGACACTGTGGGAAGGAAAAAGGGGCAATGTTTGCTCCTTTTTCCTTCCCACAATGCCTTTCTACCATTGTGCAAAATCACCATTTGCGATATGGCTTATAGTGCTAGCTAGGAGGAGCATGAAGGTAAGAAATGACTCTCCATGCATGCAAGGAATTACACTGCCATTCTTGATTTTAAATGAGGGGTTTTAATAATATTCTACAAAATAGTAAATTAGTACAGACTTATCCAATCCCCGAACAACTATAAAGGCCCTACAAAAGTACATGTACAAAATAAATATTGAAAGTTTTACGAAGGGGCCTAGTCTGCATGCCGCGGGCGCCCACAAATGGAGGGGGAAACATTTTGACAGAGACTGAAACAGTGGGGCCTACAATGAGGGAGCAAATGTTCCATTATGCAATTCGACATTATGCTAGCATCATCACATTAAATGTACCCTTCAGCTGGGCCTACTTCATACATATACAGGTAGAGTGACACGAAGCACACGAAGCATTTGTAGGCCGCGCGCAGTGGTCCTACTATAGTAGAGCAAGGAAACAGACTTCCGCTGATGCAGGGTCTTTCCTGTTAGTACTCTTACCTTTTTTAATTGAAGCAGGTATCCTCAGCAGTGAGTGTCTCAAAGTGCCGTATCTCCAAGAATGATGAAGTTGCGCGTCTAACCCAAATTTAGTCTGTAAAAATAGGACAATCGGGACTCAAAAGTTGAAGTAGTAAAGGGCAGTCATCGATGACGTGAGTCGTCACACAATAGTCTGCACAACAGCAGTTGATCCCCATAAGTAAGAGGCGGAGATCAGATCCTATATCATTCTTTACTTTTATTTGCATTTCAAAGTGATTGAATCCCGTCTCCTGGCAATGGACATCAACAGATAACACATGTGCGATGACAGCATTGTTCCCTTGGTCAGTGTTTATGTTAAGCGCTACTGTCATAGCAAATTGTAGAAAACACTGTAGGTTGATGGTTACTGTTTACCCGTCACATCCAGTTGATAAATGAACCAACTTTGCCACAAATTATTTCAATTTTAAATGCAAGGTGGCTGGTGGGGGGGGGCGACGCACCCACCCCCCCAAGAGCCAAAATGAAAAAGATAAATAAACAAAAATGATGCTAGAATGACGATTTTTTGGCGTTTATTTTACACTTCCATTCCTTCCAAGAAGCCCTCAGCGTACAAGAGCTGAGAAGATTTAAGTCGGCGAAGAAGTGCCGTGAAAATAATTATAATTAGCTAAGAAGAATAATTTTCAAGATGTATTTTTTTTTTGCGTTGGGGAGATATTAATTATATATAACAGGTTTTGCCCTTACCCAACGTATATTAATAAGCACTGTATGCTCAGTGCTTGTCGAGAGCTTGTGAAAAAAACCTCACAAGCTTACTCGGGTGGGACTCGAACGAACCCACGACCTCCTGCTTACTAGTGCAGATGTCTTAACCACTCGAAGAAGAATAAGTCGGCCGGCAGAGAGGTGCCGTGTTGAAGTTTATTGGTTAGCATCTTTCAAGGTCAGCGTTAACAGCTAGTCTGCACAAGTTAATTTCGACCAGCCAGCCCAGCCTAATTACTGAAGCACGCGTAGTAACAATTAATCCTGCAGCTGCATTATGGAACGCACGTAGCCTAGTTACAGCGACCTGAGTCACTCATTCTGACCAGTGAGAGAGATGTACTAAATGTATAATTCTGTTACCTGTAAATGTGATAGAGGGAGTGAGGCACCCAAGTGACTTTAGAAATAAATGGGATAATTTTGAGATGTGTTAATAAAGAAGCTGTTTCCTCGAGTAATTTTCTTCATGGCCTGTCACTTATTTATGCGTGCGCCTGCGCTTTTTTTTTTAGACTGCCTCTTCTGATGGTGAAATCTTCCTGGTGAGCCTGGACTGCCTTAACCTCCCCATCCCTACCCTTGGACCCCGCATAATTAGGAAAGTTGTTTGACACTTTGGATTTCTCCCCCTCTCCCTCGCTCGTTCCCGACCCGTCCCCATCTGCTGACTGTGACTCACTGCATGAGACTACAAACAGCAGGCAAGACAGTCTTCAGTATACGGTGGGTATATACGCCAGGTTCTCATTATTCTCTGACTTAACGGGCCCCCTCACCCGTTACAATACTTTTTAAATGAGAATAATACTGGGTGGTGGTTCAAATGCGAATGCGGCATCGGGCTCATTTAACATGATGTTAGGGGAGAAAAAAATCCAAAGCCTTACTCACAGCAGTGACCTAGCCACGGGGGGGGGGCTTGAGGGGCATGTGCCCCCCCCACAAATTACCGGTGCCCCCCAGGTGCCCCCCCCACAAAAAACCCACACCACAGAAAGTTGGTGCCCCCATAAGATACTGGTGCCCCTTGTGCCCCCCCTTAGTAAAATTCTAGCTACGGCACTAACTCACAGTCCCGGTATCCTTGCTCTTATTTGCAGGTGTTGTTTTCTTTGGGTTTTGATGCTAATATTTGATAAATGGATTTATAGATTACTTTCTTTCCTACGAACGTATAAAGTATTCTTTGCAAAAAAAATGGCGGGGGGCCACACAAATTTAACCCCACAATAATGATATTGAACAGGCCGGCATGGAGTCCATCTGTATGAACTGACGTGGATCGAAAATTGAGATCAAGATTGGGGGACCGTGGTGCCGGGGGATGGGGAGGGTGGCAAAGGAGGCCTAAGGGACAGGAATAATTGTTTTGCTGCGTTTATAACCCTATTAAACTATATTAAATCAAATCTGTCTGACCCTATCAGAATGAATGTTTTGATCTGTGACAAAAACCGAAGACAGTACGGAAAACTTCCCACCCACACGTATAATTTTTTTTCACATAAATACATAGTACGTATGTGAAACCATGGAGCTATTAAATGGTGAAACTATCACGTTCGTACGTGCATTCCTTTGTGTGCGTGGTGGTAAATATGTTTCCTTTATACGGGAATTCACATCAATGTACTACACACTGAACGTGGCCGTGGCGTGCCGGGGGGAGGCGCTCGGGGGACCCCCCAGGTTTTCTCCTCACTGCGCCACGCGGAAGTAGTTACTAGAGCTAGCTATATCTAAAGATTAGACCTATCTTGCAGTTCAGCGATCTCCCATTTATCACACAAGAATAATATGTGAATACTGCAAAGGCGTCCTTGGACAAATTATATACTCCCCCCACCAAAAAAAATTGCGAAGATCCTGAATGTACACTCTAAATGTAACTGGAAGTATTTCTCGCGGCTTCTGAAAATTTAAATTCAATGATTGCTGCCATTAAAATCTATGTAGGCCTACATGAAACATTTTGACCGACAAAGCTACATCATTCATCAGTACATAGGGTTTAATTTCCAAAATTTTGAAATGATAACTTTTTTGAGCGAATATTTTATCGTCACCAATTTATTTGCTCCTAAACACCGTGAAAGTAACTATGTATCTCTTTTCTGATTCAGTTAGTTTTCGTACTAAAAGTCGCGAAAGACTACACAGCATATTTACTTCGAGAGAGGAAGTTTGGATTACAAGTTTTGTCGTTAGCTAGGCGCCACGTGATCTCAATTAATATTCCAAGACAATAGTCGGTACCCAACCCTGCCCCTTTACAGTTCTCAATAAAGTACATAATTCTTCCAGATACCATACTTACCGCCCCAGCCTGATCATGACGTCATTGGGAAATTTTCATCGGCCATATTACGCTCGATCGTGCACACTACGTAATGGTACAAGAATAACGTGTCGCGTCATCTACGGCTAACGTGGTTGATCAACAAGGAAGCGAGGGAGAACTGCTACATTTCAAGATCGGTAAGGCAGAGACACCCTTGAATTCTTCTTTTAAAGGATCGCCCCATGACTTGGAAAGGGTTCACGAGAAGGGGGTATGTAGAAATTGCTTACGAGTAGGCAGTTGGCGGGTGAAAAGTTTGCCACGGTTTGTAGTGAATGATTTCGGCCGAAGTGGTTCCGTGTGTGTTCGTATACTGTGTCCGGCACCAACTGAATGCCCACCTAGTACATCCGTCCATGCTCCGACCTAGTCCTGCACGTCCTAATTCAGTAATTGCAGTACGATTTGTAACAATCTTCACTTTTAGGAAACCTCATCATTTCTGTTTCAAGTATTTTTTTTTACATTTTATACGGTGTGTATGACTAAAATAATGTTTGTCATGTAGGCCTAGGCCAATATCATGAATATACTATAGGTAGTATTAGTAGTAAGCCTGGGGCTGGAGAAATCATCCTTTTGCCATTTTGTTGGGGCATGGACATGATGGAGGGAGGAAATGGTTGAGGAAGGTTTGCTGGGAATTAACACACATACCGTACTGCACTTTAGGCCAACATGTAGGACCTAGAAGTAGCAGGATCCTAGGTAAGGACAACAACACGTCACAATTTCAGCTGGTCTAGCATGACAGCATTTCAATTTTCTGTCGGGTGCTACTTTGCTGTTTCAAAACCACTTTTTTTCAGCAACAAAGTCGCATGTCTAACTTTAATAGGCCTACTTTGTTTTTTCATCTGTATGTCGGACTGTTTACCAACTCAACTTGGGACAACTTGATCGTTGAGACAACTTGACAGAAGGGACAACTGACCATTAACCCTCCTTTAGTTTTACAGCACAAGTATGCAGAAGTGCCCAAGGTTACTCTCTTGCACATTGGTGCAGCGCACAACACAACACAGCTGTGCTTCTTTGAGGTGTTTATCAAGTGACCCAAAGAGTGACTTCAGCATAGCAGGGTTATGCAAGTTTTCCGTTCAGACAACTTGGCTGTACAAGGCATGAACATGACGTTGTGTGAGGCAGTTAGCACTGATTGTAGATTAATGTTTTGGGGCCAGATTTATGTGTGTCGCGTTACTCTGCTCCGCAACTTGCTGAGCATGATGTGCGCATTGACCTGGTGATGCATACATGGACTGGTGGGAGGCACATCGGCCCCTCCTACCAGCGTGGTGCAGGGCTGTTGGCAG